>NC_051322.1:17948193-18251223 GCF_015220235.1 Choloepus didactylus | reverse complement strand
CTCCCCTTAAAAGGCAGAAGAGTTCAAGAAAGGGGAAATAAAGAGATTGAAAGAAGAGTAAGAAGCTAAATACCCAAATAAAACTATAAAATTGCCTGCTAGACAATACAATCAAAATTATGATTGTGATGGTAAAATAATCACAATTTTTTTCCTCCTTTCCTGGAGGGAAGTTCCTAGTGATTCTTAGGCTAAAATAGAGAACAAAAGAAGAGTTTTAGGATTAATACTTATGGTTTCACATTGTTATATACCAGTTTAAAGTAATAAGCAAAGTGAACAGGTAATTTTAAATAAGATAAATATGTTTCTAAATGCCACTGAAACTCATTGGCACTGGATTCTTCATTGGAACGTACCAATGAAAGTTAATTTTTGTGCAGAATAAATCAGATAGGGAGGATAGAAAAATAGAGCTATATGTTAAGGAGCTATTTGTCTTTTGGGAAATGTTGAAACTTGACATGGTTGAGAGCATTCTACTTTGAAAATCTACTACAAATTACCTAATGATATGGGTGATATAAGCCATGGTTTTTTTGTAATATAGATTAAAGAGTGGACAGATATACCATATTCTAATAACTCGTAATAATAATTACATACCTCAACTATCCATATATCTTCTATAAGTTTAGTTCCACTAAAAGCAGAACTTACTGTCATTGCTGATTTATTTTGTTCACACTTTAAACTTATAAAAGATAGAGGAAGCAAAAAAAGGAACTGATACTCTGAATTAGCAAGGAAGAACTCTTTAGTAATGGAGAAGTTACTTACTAGAGTCCTATAGGACTCCTGTAAGAAAGTAGTACTGGCATTTTAGAGTTTATATCTCAAAGAAAGAAAACACTGGTAAGTTTATTCGTGTTCCCTAGACTTTGGGAAAGTAGATATTTAAAATGTAAGCACAAGGTGATGAATAATCCTATATGGCAGAGTTTCTGAAACTCTCACAGAAAATGGGAAAATCAAAAGATCAAAATTTTTAGCTCTAAAAATAAATTTTCCAACTGGGAAAAACAGTTGTTCCTAAAGAAATATAGAAACCCATGTAAAAGGAATATTATTGTGCATTTGGATATGCACAGAATATTGCTGGAGTAAATACACTAAAAAGTCTTTGCACCGATATAGTAAGAGGAAGAACCATCTTAACAGTAGTCCCTGTTCAAGTACTAAAGTATCAGTTCTACATGACTCAGAACTTATACATGAGTCTACAGAATAGTGTGACCACTAATCAAATCACATTGTACAAATCTGTTCAGAACAGAGCTGATCAGAACACAACAGTCTTCCATTTAACACCAACATAGAAAAACTGCATTGTGTAACTTTCGGCATATGTAAGTCAGGAAATCATGTTTAAGAAAAGTTTTAAGGAATTTAAGAGATGCTTAACCTGGAGAAAGGATGACTTGGGGATGAAAAGATAATTTGATAATTATTTTTAAAGTTATTATGTAGAAGAAAGGTTAGGTACACTTTGTAACTAAAATGCAGAGCTAACACTAACAAGCGGAAGTTACAGAGGGGCTGATTTTTATTTTTAAGAAAAAATTTTAATTGAGTTATCTAAAAATACAGTGATCTCTGTTATGAAACTGTGAATGTCCTGTCAATGTTAGCACTGAGAGGTCTTATGACAATCATTCAAGGATGACATAGACTTGATTCCTACTATCAGATAATACTAAATGATCTCTATGGTCCCTTCCAACACTTAAGATTCTGTGATTCCCTATGGAAAAATGTAGGACCAAACAGTGAGTAGGAGGAGAAGAAAAGGAGAGAGGCCTCCTCTTATCTCCAAATAAAACATCTTCAGCTTCTCAAGTCATGCCCATGTTTCTCTTGGTCATACTTTTAACTACTAATCCAAAAGTCACTCCCAGTTATATCTTGGTGGGACCTCACCCACGTCTAGTAAACAAGACTGCATAACCATTAGGTTGCAGTCCCAATATGTATAAAGGATTTGGTTCAATCAAATGATCTCTGTATTTTTTAGTACCACCTATTTAATTTATCACTCATTATAGGAGCTTTAATTAGAGATAATTTTCATTTATAACGATTTGCAAGGTAGTAGTTATACATTATACTGATTTTTAATGAAATTCATTATGATTAAGCTTATCACTTTTTTCCACAAAAAGAATGATGAAAACTCATCTTTATTAGGAAACTAGTTTATTGGCATGTTCATTTTAATATGGTAAAATATTAGATGAAGCTATTTTGAAAGGGCCAACAATTGTGATAAGGTAAGAATGTGTCAAATTGATGTAAATGAACAAGGTGACTTGTTTTCTTGAGAAATACCTCTGCTTTCCTGATTCTTTTGAATATAAAGTTAATCAACTAAAACCAAGACTATAATTAGTACTAAACTTATAGCAAAAGTTCCCTTATCCACTTCTTTCAAGAGCATTTGTAGGCCATTTTAAAAGGATTGTTAATATAAGAAATGAGGGAAATGGTATACATTTAAGATAAAACATTTTTGATACTGAGTTTAGAATTTTCTAGGTTTTTATACTTTTCCCAGTCTTTTATGATTGTCTCACTTAGACATAATTCAACAATATTGTTCCAAACAATTTACCTTTATCATTTTTTTCTTAAACTCTAAATTGTCATGGAAATAATTGTTTTACTCTTCATACCCATTTTATACACATTTGAACATCCAATTAAATTACGATTCAATTTTCACACTCCTTATTTCATACATTTACATAACGTAATCAAACCATGTAATGTTACAACGACAGTACTACTGACATAAATATGTTTGGGGGAATAAACACAGTTGACACTTCATAAGTAACTAAACAGGTAGGAGGGGAGCCTATTTGCTGCAAGCAGTCAGCATGCCATAGGCATCATTTATTAAGGCTTCTTTAGATATGACCTCTGTTGTTCTGTGGACATATCCATTTATTTTAATTCCCTTAACTACCTTTTCTCAAGTCATTTCAGAGGATTTAATGGTTAATCACTTTTTACCTGGTCTCAGATGTTTACGGACTGACATGGAACATCTTTCTCCAGAGCATGAGGTAAGTTGTGATTGCTCAGCCACTGTGATTGTCAGTTCTATGTTCATGATTTGATATCTGCTGTAAAGACTTTCTTTCTGTATGTGGAGCTCATTATGATGTGCAATTCTTAATTTTTAAAAATCCAGTTCAATATCATTTTATAGATATGTTTATGAGTTGTCAGTGCTTAAACATGCGTTTAACATATTTGAGCCTCAGTTTAATTCTTTCAAGTGGTAATAACATACTCCACTGAATGTTCTGAGAATTTAGTAAGGTAATGTGTATAAGATGGTTTGTAACCATGATGTGCTATAAAATGTCAGTTATCTTTGACCATCAGCTTTCTCAGAAGCAAAGGTATTTTGTCTTCTTTCCCTCTTAACTCTTTCATTCCATTCCATCTGTCTTCCTGCTTCCTCATGTTTCCTCTAAATCCTTCCTTTATTATTTATTTCCTGTTCTGTATCTTCAGCCTGTTTTTGTACCAGCTTTCCTTCAACCTATTATGATGCTTAACTCTCCCCTCCTAAATGAAATAAAAGCAAAAACTTCCACCACTTTGTCCCTTTGCAAATATCTTTTTCTTCCCAATAGTTTGCACTCACTCTCTCGCTTTCACACTATTGATACATCTTATTCATGACTGTCACACTACTCCAGTGAAACTGCTATCCCTAAAGATCACTTGTGAAATTGTCACATTGAAAGGATACTTTTTAGACTTACTAGCTCTAGGTCTCTGCAGAATTTTTTATTTCAAAACTTCTTTGCCTCTTGTGATACTGTTCTCTTCCTATTTTTTTTCCTACTTTTCTAGTCTGTTCTTCCCAGATTCCCCTTCTCTCTTGCTTTACATTTAAATTTTGTTTTTTTTTTCATTCATTACAATTACTCCCTGTAGAGAACGTCACTCACGCTCATCATCTAACTTGCCACCTATGTATGTAAATCTTCATCATCTGCCCTGACTTCAGTCTTGAGCTATAAAACTTCATGCCCAACTGCCTACTGTACATTCCACCGGGATGTCCCACAGGTATCATTTCAAATTCAGGATAGTCAGTTCCCCCAACCAAAATAACCAACCTATTACTCTATTTTCCCCATTTTTGGCTGTTGGCTCACTGATTTTTGCCCAAGTCAGATTCATTTCTCTTAATTTTTTCCCTCTGTTCTTCAGATTACATCATTTCTATTGAGCTATCTTCAAATACGCTCATTCTTTCTTCCAGCAGTTTAAATCTGTTGAACCTCTCTAATGAATTTTCTACTATAGTTACTGTACTTTTCAACTACAGAATTTCCATTTGGTTCTTTTTTTAAAAAAAATTCTGTCTCTTTATTGATTTTCTCTAGTCAATATGACACCATCATAGCTTCCTTTCCTTTAATTGTGGTTTCCTTTACTTCTTGAACATGTTTGTATTGGCTGTCAACTACTTTGAAGTCTGCTAAATCTAACATCATATTGCTCTCACAGTTTCTGTTGCCTGCCTTTTTCTCTTGATCCCTCTTCTTTCTGTAGCCACTGTCCCATATCTTTGCTCCCCTTTAGAGCAAAACTTCTGAAAAGAATTGTTGCTGCCTCTTTCTCTAACTCCTCTCCTTACTACCTGTTCTAGTTTATTAATGCTGCTGGAATGCAAAACACCAGAGACGGATTGACTTTTATAAAAGGGAGCTTACTTGGTTACACAGTTACAGTCTTAAGGCCATAAAGTATCCAAGGTAACACATCAGCAATCGGGTACCTTCACTGGAGGATGGCAGTGGTGTCCAGAAAACCTCTGTTAGCTGGAAAGGCACGTGGCTGGCATCTGCTCCAAAGTTCTGGTTTCAAAATGGCTTTCTCCCAGGACATTCCTCTCTAGGCTGCAGTTCCTCAAAAATGTCACTCTTAGTTGCACTTGGGACATTTGTCCTCTCTCAGCTTCTCTGGAGAAAGAATCTGCTTTCAACAGCCGTCTTCAAACAGTGTGTCATCTGCAGCTCCTCTCTCGGTTCCTGTGCATTCTTCAAAGTGTCCCTCTTGGCTATAGCTCCTCTTCAAAATGTCACTCACAGCTGCACTGAGTTCCTTCTGTTTGTTGGCTCATTTATATGGCTCCACTGATCAAGGGCCACCCTGAATGGGTGGGGCCACGCCTCCATGGAAATATCTCATCAGAGTTGTCACCTACAGTCGGGTTGGGCACATTTCCATGCAAACAACCTAATCCAAACGTTCCAACTTAATCCCTTCTAATATGTCTGTCCCACAAGATTGCATCAAAGAATGTGGCTTTTTCTGGGGGACATGATACATTCAAACCAGCACACTACCCTAATTAGGCTTTTACCATTAAAACTCCTTGTTGTAGTCACCAGTATCCTCCACATTGATAAATCTAATGGTCAATTCGCAGTCTTAATTTATTACCAGCATCATTTTGACACCGTTGATCACTCCTTGAAACACATTCTTTCATTTGGCTTTCAGAACAACTCACTCAGGTTTTTTTTCTGTCCCTCCTGAGCCCATCTCAACTCTTGCTGGTTTCATCTCTGTCTTAACTTGGAGGACTTAGCTTTGGATCTTTTTTCTAATTCATTCCTATTCCATTCTCGTAGCTCTAAAACCCATCTATACCTTAATAATTCCCTAATTTGTATCTCCAACCTGGACTTGTCCCCTAAATACCATATCCATATCCAATTCCCTACCTCATCGTATCTTTCCTTGAGTGTCTAATAGCCATCTTACACTTACAATTTACAAAAATGAACTCCCAATCTTCTCTCCCAAAACCATCTCCACTCACAATCTTCCAGATCTCAGTTATGGCAACCCTTTCTTTCAGTTATTCAGGTTAATACTGTTGGAATCATTCTTGGCTTCTCACTCTATTCCAGTTTTCAACATCTCCACCACCACTTCGTTGGTCTAGGCCTTATACTCTCCCTTTTAGAGTAGCTTCCTAACTGGTTTTTCTGCTTCCATTCTTGTCCCCTACAATCTATTCCTATTACAGTAGCCAAATTTATCCTATGAAAATATGTTAGATGATATCATTCCTTCGCCCTCCCCATAATATCAATAAAAGCCAAAGTCCTGACCATAATTTACCACGCACTATAGGATCTACTCCCCATCCCCCATTACGTTTTGAACCTCATCCCCTACTCCTTTGCTCACTCTGCACCCACCATTCTGGCCTCCTTGCCTAGAACATTATCAGCATATCCCACCTCAGAGCCTTTGCTCAGGCTCTTTCCAGTGCCGAAACACTCCGTCTCCTTCAAGTCTTTGCTTACATGTCATCTTCTCCCTGAAGCCCACCCTGAACATCTCATGTAAATTGTAACAGTCTTCACTTTGGCCTTCCTAGTACCCCTTATCTTTTCATTTTTTACCAAAGCCATTATTACCTTCTAAAAATACTATATAATTTATCTATTCTTGTGTGTGTTTATTGTCTTTCTCCCTTACCAGAACATAAACTTCACAAGGGGGGGAATGTTGTCTGTTTTGTTTGCTGTATGCTCAGTGTCTAAAAGAATGCCTGACACTCAGTTAATATCTGTTTAGTGATCTCCATGCCTAAATTTGGTACCAAGAATATTCAGGGGTCATTGAATTTCTGTTGTGGTTGCCAGCAATTGAAATAGCACTTTAGATCCCTCTACCTCTTCCATCATTTAGTCTTTCTTTCTGCAAGAATAATGTTAACTTTTGTATCCAAAATTATTTTTTAATAACCACAGATATGTATCTGGGCTTGGCTGTAGAATTAAAATAGAGCACCTTGCTTTTTGCAACCTGGAGTAAGGCAAAGGGACATGGAACAGACAGCTTTCACTAGGAATGTATATGTATGACCATCGTGTATATATGTTAAGTCTATAGAGAAAGATAAATTTTACTTTTATTATTAGATAGTTGTGTAAGCTAAGGGAGTTTGGAAGCCAAATTTGGAGGGAAGGTTAGTGAGAAAAATGAATTATATGATGTGATTGAGACCTTTTATAGTTATTGCTACACTTAGTCTAGCAGTCTAATTGAATTCCTTTAACAAAGTAACTGCTGAAATGTTACATTTTAATTAACATATTGACTTATGGGAATATTAAAAATTAAATTAAAACTTTAGATTAAACTTTAGTATGTCACTACAGAAACTGTATGTCACTAAAGTAATTTTTTTTAATCAGGTTATTTTAAGTTCCATGATAAAAGAATGTGAACAAAAAGTAGAGAACAAGACTGTCCAAGAACCTCAATGGTAAGATATTAATTCTTTTTTTAAGATTTCATGTTAAACTTCGTTTCTCTAAGTTTTCCGTGGATGAGTGTATTATTTGTATTTTGTGTTATTTTGTAGTCATGTGTTTGAAGGCAAGAAAGTGATTTAAATCAGCGGTTCTCAAAAGCTGATGTGTGAACCATCTGCATCCACACTGTCTGGGGAATTTATTTAAAAAGCTCATCTCTACCCCAGGCTCTGTGCTGTATTCTCGTTCCAGTTCAGCCTTGGGCTTTGTAAGTGTTTAAGAGCTTCCAAGGGGATTTCTGAAATGTAGCCAGAGTGTCCGAACCCTTTCTTTAGCGTCCCAGGATGATAGACTCTCTTCTCCATCCATACTTACCATTTTAGCCATGAGAAGTTAAAATAATAAAAGTACTTTGATAGGTTTCTGTTTTGAACATAAAACCCATAAAATTAGCACCAGAGAAAATACTTCTATTAATTTGTCATACAATTAAATGTCAAGATTATTTGATGTCTTCAGATTATTGGTTTAAAATGTGAAAAGTTTTGGAACAAAATTAAGAAAGACTACATGTTCCAAATACTCTAAATGACATTTCATCGATTAGCATACAGGAATTCAAAAAGAGAAATATCTCTGTAGCTTCCTAAGATTGCTTCCATTATATGACCTTCAATTAAAAAAAAAAGTTATTTTTATAAGCAGACTTCCCAAGTTACTCAAATCTTCTATATTTTCACTGATTTTAAACTTCTTATTGTAGAGAATTTTGAATAAATACCAAAAAAATAAAAGCAGAGTAATTTAATGAATCTCCATGTACTTACCACCTACTTTCAATAATTATCAATTTATAGTCAATTTTATTTCATCCATACCTCCACTTACTTCCCCCTCTTATATTCTGGAATATATCTCTAGCAGATAAGCACTACTTTTTAAAACATAGACACAATATCATTATCACACCAAAATAATGGCTCCTTAAACTACCCAAACTTTGTTCAAATTTCTATTTGTTTCATAAATGTAATGAGTGACTTGTATGTTTTTTTAAATTTACAGTTTGCTTCTTTAAATCAGGATTCAAATAAGTTCCATATTTTGCAATTGGTTGATATAGCTTTTAAGTGTCTTTTAATCTATAGGTTCCTCTTCAATCTCTTTTTCTCCATGCAATTTACTTGTTGAGAAAACTGGGTCATTTGTCCTATAGAGTTTCCACAGTCAAATTTTGCTCATTGCACCCAACTTTGTATCTGTCATTTAGGATGTTCCTCTGTATTTCCTATAAATTGGTAGTTGGATCTAAATCTAGAGAGTTAATCAGATTCTGTGTGTGTGTGCGTCTGTTTGTCAAGACTACGTATAGAAGGAGATAAGTTTTCATCATGAGGCATTTTGGTTCTTTCTCTTTTGGTGATGTAGGCAGCTATTAATGATCAGTGCCTAGATCCACTAATTCATTATTATTCCTTCTGATTTATGAGCCAGAATATTTCAGTGAAGAAAAATTTCCCCGTGTCTACTGCTCTTACTCAATGGTATAGTTTATATAGGAAAGGCAAGAAAAATGCTTGAATCTTTCTCTTTATTTATCAGTTTTGAAAATAATGCATTGGTTCACTTTCTCTGTCTTTGACCAGCTAGATGTTTTGTTTCATTTTGTTTTTAAGTATCATTGTAAACTCATGTATTTGAATGTATTTGATGTAATTCAGTATATTGCATTTATCAAGTTCTCCCATCTTTGGCCAATATGAACCTTTTCAAGTTGACTCCTAAATTTTCTTAATATGACATTCCTTGCCATCTGGTATGACAGGATCATAAACATACTTTTAAAAAATTCCTTCTTTTGGAGAGTTAAGAGCAAGAGACGGAAACAGTTATAACTTGGTGTCTGAATTGTTCCTAGTGCTTAAAAGAAAACTGTTTTCTTCATACAGACTTACAAGTCTTAATGACATGGATTTTTTCTTTAACCTTTTTTATTTACTTTTACACTGTAAAAGAAGTTTTTGGAAAAATTTGTATTTATATAGTTAAAGAGCATTCTGTAAATATGAGGTAAAATAAGAAAAGTACCTAAAATTTTACAATATTATACCCATTAATCTTTTAACTTACTACTTTCTGTAACAAAAGCTTACATGTGAAAAGATTAATCATGTTATCAGTTATCAGATACACAAATAACTGCTTTGCTCTTAGATACAAGAGGGAAAGAGAAGAGTTGGGGCATGATTCCTTCCATCAGGATGCTTACAGTCTTGTAAGAGTCTAGGCATCTACGTGAATTTAACAGAATAGACTTTTATAAATACTAAATAAATGATACGTACAGTAAGTATACACTGTTGGAATCACAGATCATCCAGTATAATTTCCCGCATGTATGAATTTCAGTTCAGCAAACAATTATTTAATGCTTGTACCAGGTAGTATGCAGGGAGTCCAAGATGAACAAGTAAATAAAAGTAAATGATACAGTTTTTGCCCTCCGGTAACTAATAATGGAGTAAGACTAGGCAAGGTATGTAAATAGCATTACAGTCACATGTTACAGACAATATAAGAAATCACGTGTAATAGATAATCTAACCTAGGATGACTGGGGAGGCTTAATTGAGGGCTTTGGGTGCCTCAGTTATGCCATGCTTCTGCTCTCCACAAGTCTTTACACATAGGATTCCTTCTACCAGGAATATTCTTACTCTTTGATAGCTAGTTCCTATTCATTCTCAGGACAAAGCTTAGATGTCACCTTTTCAGAGAAGTCTTTCTTGACCTATCACATTCTCCAAAGTCTATTATTGATCAATAAACACAAGAGGAAAGCTTTGAACAATAAAGGGACTACTTCTGAGATGAAAGGAAAAGTGAACGTAGATGCAGATTAAGATATTAATATCTGTAAAGTATCCTGCAAATTGATGTTATGAAATACAAAGATGAAGTATATGTGGATTTCATCTTCAAAGAACCTATGATTTAGAGCTATGCTTTTCAAACTGCAGGTTATGACCTGTTAGTGCACCATTAAGTTAATTCAGTTGGTTGCGATAAGCATTTTCCCCCAAGAAATAGAATTGAATAAAAATAGAAGAGTGTATCCCATGTAGTAAGGTTGAGTGTTGCTTTATGAAACTTTGGTTTCAGTCATGTATATATAAATGCATGTTATTGGGTCGTTATGTAAGATGTATCTCTTACCATGGGTCTTGTGAAAAGTGCTGATCTGTAGGCAGAAGATATATGCTCTTATATTCATTCAGCATTCAGTAAAATTCACTGAGAACTTATCCTGGGCTATTCACAAAGATGAGCATGAGAAAGGCATAGATCGTTCTCTCAGGGTGTTCACAGCTGAATGTGGAAGAAAGAAGCAGTTTACAAAGTACACATAAACACCAAAACAATGCCTGCAAATGTTCTCAAAGAAGAAGGAATAGAGGGAGTCTTCAGGTATGAACCATTCACCCAAAAGACAAAAGGCAAGAGAGGGATTATACCAGAAATATCAGCAGTATGCAAAAATACAAGAATTACAGAAAAGCATGTTTAGGAGCTGTAAGGAAAGCTAGAATACATATATTTGTGGGAGAATGATACAGCTAAGTCTGTAAAGGTAGGCAGGCACCAGAAAAAGAACTTTGTATACCACACTGAGAGGTTTGGACTTTATCCCATAGGCAAGGGGTCAGCAAATTTTCCTGTAAAGTTAGCAACTATTTTAAGCTTTGTGGACCCCTTATGGTCTCTGTCACAAATACTCAACTCTGCCATTGCAGCAGGAGAGCAGCCATTGACAATGTATGTGTAAATGAATGGACATGGCGGTGTTCCAGTAAAACCTTATTTATAAAAATAGGCAGTGGGCTGGATTTGGCCTGCAACCTATAGTTTGCTGACCTTTAGGAACTTTGGTTTTCAGACTGTAGGGTTCAGCAAAAACACTGGGAAATTGCTGGACCCCATCCCAGAATTTTTGATTCAGAAGTTTTGGGGTGAGGTCTGAGAATTTACATTCTAACAAATTCCCAGATGATGCCAATGCTACAAGTCCAGGGACCACACTTTGAGAACCACTGCTTTAGAAGCCAGTCTTTAGTGAATACTAGAAAATGAGAAGCAGATGGAACAGATTGGAAAGCTATTATGGTAATCCATGATGAGAGTATGGAGGGGGAGATAATAATAATAAATAACATTTATATAGCATTTACCATGAACTAGACACTGTTCCAAGCATTTTTATATATTTACTAATCATCGTTAACAACTGTATGAAGTGGTTACTATTACTATTACTATTCCCATTTTTTAAAGATGACACAGGGGTTAGGTAACTTGTTTAAGGCCGCATAGCTACTAAGTAAAGGAGCCAGAATTCATATCCAGGCATTGTAGTTCTTGAGACCATGGTCTTAGCCACCATGTTATGCCTATATTTGGCAATGAGTGTTCTGGTTTGCTAAAACTGCCGGAATGCAATATACCGGAAATGGATTGGCTTTCCCAATGGGTATTTATTAGTTGCAAATTTACAGTTCTAAGGCCATGAAAATGACCAGATAAAGGCATCAAGAGGTGGATAGATTCCTTCTTTGAGGAAAGGCCGATGGCATCCCCGTTTCCTCTGTCACGTGGGAAGGCACATGGCTGCTCTGCTGATCCTTGTCTCCTGGGCTTAGCTTTTGGTTTCAGTGGCTTTCTCCAGAATGTCTCTGGGCTTCTGCCTCAGCTTCTCTGAGCTGTCTCCAAAATGTCTCTGCCTTTTATCCTCTCATAAAGGACTCCAGCAAGGGGAAGACCTACCTTGAATGGGCAGGGTCCCATCTCCATGGAAACAACCTAATTAAAAGATCCCACCCACAATTGGTCTACCCTCACAAGATTGGATTAAAAGAACATAGGCTTTTCTGGAGTACATAATAGATTTAAACCGGTACACGGATTATGAGAAGATGGGTCACAAATATATTTAAAATGTGAACTTGATTAACATGGCAACAGATTAAGAGTGAAGGAGAACAGAATCTAAGGATTTCGACCTCAAAATTTGGGTTTCTGACCTGAATATTTAAATGGATGATGGCACAATACAACTATTCTGAGGATGAGTTTGAAAACTTTGAGGTATAGGTGGAAAAACACTGTAGGCAGTTCATTGAGATTTATAAGCCATTAGCATATAGGTGGTAAATAAAGGCTTGATGTGAGCATGAGTAGATTATATCACTAGGAAAGGGAGTTCTAACTGGGAGAAGAAAGCCAGTCTTTGAATTAGAGTGAAGATCAATGTTTAAGATGCAGATAGAAGAGGAGCTTATTTTAGAAACATAAGGCCAACCAGAGTGGTGTCATAAATCAATTAGGGATTTCAAAGAGGAGAAGGAGTGGTCTTATATTTGCAAGATGGAATGGACTGAAGAGAGATTCCAGGAAATAACTAGTTTTAAAGAAGCAAGGTAGATCTAAGGGGCTCTACAGATTCGGAAACAATAGGCAGCTGGTTTGATATGAGTTGCAAAAGAAAGATCTATGATTTCCTTGAAAACTTGCAGTAAGAAGACACATTTCCTTTCAAGGCAACCCATTTCATTTTTAACAACTTTTTATTTTTTTTAACTCCTCTCATCCTCTAAAACAGGTTTTTTTATCATTTGGGGGTTAGGGAGTTGAGATAGACCCCATTGTAAAACTGTTAAAAATTTAAACCCTCTCCCCAAAATATGCCGTGGTGCAGTGATTCTTTACTGAAATTACCCTAGATGGAAAGAATCAGAATCACTGGGGGTTGGGCCTAGGCATCTGCATTTTCAAAAAGCTCCCTAGTTGATTGTGTATGTACAATAGAGCTATACAGATACATAAAGCTTTACAGATATATGTTATATATCTCATTTTTTCATATATAACATACCGTTAAGTCTCCTAAATCTCTTCTCCAGACAAAACATTCTTCATTCCTTTTAGTTTTACCTCTTATGGTTCCCAGACTCCTAAACACCATTGTTGTCCTCTTCTTAGAATATCATTAAAACTTAATACTATCTCAAGTATGGTTTGATCCATGCTTCCCCTTTTTCTAGATACAAGTGAATATCATACCTCTCTTTTGACTTACACTGAGTTTTCTACAGAAAGAACAGCACTGTAAACCTAGAGTGTCAAGGAAAGGCACCATGGATAGGACATGAACTGGACTAGGCACCAGGCAGAAAGATAGAAAGATATTTCAGGTTGAGGATGTTTGAACAATGAGCTAGGCAAAACTGACGGAAGGATTAGGGGGATGGGCAATGATGGTTGATAGAAAAATAAGATGTAGATTGCTAAATTCCTTGAATGGCATGCACTTTTTATCTCATAGGTAGTAAGTGGCCACTGAAGATTTTTGAGCTGGGGTATGAAATGAAGAAGAGATTATTTCAGAAAGTTACTATGCTAGTGCAAGAAGACCAGATCCAAGACAGTTCAAATAGTTCAAATAGTTCAGTTGTCTAGTATTGGCAAGAGAAATAAAAGGAAAAGATAGAGGAGATGTTTCTTAGAATAAAGTCACAGGATTTGGTGATTGGTTAGAAATAGGAGAGAGGGAGCCGTTATACTTACGCTGGGAAGAGCAATGGGAAGAAGAGATTTTGAAGGTGGAGTCATAGTTGGTTTTTTACCTGAGTAGTTCATGAGGCACACATCTTAAAAGACTGCACAGAACCAGAAGCCCTTGGTGGCAGCACACACTTCATGTGCACATTTAACAAACATCTTTAAACTCTTGCAGCCTGCCATTCATTGTCCTTGACAAACACATTATCTTTTTTATTCTTCGGGGTATTTTTTTAATAGGAATTGCAGTCTCTGTTTTATGAATGAGGAAACTATGAATCAGAGAGGTCTAAAGCACCTTGGCCAAAGCCACACAGCCAATAAATTGGCTCCTGAGACCATTAAAGGACAGTTGTTGGGTCACTTAAAAATTGTGCTTGATCATTATTTTTTTCAGTATTGTGATAAACCAATAATCTTTATTAGTCTTTTAGATTGTGTTTTACTCCCTACAAAGCAGATTGTCAAAAAGAAAGTTACGAGAAATGGGTTTGAAACTGTTGATTAAACAAATGCAACTGGTAATTCAGAACATACTTCCCCTCCAAAAAAGATAATAGATCATAGGATTGTTGTCAGCATGGTACAAAACCTCACTGGGATTTAATTTACTTATTTGTGAAAATAGGAATATCTGTCTACCAGGGTTGCTGTAAGAATTAAATGAAATGATCTTGATAATAAAAAAAATAACTATTAACACAGCGATTATGTGCCTGGTACCATCCTAAACACTTTATGCTCGTTTAATCCTTAGTAGCCCTATCAGGTAGACACTAGAATTTTCCTCTTACAGATAAGGAAACAGAGATAAAATAACTTACCCAAGTCATACAACTGGTAAATGACAGAGCCAAGATTCATTCTAGTTCCAAACTTGCTCCTAACCACTACACCATACAGCTTCCTTTAATATAAATGACGAACATAAAAGCTCCTAACGTAGGATGGTACATAAAAATGCCCCTTTGTAAATAATAGCTTCTCTTTTGGGACACCAATTCAGAATGTGTTTATTAATGACATGCTGCTAAAGACATGAAAAAATAGATATTTTAGTTTTATAGTTGCTTTACATGAATTTTGAAATTTCTTTCCTAGCTCAATGTCAATTGCTGCAAGCTTAGTGAGTGAAGATACAAAGACCAAGTTTTTGAACAAAATGGGCCAGTTGACAACATCAGGTGCCATGTTGGCCAACGTGTTTCAGAGAAAGAAGTAAAAGCAGGAAGGAAGCTCCCAGGAAACACTAAGATGGACCTCAAGCAAACTGGTTCCTTGTACTTGAAGTACTTGCCTTTTTTATTTCCTGTGTTTTATGTTCTTGCATTATAGTTTTATCCTAACCTCCAAAGATATTTGCACTGCTTTTGATTATTGCTGTATATCTGTTAATTTGGGGGTTATAGCTGTGGTGAGTAAAAATTGAATTGATGGTCTGTACCAAGTCCCTCTTCTGTGTTTTTGTCTTTCAGAATAATTTTTATATATATATATGTATATATATATAGTGAAGAGGTTTTTTTTTTAATTTTTGGATGGGGTATTAGCAAATATCTGTATTATACACTGAGCTATTACAATGGTACTTAAAATAATGTAAATTTGAAGTCATTGTTATAAAGTAATAAAAGTGGAGATTACTTAAGTATTTAAATTATGAAAGAATAATGCAGACTTTTTATTGTTTCTTAACTGACTAGAAAGAGCCACCAGCATTACTCTGTGCCTTTTGGACTTCAGTTTGTGTGTTCTGTAGGAATTGTGTGCATTCCATTCACACAGTATTTATTTATGATACTGTGATGAATTTGAGTTACAAATCCTGCAGTAAATAGATAACGATGATGCTTTCAACATTTCAGAGTTCTCATGAATATTCTTTCAGTGCTATTTAAACCTCCCAGCCCATACATACATGAGGAAAGATAGCACATAAGCATGGGGAGTGGTAACCAAGGTGATTCTACATACTGGGGTATAGTATATTTAAATGCTCAAAATAAATGTAATTGAGAAGAGCTAATAATTGTGAAATTTTTCCCAAATTAAAATATAGAAGAAAATATGGTTTCACCTGAAAGTTAACATTTTTATCTATTTTATTTAAGATACTATTTTCTAATGATTTTAATTTCAGAAATCATCATTTCATTACAGAGAAGTACTGGAAAGTTAAGGACATTTAGGGGCTGCTTTCTTCATGAAAAATAACATTGGCTAAATTATCATTGGTTAGTTCCATGTTGCCCCTTAGAGTCAGTGACTATTATTACATTTGATACGTAGAGTCTTCAGTCAATGTTCAATTCCACTGGAATTTGACAGTTCTGTAGAGTAATACAACTTGAAGTGGAAAAAAGTGGTACTGGAAATAGAAGGGGGGTGATTGGTTTGAAGGGTTAATGTGAGGCCTTTTTGAAAGATGGATATTTTGATAAAGAGAATTCTCATTTGAGCACAGTTGATGCACGTAGGCAATTTTGTTGTATAAACTGTTTTAATATACTTGGGAACATAGTTGGAATATATTCACTTCCTGGGAATGCTAGCTTAACACACATTCAGCTTATAAAAGAATGTGCCATAGGCAAAGCCGTTTAAAAAGTTCATTCTGAAATTATTTCTTTCACCTACAGTGAAATAATTATTGACTGGCTATCCCTTCTGGAAACTGTTGGATTCTAGGCATTCCTGAGAAATTGAAAGTGGCTACCTTTCATGTCAAAAATGTTGATCTGTTATAAATAAAATGTTTTGCATAATTGTTTTGGTTTTGTTTTTGACTATGTGTTTACTTTCATTTTGAAACATAAATCCCATATCCAAGCAAAGGAAATGAAAACGCACATATTCATGAAAATGTACTGATATTTTATCTTAGGAATATAATCTACATGAGCTACTTATTTTGATTTAATTTTACTTAAGAGATTGTAGTGATATGAAACTAAAACATTTCAGAAATGATTTAAAGAGAAAGGTTTAACTCTGATTGCTTTAACAATAGGAGAAAAGTATAGGTTTGTTACAAGATGAATGGATGTAATGTACTTTTTGTGTGTGCATGTGTGTGCGTGTGTGTGTA
Organism: Choloepus didactylus; assembly: GCF_015220235.1. Classification (NCBI taxonomy): domain Eukaryota; kingdom Metazoa; phylum Chordata; class Mammalia; order Pilosa; family Megalonychidae; genus Choloepus; species Choloepus didactylus. Next base: position 18,234,216 of record NC_051322.1, on the reverse strand, counting down.
TGTATGTGTTGCCACTCATTATGTTTGAAAAATATATGTGAATTAGCTCTTAGCATAGTGCCCAGCATATGATTAGATACTTACGAATGTCTTCAAAAATGTTCCTTACAAATTCTGAGATCGTAGAGTTGATTTTTAAATTGACTTTGTACTTGATGTTAGTTTTGGTAATACCACATGTACAAGAAAGACTTAGATACAAATATTTTACTCTATTTACTAAAGCTACCTGGAAATCTCTAGCTAATATAGGTGGATATGTTACAAATCTTGGAGGAATTGAACCAGAGCTGAACCTTGGAGAATGGAAGCCATTAGATAAACACTAAGGAGAATGCATTTCTGGAAGGCATTCTATATTGTAATATACTTTTTTTAATGTGATGATTTTTATTAGTGAGTCCATGTATCTAAATGCTAATGGTTTTTAAAAAGTCAATAGCGAAGTTAAGTTTGCAAAGCTAACTTGAGGTTAAAATTTTTCAGCAATCCTGAAGTACCGTAGTTGCTAATGTAATTGAATTCTTCCTACAGTGATGCTTGAATGGTAACAGTATCTCTCTCCGTGCATAGGTGGCCTGATCTTCATTTGTTCATATCACTCACCCCTTTTGAAAGATTACTTTGCTAACCATCAAATTGATACAACCTGAATGAAGTTGTGAATGATTTGAGTCAAGCCATCCTCATCACAGATTACATTTGGAATATGTCAACTACTCTATGCTATAATTTTTATGGTGTCTAAATTCAAAGTGCTATAGAATTCCTTTTTTCTACAGAAAAAAAAATGGCTCAAATACTTCCTGATAAATTTTGATGATGTCAAATCAGTATATATTGAATTGTCTTTTCACACACCCCTATATTCAAGACAGCCTATTTTGGATCATTATTTGAACTTTACGGACATATCTTTCTGTAGATAAATCTTGTTGACCATGAACTGTGATTGCTAACTACATTTTCAAGGGCAAATATTTTATGCTAGTTGCCAGTTTCTTACCCATTCTTTGTGTAAAAATATATACTTAGAGATGTTTTTAATTAGTAGTTCTAATTCCTAAAATTCTCCAAATTGGCCAGGTAGCAAAATTCCAATGTTAATGTCGGATGTTAACTCTCTCATAAGCAAACTATGAAACAAATTTAGCCTTTCATATGATTAGACATTTGAAAATTCTAATATAACTTTACAGTGTGCTGGTTTTTGTTATTATTTTAATTCATTACTTTTAAAATTAAATTAAGACGCTCCACAAATCAAAGATAACAGTGTATCAGTAAATTTATTTATTTTGCTTATTTGAAAAATAATTGGATTGCAGACTATTTTCTTACTATCCAAGTACATCTGTCATGCATTTCATCTCATGTGGGCCTTGGAATCAGTGCTCTAGACACAATCTTAGAATGGCACATCTTGTAATTCCTATTTTTCCTTCAGGACTTTTAACAGGAAACTTTGTTTTAATTGCCTTCTTTATTGTTTATTTTTTTGCATGTTTTAGAGAATCTTAAAATAGAGGTTCCTCTTCTCTGAGACCTAATCATAAAGTATATAACAGTTAATGTAAACTTAACCCAATACAAAAAGACTTTATTAGTTTTTTTGATAGTATATAAATCATCCCTTCGGTTAACTATTGGCAAGGAATGTAAGTTATTTGCTTTTCTCTAAAGACTCCTCAGTAGTATCTAGAAAATTCTATCCAAAATATATCTACACAGAGTATTATATTAATATTTTAATTCTTTTATTCCATTAAAGACCAATCCATTGTATGTATTACAATTAGGTCATTGCATGAATATATTTCTTAAAGGACTTTAATGCAGTAAAATTTATTTCATTTGTGTTGTCTATGAACTAGCATTTTGTTTTGTGTGTTAAGGTATTCTTAGTGAAGGTTTTTAGCGTTGTCATTTGTTGGTAGCAGTCTGCTTTTTTAATAATTTTGTTAAACTACTATCTTACTGGAAAAGAAACACTGTCTTAGTTCTGTTGGCATTTTCAACCTTAGGAAGATGTTTTCAAGATACACATTTTCAGTAAAGCTGAGAATATTACCAATATCTATATAAAATATGCATCTCTGGTAGTATAAATTTAATAATTTCTCAGTGACTTACTTTATGATTTCATAGAGGTTTTCTCTCCATTTCTGGTAATTACCTTTCTTTAAATTTTTAGCTTCCTCTGCTCCCAAGCCTGTCTGGCATTTGTTAAATAATGAGGTTTCTAGTGAATACTTTCATAATGTAAATGTTTTCCTATTTTTATATGGAATTTATAAATATGGTCACCTGTCTAACAAATCCTTTTGTCTTACCCTCAAAGAGCATGGGAATTGCAACATGCTCTCAATCCTTCACAGGACTTGATGAAAATTATACAAATGTAAACCTAAAAGCACTTTAGCACAGAAAGTATTATGAAAGTTCAAGGTGTATTTAGAATTTTTAAATCACTGAATAAATAAAGCCATGACAAATCCCCAAACCCCACCTCATATTTTTATTAGATCTAGTTCCAATAAAAAAAATAGATTAATATTGCCTAAGCATGATTTACCTAAAGTTGCAGAAGGAAAAGATAGAAACCACTTTAGATTGTTACTTTTGCCCAGGGTTTCTGATGTAGTGAAAACTAGTTAAGGTCATTTTACTTATATTATACCAAAACTTGTGATTAAACTGAAAAGTCAACTTAAAATTTCTATTAATTTATTTTGGTTTTTGAAAAATATTTTACCTGTTGCAACTTCATAGTATCTGTTAGTATGCATTTGATTCTAACAGTAACTAGCTCTTCCTTTGTTATTTAGTTTGAATTTCAAGACTTCTTTACCCCCTTGTAAGTAAAGTTTTCATATTAATGGGAGACAAATAAGAACTGATATTTCCTGCAAATAATTGGCTCAAAGTGTTACCTAAAATAAAGAAATTCTTCATCAACCATTGGCCAATAATGAGAAAAGTTGGAATCCAAGCTTCTTAGTGAGGCTTTAAAAGTATTCAGGTTTTAGAGGGTCAGTGCTAAATTTCAAATTTTGGGATATTAAGCCCATTTTGTTTTCTTTGTCGTACTACTAAAACACAACATTGTAGTGTAATTATTATCCTTAAGAAATCATGGAAAGGTGACTGAAGATTAGAGATGGAAAAATGTCTTGATTTTCAAAAATGAGAAATCAGTAGATTTTGCAAAATGTGGATAACCATTTAGTTTTCAATCTAAATAATGCCTCTTCAGGTAGGCCTTTTCTGACCACCCAATCAAAGTAATCCCCTAGTCACTCCCTCAGGTCACTCTGGTTTTTCTTTTTCATGATTACTCTTACCACTACTCATTTTTGTCTTTCTCTTTCACTAGTCTCAGCTGCATGAGACAAAATGCTGTCAATCCTTTTCAACCAGTGTCTCTCCAGTACTTAGAATGTCTGGTGTATAATGGGTACTCAACAAACTGATTAAAGGAAGTGATGAATTGTTGAGCTTGATACCAATTCCATGCAAGATTGCTGATTAGATTAAAAGGATTAGATTTGAAGTTCCCTGAAACAGTATGAGTTTACTTAGACTACATGCCAAACTAACCTAATTTTTTTTTTTTTGGTTGAACCTATGTATTTTTTTTTATTCAATTTTACTGAGACACATTCACACACCACACAATCGTCCGAAGTGCACAACCGTCCACAGCACCACCACACAGCTGTGTACTCATCACCCTTTGAACATCCTCGCTGCACCAGAAAAAGTGAAAACAAGAACAAAAAATAAAAGTAAAGAAGAACACCCAAAATACCCCCCCCCACCCTTCATCCAGTCTTTTGTCCCCATTCTTCCACTCATCCATCCACCAACTGGGCTGCAGCCCAACAGCTCCACGTATCCACCTCCAGCCACCTAATGTCCTTTTAATAGAACTATTATACTTGTTGATCATTTAATAGAAATATTACACTTGTTCAAGAGAATTGTGTCATCTTGTGCTTCTTGACTTCAGTACAGTATTTGACTGTTTTTCTTGTAAGTCCTTATTTATTCCCAAGATAGAAAATATGGGCCAGATGAAAGTGCAAATAAGGAACTGTACCATGTGTGTAGGGTCTAAAAAGCCATACAAAGTGTACATTCAAATCATCTGGCTCTCTTGGCAGCACCCGTGATCAACAATCTTCACCAAGTTTTCCAAGTGATTTGAAAACGTAGAGGAGCCATACTTCCCAAAGATTGTGGAGTCATTCATCATTCAACATATTTTTATAGAGGACCTCATAGGCATGCAATAAATAAGACAGACACAAACCCACCCTCACAGAGTTTGCAGCCAGGTAAGGAAGCAAACAGGTTGAGAGAATGCCGGAGGAGGGCTTACTTTGGTTAGAGTGATTGTCTTTATGGTCTACTTTATGGCCTTTCTGAGTTGACATTTAATCCAAGAACTAGGAAGAATAGGCTTTCACCATGTGAAAATAGGAAGAGAAAAAAGAGCAGTATGTGCATAGGCCATGAGATAAGTGTGTGCTGTGTTCAAGGAACTGAAAAAATACCGATGTAGCTGGAGCATACTGAGTCAGAGTATCAAAAGATGAGATTGGAGAGAGGGGGATGACCAGATCAACAGGGCCTTGTGCACTATGTTTGGAAGTTATAAAGGAAAGCCTTTAAATAGTTCAAGTAGAGAAGAGATTTAATCTATATTATGGTTGGATACACAACCGTCTTTAGAGAAGGGCAAGAGTAGAGATTGAAGGCAGAAAATGCAGTAGTCCAGACAAAAGATGATGGTGGCTTGAATGAAAACATGACAGATTGGATATGAAGAGTAAGGGAAAGGGGAAAACCAAGGATATCATCTAGGTGTCTGACAGGAATAACTGAATAGTAGTCAGTGACGCCAATAGTAGGGAAGTGAAGTGGAGAACAAGTTTGGGGAATTAATCTATAATTTTGTTTTAGATGTGTTAAACCTGAGATGTCTGAGAGAGATCTGTGGAAATGTCAAATAGGGTGTTAGTTATGCAAGTCCGGATCTCAGGAAAGATCAGGGTTGAGATCTAGATTACAGAGTCATCAATATTTAGATAAAGCTACGGGAGTAGATGGGATGGCCTAAGGAGAGTTACAGTGAAGATGTTTCAAATCTGACTCCCAAGATACTCCCATATTTGGAAATTGAGCAGAGCGAGATCAGAATGAGAGCAATGCAGTGGGAGGGAAACAAGGAGAGTGTGGCATCATGGAAGCAATGAAAGAGTGTTCCAAGAAGAAGGTGCTGGTTAGCTATGTCAGTTGCTACTCATCAGTCAAATGAGGATAAATCGGAAACCCATTGGAAGATTAATGCCATTGATAGCTTCAATAGCAATTTCTCTAGATTGGTGGAAATAGATGCCTGATTGGAGGGGGATTTGCAGAGACAGTGATTAGAGATGAGAGCATTCAGGAAATTTTGCCATGAAGGGGAGCAGAAGTACTGGTAACTACCAGGGAACATGGGGTCAAGGAAGGTTTTGCTTAGGATGTGTGCTTTGTTTTTTGTTCATTTGTTTTTCGTAATGAGGGGAATTAGATCATGTTCATTTGATCTCATGAGAATAAGCCAGTAAAGTGAGAACAGGTGATGAGGCAGCAGCAACAGTACGCAACAACTGAAACTGAAATCATTAAGGAAGAGGGGATGAAATACAGAGCACAAACGGAGGACTGGTCTTCATTGTAATGGGCTAGAGAAAACAGAACAGATACATTTTCAGGTAAATTGGTAGAGTTAGTGTTGGGAAGATTAGGGGGTTTCCATTTAATTCCTTCTATTTTCTCAGTGAAGCATGAAGCAAACATTAACTTGGCTGGCATAGGGGAAGTATTGGAAGTTTGAGGAGAAAGAAGGTAGAAATGTGTGTTTTCAAGAGTGGCAGAGTGAATTATGGAAGGAACAGTAGGATTGCCAGGCAATTTTGAAAGCTCATTTGAGAACACTGAATATGAATATAGGGAGTCCAGTTAGCACAACTGCATTTTTTCTTTTCTACAGCCAGGATCAGTTATTCAAGAACAGATGTGAAATATGCAGAGTAAAGTATAACCGGGGCTGGATTTTTTCAGGGGTAAAAAAGGACAGGGGTCTTAAAGGTGCTTGCAAAGAGCAATTAGTAATGGGCCACAGAATCCAAACTGGAAAAGGAGAAAATGAGTTACAGGGGTGAGTGGTGGGGGAAAAAATAGTTTAAGGGATGGGTCTCAGTAAGTCAAAAATCTGTTGGAATGAGAATATTCAAGTATGTGAACTGGAAAGATACTTTCTTTGGAAGTAGATATGAATAGCAAATAAAATACCTCTTCTACCTCCAGGCTTTAAAGCACAGGGGTTTGTGAGAAGAAAAAAAATCCTCCACTTGAAAGCAAAGCAGAGAAGGTAGTGTCCTTAGAGGTAGCCAGGATTCAATTTGTACATGAAGAAGAGAACTTTCAATGACGTTGAGGATATTGGTGAGACTGCTAACAGACCATAAATTCCCATTGGGCCCAATATGGAGTGGGAAAAGGTTAGAGATTAAGTTACTTTAAGGATGTTCAGAGTAGCTTGGGGGTAAACGATCAGGTCAGAAGAAAGCTTAGGCTTCTTCTGGTGAGTGAATTAAACTGATTCGTGTGATATGATGGGATTAGACCTGATCATCTCTGAGAAAGTAGGTAGTTCATTTAAACTAGAAGTTTGGGGTCCTCTGGGCACCTATTCCATCCTACATTTCAAAATGGTAGACTGCCAAGGGAAGTGAGTGAAGTCCTTCTAGGATGCCAGTTTGATATTTTTCCCTTTGTAAATGACTTGGTTATTTCTTTCTGGAAGTTTTTAGAATCTTCTCTTTAATCTTTATGTTCTGAAATGTCAGTGTAATGCTATAATACTAATAGAGTCTTTTTATTAAACTTGGAAACTCATCTTTATTCCTGGAATGTATGGGCCTATTTAAAAATCTGGAATTCTTTGAGAAAAAGGTGAATACAAGTACTGGGGAAAAGTAACAGACTCCTTCAAAATATCTCCTTTTTTCTTTCATATTTTCCACCTTTTTCATTTGTTCTATTTTCTGGAAGAGTTCTGGGACTTTTATCTTTCAAGCCTTGTGTTTTAGTTTCCTAGTCTGCTCAAAACATACCATGAATCATTCAGCTTAACAATGGAGAATTATTAGCTTACAAGCTTAAAATTCTGAGGCCAAGAAAAATGTCCAAATCAAGTCATCATCAAGGCAGTGCTTTCTTTCCAAAGATTGGCTTCCAGCAATCCTTGGCTCCTCTGCAACTTGGCAAGGCACATGACAGCATCTATTGGTCTCTCCCTTCTCTTCTAGGTTTCATTAATCTCACCTTCTTCCATGGTGCATGTGCATGCACAACCTTCTCTCTCTGTATTCATTCTACTTATAAAGGACTCCAGTAATAGGATTAAGAGCCATCCTGAATGAGATGGGTCACACCTCAACTGATGTAGCCTCATCAAAAGGTCCTACTTACAATAGGTTTACACCCACAGGAATGAATTAACTTTAAGAACATGTTGTTAAGGGGTACATACAGCTTTATATCATTCCACCTGGTACTGATTATTTTCTTTTGGCATTTATGTTTTCTATTTCCAAGAATTCTTTTGTGTTCACTGATCCTTTTTCTTAACCTTATGTTCTTGTTTCAAGGATGCAATAACTTCTTTAACCTCTTTGAGGATAACAACTAGGATTAATTTTTTCTAGTTCCTTACATTATGTTTCCTTTAGTGTTATTTTTCTATTTATTCATCTTGGTCTCTTTCATATTGGTGTTTGATATTTTCCTCAAACATCTGGTCACCTTTGGTTATTCATCAATATTTAAGAGTGAAATTGGAAACTCATTGGGATTTTTGTGTATTAGATGTTGGTAGATAATTCTCCATACATCTCCAGTTTTTTCATGTCTTACGAACAAAGTCACTTACTGCCTTAATTCTGAAGTATCTTTTCAAGCATGTAAGAAAATAGAGATAGTGTCTTCCTTGAGAACAAAGAACAAAATTGTTTACTGCCCATTATTACAGATTCAGGTTCCTTAAGCTCAGGGTTCCTCTCCTGTAATGTGTGTTCAGGCATCACGTGCCCCTGTTTGCATCACTCTGTGGGAACTGGAGTTTGGAAAACAAAACAGTGCTATAATCTGGTTACAGCTGTTGCTATGAGTAATAAATTGTCCTTTGTCTCTGACCCAGGATCCTGTGTCTTCTGCCATCATCCATTGAAACAGAACAACTTGTTAGCTTGTAAGTAAGGTAAAATCTCAGGCCCTTCACAGTTTTTGATGAAGAGTAAAGCTTATCATCTGCCAGGCCTCACTAATACTGAAGCCCGAGAGAAATTTCTCCCATGAGTCCTCATGAAATGTTGTGGTCTACTTCTTCAACAACAACCCCTATAATAAATATGATAGTAAGCTTTAGGTTATCATTTCTTATAATGGCCCTCATTATAAAGTAAGAAAACTAAGTTCAGAAAAGGCAGTCCATAAGGAACCAAAAGAATGCAGTCCAAGTATATCAATCTCTTATTTGAATTAGTGCCAAAATTTACAGGAGCTTCATCATCAAATAAATTTGGAAAATGTTGTATACAATAGCCCTTTCTTCTCCAAAACACACACGAGCATATTAAATTCCAAGAATTTCTTCTCCATAAAAAAAAACACCTGTTTAACTCTGTTTAATCAGCCTTTCTCAAACATTTTTTTTCACATTACTGATTTTTAATATTGATTCTGTCTCAAAACAAAGACATTTTGGATATATTGATTAAATAAAATATATTATTAAAACTAATTACACCTGCTTCTCTTTATTTAGTGGGGCTATGAGAAAATTTAATATTATATAAGTGGTTTTCATTATATTTCTGTTGGACAGCACTGATCTAGAGCTGGGGGCAGCAAAACACAGCTTACAGGTCAAATCTGGTTTGCCAATTTTTTTTAATGCATTTTTTTATTTGTGAAATTTTAACATATATACATAACAGTGATAACTTTCAAAGTAGGATTTAACAAGTAATTAGAGGGCAAATTTCAAAGAATGTTATGGGTTACAGTTCCACAATTTCAGTTATTTCCATTATTGTAAAATATAAAATATATACAGAAAGGTGTTAACTTTCAAAGTACAGCTCAACAAGCAGTTATATAGGTAATTTCAAAACATGTTATGGGTTACAGTTCCATTTCAGTTCTTTCCTTATGAAATATAGGATATATACAGAAAGGTGACAACTTTTAAAGCACAATTCAACAAATAGCTATAGAGCAAATTTCAAAGAATATTATGGGTTACAGTTCCACCATTTCAATTATTTCCTTCTAGCTATTCTAATCCCCTGGCATCTAATTATATATAAAGTTTCAGTATTTCTAATCCTTTGTTAAAACCTATCTTGTCTGTTACTACCCCTTCTTCATTTAATCACTTTCTTGATCTTCAGGGATGTTTAGGCAGTGACCACCCTAACTTGTTCATATGGAAAAGAGGTAACAACATTATGGGGAAGGGGGCTGCATCTGATTGTTGTTCTTAAAGAGGCTATTGCCTCTGGGTTTTAGGACTTGCCTGACATAAGAACCCTATGGTGGATTTCAGTTCCTGAGAGATAAAATTTAGAGAGTGAATCTTTTATAGAATCTCAAACAGGGACTGTTCAGGTTTGCTAGAGCTGCCATTATGCAAAATACCAGAAATGGATTGGCTTTTATAAAGGGGATTTATTAAGTCACAAATTTACAGTTCTACGGCCATAAAAGTGTCCAAACTAAGACATCAATAAGAGGATACCTTCACTGAAGAACGGCCAATAACATCCAGAACACTTCTGTTAACTAGGAAGGTTCGTGGCTGGCTGCTCTTTCTTTGCTCCTGGGTTGCATTTCAAAATGGCATTTTCCAAAATGTCTTTGGGCTTGTCTCTCTCTTAGCTTCTCTGGAACCATCTCTGGACTAGCATTTCTTAGCTAAGCATCTCCAAACGTCCTGCTATCTACATCTCCAAGCATCTCTAAGCTTCAGCAAGCATCTGGGTCTGCTCCTTTTAAAGGACTCCAGTAAACTAATCAAGACTTACCCTGAATGGACAGGGTCAAATATCCATGGAGACATTCAATCAAGAGGTCACACCCTAATTAAAAGGTTAATCAATCTGCCCCCACAAGATTGCATTAAAGAATATGGCTTTTTCTGGGGGACATAATATATACAAACCGGCACAGGGACCTAGTTGGATTTCTATATAACAGCAATAAGCTATCAAAGTATAAGATTTTCCATATGGAATAATACCATTTAAAATAGCATTAAATATCTAGAAAAAAAAAACTAATTAAAGATGAGCAATATCACTGCACAGAAAACTACAAAACGTTGAGAGAAATTAAAGGAGGCCTAAAAAAATAGAAGAATATACCATGTTTATATATTGGAAGACTCAATAAAGACATCAACATTACATAATTGATCCAACCCTCTCCCAAAAATATCAGTAAGTATTTTCGTGGAAATTAACAAGGAGATCCAAAACTTATTTGGAAACTCAAAGGGCCAAGAAGAGCCAAAATAATCTTGAAAAAGAGAACAAAGTTGAAGGATTTACATGACCAGATAGCAGAAATTAAGACAGTGAGGTACTATCTAGCATGGATAAACAAATAGATATAATAAACAGAATAAAGAATCCAGAAACAGACCCACATATACACAGATATTTTATTTAAGACAAACATGGCAAAGCAGTCAGAAAAGGAATGTCCTTTCAATAAATGGCACTGGGTCAAATGATAATCCATATGGGGAAAAAGAACTAATGCATTGTAGATCCAAATTTCAAAGGTAAAACAAAGTTTCTAAAAGATGACAGGGGAGAATATCTTTACTATCTTGTATTAGGAACAACAATTTAAAATAGGACATAAAAAGCACTAACTATAAGGAAAAGATTGATAAATTGGAGAACTTCTGTTTCTCCAAAACCCTATTAGAAGAGTTCAAAGAAAAGCCACAGAGTAGGATAATATATTTATAATACATATAACGACAAAGGAATCATTTCCATAGTATATAAAGAATTCCTACAAATCAATAAAAAAGACAGGAATCCTATAGAAAAATGGGCAAAAGGCTTGAACCAACACTTGACAGAAGATGATAGCCAAATGGCCCAATAAACACACGAAATGACACTCAACCTCGTTAGTCATCAGAAAAAATTCAAAATAGAGCCATACCATGATATCACAATCCACCTACTAGGACGGCCAAAATTTAAAGGCTGATAACATCGAGTGATGACAAGGAGGTGGAACAACTGGAAATCCTCATACACTGCTGATAGGAATGAAATTTGTATAAACATTTTAGAAAACTGGCAGTAGCTACTAAAATTGAACATCAGCATCCCTATAACCTAGCAATTTCATTCCTAGGCATATACCCAACAGAAATGCATGCATATACTCACCAAAAGATACCTCTATGAATTTTCATAGCAACTTTATTCTAATAAGCCCAAACTGAAAATACTCCTACTAGCCTTCCCAGTAAAATGATAAATTGTGATATTCATTATGAATATCACAATTTATAATGAATTTATCAGTTACACAATTGGAACATGGATGAATCTCAGGAACATAATATTGAACAAAAGTCATGAACTTTTAAATGATACATACTGCAGTATATGAGTCCATTGATACAAAGTTCAAAAGTAGACAAAACTATGGTATTTTAAGCATTATCTTAAGCCTTATTTTAAGCATTATCTACAAGGATGAGGAGTAATGACCAGAAGGGAGCATAAAGGGGTTTGGGGGATACTGTTAATGTTCTACTTCATGGTCTAGGTGCCGGCTACAGATAACGTTTACATTTTATAATAACTCATGAAGCTGTACACCTATGTATATTATACTGCAACAACATTATTACAAAGAAGTCATTCCATCTCAATCCACCCAGCAGCATCAGTTTTCTACTGAGACCAGACCAGTCTGCGTGTAAATCTTTACCATCACCCTTTGGGAGAATACTTGTCCTTCTGTTCATGTGTAAGGGGCATGCAGCCACCTCATCCAAATGTGGCATCAGATCATTAACACTAGTGAAGAAGGAAGAACACAGAGGAGATGCAAATTATATCCCCATTTCCACTTGAAATTATTTTATCTGTAATGAAATATCCAACGAGTTTCTGATTATTACTAGTTTTTACCCCTATAAGTTACAAATTCATTTATTTTGAATACCAATTGTGTGGAACTAAAAAAATTCTTGTCTACCAAAGCAAGTCAGATAACTAGTGCCCATTCATACAGTTTAAAAGTTTTCATATTATGGTTGGGTGCCATTATGAGATAGTACTGTATTTTGATCTATCTTAGTCAACACTGATTTATCAGTGATTTATTTTTATTTAAAGTATTTTATAGAAGAGATAAAAGACAAAGCAAAATATAACAGGGTAGGTAATAAAAACATTTCTATTTATCAGTAAGTTTTTTAATACATTTTTATTGTGAAATTTAACATATACATAATAGCGATAACATTCAAAGTATGATTTAGCAAATAGGCAGAAAATTTCAAAGAATGTTATGCTACAGTTCCACATTTCAGTTATTTCCTTATTGTAAAAGGTAACATTTATACATAAAGGTGAGAACTTTCAAAGTACAGTTTAACAAATAGTGATGTAGGTAATTTCGAAGAATGTTACGAGTTACAGTTCCTCAGTTTCAGTTCTTTCCTTATTGTGAAATGTAAGGTATATATAGAAAGATGATAACTTTCAAATTACAATTTAATGAGTAACTAGAGCAAATTTCAAAGAATGTTACGGGTTACAGTTCCACCTTTTCAGTTATTTCCTTCTAGCTATTCTAATACCCTAGCATCTAAAAAAAATTCATATAAAGATTCAGTATTCATAATCCTTTATTAAATCCTATCTTGTCTGTTGCCACCCCTTCCTCTGGTTTAATGTCTTTCTCCATCTTCAGGGGTGTCGAGGCAGTGACCACCCTAACTTGTTCATATTGAAAAGGGGTATCGACATTTTGGGGAAGGGGGATGCATCTGGTTGTTGTTCTTAAAGAGGCTGTTGCCTCTGGGTTTTAGGACTTGTCTGGCATAGGGACACTCCATTGAATTTAAGTTTCTGAGAGAAAAACTTAGTAAATGAAACTTTTATAGAATCTCAGATAGGGACCTAGGTATTTGGGGACTACTGTTGGTTAGGGCTTGTCATACTGTGGCCATTTGGTATATCTAGCTGGAGCCTGCATAAGAGAAACCTCCAGGACAGTCTCTCGACTCTATTTGAAATCTCTTAGCCATTGTACTCTTAATTTGTTACCTTTCTTTCCCCCCTTATGGTCAAGAAGGTATTTTCAATCCTTCGAGGCCAGGGCCAGGCTCATTCCTGGGAGTCGTGTCCCACGTCACTAGAGAGAGTCCCTCCCCGGGAGTCATGTCCCACGTAGGGGAGAGGTTAATGAGTTTATTTGCTGATACGGGCTTTGAGACGGAAAGAGCACATGTAACAACAAAAGAGGTTCTCTGGAGGTGCCTCTTAGGCATAATTATAGGATGGCTTAGCATCCCTTTATCAGTAAGTTTTTACTGTAGGGAAGACAGATTTCGGAAGTCTTATGTTTAGCTAATTACTTTAAGCCTTTTATGCATTGACGTTAGCTCTGTGCTCAGTAACAGAAACTATTTTTATATCACCATGTGAAAAAATTATGCAAACTGATTCTTATTTTTGCTGACATTTATAAGCATTTCTTTTAAAAGATCTTACCTATGTTTTTTGATGCCTACATCAAGATCTGTTAAAATGTAATTTAATAACTACAACAGATCCACTAGAAACAAAAATAATGGCCACATTTTCATTTTACCTTTTTGATTCTGAAAGCTTAAAGAGATCATGCAGAAGTGGGAGAAGTGGGGATTTCCAAGGTGAGATGCACACTATCCATATAATTTTATATAAACCTATGAGTCCTGTATATATAATGTGCTTTGTTTTGTTTTTTCCCCAGTACAAATAACAGAATTTATTGTCAGGTGATTACTTTTTCTAAGTTGGAAACATTTAATTTTAATAAGTATTAAAGCATCTATTGTTTAAAATGTATTTTTGCATTTAACACACATAACCAGAATTTAATTGTGTATGTGTTCATAAAAGTGGATTTTTAAAATCACAAAAAAAAAACATTTAAGCTAGTTTCTATAAATGATGAGCAACCACTTCAGCTCCAATGTGTGCATTCTTCATTTAATAGAAAATAGCATTTTAGATAACTTACGTGTTTCTCATAATAATGCTATTTCTGTAGGAAAGATGGCATCTTCAAGTACATTTTAACAATTTTGTTATTAAAAATGGGACTCTAGATTAAAACTTATAAAATATTTGAATTATTTGAGTGATAGTTAATATAGAAATAGTAAATATAATTATATAATAATAATATAGAAATTGTAAATATAGAGTCTTTAAGGAGTAATTTAATTTTTAAAAATTAAAAAAGAAAATCTTCTTAGATTTAATGTGTTAACATGGGTATTCCACTGTTCAAAGTGCTTCCAAAACCAGCACACTCACCTCTGGGGCTTTCCAAGCAGAAGTTTTAAGTCCCCTAATCTTTTTTGAAAACAGAAGGGGGAAATATTGGAAATGTGCCAGGAATAAGCCTAGGTATTTCTCATGAAGTGCCACAGTGAAGTAGCCTCTCCCACAAGCCAGTTCCTTTTAGCAAAATTATAATCGCATTCCATTTTCACAAGCATTGCCTTTTCCCAGAAAGCCTGTCTTCACTCAAGATAATAGGCCAGATACTTGATATTATTTAATCTGTATTTGCAACCATTTCTAAATTTACTTCATTCAGAGTTTTAACATCATCTACTAACCAAGTTAATATAATTGGCATTTAAAATGCAACAGTACTTTTTCTTCAATGTACATAATTTAGAAGTATCATTAACAAAATTAGTTATTTTTCCTTCCCATTCTGCAACTCACCTGATGTTAAAAATCTGGTGCTTAGTTAGGCAGAAGCTCAGATTCCAGAGCCCAAGAGCTTGGGTTTGAATCCCAGTTCTGCCACTTATTGGCAAGTGACCCTAGGCAAATTATTAACCTCTCAGTGCCTCAGTTTCCTCATCTGTAAAATGAGATTTATAATAGTATTCCTTACAGGGATGTTGTGAGGATTAAATGGGTTTGTAAATGTGAATACACTTTTAGTGTTTGGTATTATTATTATCTTTTCAGAAACTTGCTTTGCTTATATAAGTACAATCAAGTTTATTATTGTTATTTACAAACATGGGATATTATTCTGTAACTTGTTTCTTTTATTTAATATGTCATGGGCATCTTTCCAAACCCACTTAATTTTCTTAAATAAGCTGTACTATATTCTATATGCTTAATAATCAGATTATCAAATGTCAAAGACAAGGAGAGAATTCTGAAAGCAGCAAGAGAAAAGCGATCCATTACATATAAGGGAAGCTCAATAAGACTATAAGACTATAAGTATGATATATTTAAGATACTGAAAGAGAAAAACTGCCAACAAAGAATCCTATATCCAGCAAAACTGTCCTTCAAAAATGAGGGAGAGTTTAAAATATTCTTAGACAGACACTGAGAGAGTTTGTGAAAAGATACCTGCTCTACAGGAATATGAAAGGGAGCACCATGTGCAGATAGGAAAAGACAGGAGAGAGAGGTTTGGAGCACAATATTGGGTGATAGTAGCACAATATTGTAAGTACTCTGAACAAAGATGACTGCTGGTAAGGTTGAAAGAGGAAGGTTAGGGGCATTTAGGACACCAGAAGGAAAGATAGAAGATAAAGACTGGGACTATATAACTTAGTGAAACCTAGAGTGGTCAATGATTGTGATTAAATGTACAAATACAAGAATGTTTTTACATGAGGGAGAACAAATGAATGTCAACTTTGTAAGGTGTTAAAAATGCGGTGGTATTGGGAAAAAAATACAATCAATGCAAACTAGAGACTGAGTTAACAGTAACATTGTAATATGCTTCCATTAATTGTAACAAAGGCAATTTACCAAAGCTAAATATCTATAAGAGGGGGATATAAAGGAGGGGTATGGGATTCTTAGCATTGGTGTTGTTTTCTGACTTTTTATTGTATTTTATTTTAATTTTCTTTTTTTGCTTTTTAGTTGTCTTTTTTTTAAATTTATTTTTCTTTTTTCCTTTTTCTTTTTTCACCTCTTCCTCTTTCTTTGTGGAATGAAACGTCCTCAAATATGTAGTGGTGCTGAATGCATAACTATGTGATTATACAGGGAACCATTGATTGTTTACTTAGGATGGAATGTATGGTGTGTGAATAAAACCATCTCAAAAATAAACAGAGGGATACTAGTGCTGGAGAAAATGTGGAGAAAGGGATGTACCTAATCACCATTGGTGGGGAAATAGAATGGTGCAGCCCATCTGGAAGGCAGTGTGGTGGTTCCACAGGAAGCTAAGCATGGGGTTGACATATGGTCCTGCAACCCAGTTATTGGGTATATACTTGGAAGAACTGAAATGGATATTTGCACAGTGGGGTTTGCAGTCAATGGAGGTGACCTAAGGGTACATCAACTGATGAACTGAATGGCAAACTGTGGCATATACATACAATGCAACATTGAGCAGCTACAAGAAGAAGTGAAGTTGTGAGGTGAAGGGACATTGAGTACAGTAAATTGAGTGAAATAAACCTGAAATGAAAAGAAAAACATTATAATGCCTCACTAATATGGACTAACTATAATGTGCAAACTGAGAATTGAGTCTGAGAGCACAGATTATCAGGGAAAGGTTTATGGTAAAGGTTCCTAGATTGTAAGCTCTTTCAGCAGTTATATCTATTCCTGAGTTGTAATGGTTATTTCTAAATACTGAGATGCTGACCTCTTTGTGTATAACCTGGTTGGTCCCTGGAACTTTGGGTATCTGTGTGACACCTGAGACTCAGAGCAGAGTCCAGCAGCTATGAATGTCAGCATTACCCTATACAGCAAATGTTAAAGAGTCTGAAAAAAGAGATCAGACTTCAATTAGAGATATGAACAAAATGGGCTTGGTTAGGACCAAGGTAAATCAGACTAAAGGATAAAGGACAATATTGACAGTGTTTTTAAAACTTCAACTCCTGCGTGAGACCAAAGGAAAAGGTTTATTAGGTGCAAAGTCTATATTTTTTGTAACACTATATAATTTAACTTGTATGGTCGGTTTATTCAAACACCATAATTACATAGAACCTTGAATAGGGGGTGAGATCCGGTTGGTTTATACAGGTTAGCGTGAAGCCCCAATACATCCTAGAGTAATCGGGCAGAGAATAAAAATGTATTTGTAAAGCCCCCTTGAGGGACTGGGGAAAAATGTGGAAATATTAACGACCCCACCTGGGGAATTCCTGATATTCTCACAAGTATTGGGGACTACAAGTTTAGTATGCGAAGCCCTCGATCTTGGGGCTTGCCCTCATGAAGCTTGTTACTGCAAAGGAGAGGCTAAGCCTACTTATAACTGTGCCTAAAGGTCACCCCCCGAGAACCTCTTTTGTTGTTCAGATATGTCCTCTCCCCCTAAGACAACTCTACAGGTAAACTCACTGCCCTCCCTGCTATGTGGGACATGACTCCCAGGGGTATAAATCTCCCTGGCAACATGGGACATGACTCCTGGGGATGAGCTTAGCGCTGGCATCATGGGATTGAGAAAGCCTTCTTGGACCAAAAGGGGGAAAGAGAAATGGAACAAAATAAAGTTTCTTGGGCTGAGAGATTTCAAATGGATAAGTCATTCTGGAGGTTATTCTTATGCATTATATAGATACCCCTTTTTAGTTTTTAGTGTATTGGAATAGCTAGAAGGAAATATCTGAAACTGTTGAACTGCATCCTGGTAGCCTTTATTCTTGAAGACAATTGATTAACTATATAGCTTACATGTGTGACCATGTGATTGTGAAAACTTCGTGGCTCCTACTCCCTTTATCCAGTGCATGGACAGATGAATACAAAAATGAGGACAAAAAGTAAATGAATAATAGGGAGGGATGGGGGTATGGGATGTTTGGCGTGTTCTTTCTTACTTTAACTTTCATTCTTATTCTTTTTTGTGTGTGGTAATGAAAATCAGAAATTGTGGTGAGGAATGCATAACTCTATAGTGCTATTGTGAACAAGTGATTGTACACTGTGGATGATTGTATGGTATGTGAAGATATCTCAATAAAATTGAATTAAAAAAAAGTACAAGGATAGAATGTAAGCACTATTCATAAGAATGGTGGAGTGGTTGTATTCTTAACACCAAAGAAGACTTCAGAACCTGGAATATTACAAGCAATCAAGGAGGACATTTCATAATGATAAAAGGGTCAACCCATCAAGAAGACATCATAATCCCAAATGTCTCTGCCTCTACTAAGAGCTTCAAAAACATGAAAAAACTGATAGAAGAAATTTGTTGGAAATTTCCGTATCATTCTCTCAGAACAGATAGACAGAAAATCAGTATGGGCATTTCAACTAATTTGACCTAATTGACACAGAACATTTCACCAAAAAGCAGAACATGGTTTTTTCAAGTGCACAGGGAACATTCACCAAGATAGACCAGGAGCTGGGCCAAAAGTAAGGCAAGTAGACAATTCTGGCACTTCAGCAATTCAAAATCGAATACTTTCTGTAGATGTAGGACAAGTATTTTCACATAGTTTCCTTAAAAAAAAAAAAAGAATTATGCATCCAGCAGCTACCTAGAATGTATAGTTCAGTAAGGGAAGACATACCTCTAAGTACTAAAAGGGAAGACATACCTCTAAGTACTAACAACTGACAATATGCTGTGCCCCAGACATCTGGCTAGTAGTTCCATACCCGAAAGGCGATGGTGGGAATGAGGCAGTGGGGAGTGGGAGGGGGTAGGGGCAGGCAGGTGCTTGGTGCCAACCTGCACAGTTTGACCGAGGCTGGGTAGGGAGGGTGGGAAGACAGGCGCTGTGGCTGGCAGCCTGGAGAAGAACCTGCAGGACAAGACGAGGTGGCTGAAGGCTGGAAAAATTCCCAAGAAAGAAAAGAGCTATTCAAAAGGAGGATTTTCTGAAAGAGTAGCGGACAGTGTATTGTGAGTGAAATCTCCAATAAAAGATCCTATTCCCGTAAATTCCCGGTGTTGTTGCACCCCACAACCCCACCGCCTTTTGGAAGGGGAAGGCTGAGCGCCCCGTCGGAAGGCGGGCGTCGGACCGAGCCAGGCCGCCCGGGATGCTGTGCCCGTGGGAAGCCGGCCCGGCAAGCCGAGAGGGCAAGCAGGGACTGTGCAATGAACGTGAAAGATACTTTAGGTCAGGACGCAGGCAAACCTGTCTGAACGGGGTGCCCGCTGGCAGAGTAGGACCCCAAGAGTCAAGGTCTGGCAGCTCCCCGGCCAACGCACGCGCCGACTGCCGAAGAGGAGCTGGGCGCCCAGGGCGGAGAGCGAGACAAAGGAGGCCTTGAGCGCGGCGAACGCTTCCTTCCCACTTCCCTGTCACCTCCCTCACCTCCCCTCCCCGCATCCAACCCAGAAAGCAGAAGCGGGCCGGGCAGCCCCGCCCTTGGGACCCTCCTCGCGGGCGAGGCCGGGCGGGCCGCCGGGGGCGCGGGGCGGGGCGCGCGGGGCGGGTCGCCGGGCGGCCGAGGGCAGCCGCGCCGCTGGGCCCGCAGAGGCCGCGGCGCCCAGCCCGCCCGCTCCGCGCCATGGCCCCGCACGCCCGGCGGTGCCGCCCGCTGCCCGCGCTGCTGTGGCTGTGCGCGCTGCTCTCCCCGCTGCAGGTAAGGGGGCCGCGCCCGCGTCCCGCGCGCCCCGCGCTCGCAGACGGGCGCGAACGCAGCTCCCACGCGCGCCCATCCCGGTGGCCGGCCGCTCGCCGCGCTGCTGTCGGGGGCCCTGAGGAAAACCGGTCGGGGGCTGCGAGAAGTCCCGAGACCCGGGCCCAAGACGGCCGCCTCCTCAGCCTCCAGGGAAGCCGCAGCTGAGGATTTGCGCGCGGGGCCGGCGGGGGGCTCCGGGAGTTGGAAGCAGGGGAAGGGCGCGGGAAGGTGAGGCTGGCGGGACCCGGCTCAGGTGAAAGCCCCGCCCAGTCTCAGGCTTTGGTAATGTCATTTAGTCCCTAAACATTTCTTGAGCGCCTACTAAGTGCCTACGCAGCGTGGCTGCTACTGGACGGGGTGTAGACACGGCGCCTACACCGCGAACGAAATAAGCGAGGGAGAAAAATGCAAAGTCGCGGATAATGCTCTATTAATTAGATAACCATTAATAAAAACACTCTCCTCAGGTGCTTTCCTTTCCTACTCTTTGCGTTCCTCCATTGCCTCTAACTTGGACTGATGCCCTCTGTCTGTCTCAGTTTCTTACCCGAGGAATCACAGAGATGTTTTGAGCATACATTGAAACAACTTGGAAGTTTCTTCAGAAAAGCTGGCATAAGATTTCAGTTTATGTTCCCCTCCTTGTTCTCCCTCTCAGACCCCTGACTCCCCTCACAGACAGCTTTAGGTCCACCAGTTCAGGTAGATCCAGAATAACCATAGAACCACTTGTTCTCAGAGATCCTTTGACCATGTCCCTTGACAAAATATTTTTTGCAACTGGAGAAACCAAGGTACATGATTTGCGTCAAGCTGGGAGCACAGCCCGGTTCTCCTCGCCCTCAGCCTGACAGGGACTGCGCAGGAAGGCGGTGTGGTCGCGGTTAGCCTCACGCCCTCCAAGGGCCTCCTGGAGCTCCGGGGGTCACCCAGGTCCAAGTGCAGCCCTAAGGAGGAGGCCAGTCTGTCCTGGAGGATTCACCCTCTCAATGTCCACCCAGAAAGAGCCCTCGATTGCTGACCCTGGAATTGGGCGGTTGCCTTTTATCCAGAACCCCGTTAGGGGCTGTCCCCCACCACCCCCGAGCACCTCATGGCTGAGACAAGGGCTCCAGCAAGATGAATTCCAGGGATGCTAGAAATTGGGTGTGTTCCCAGATACTTGTTGCCACTTAGTTCTCTCAGAACAGATTTCTTTACCAGATCACTCAGCACAGTTACCAAGTAAATAAGGTCAGTTACTGGTTTTCTGTCCTCCTGGAGGAGAGCTGTGGTGCAGCAAACCCAGCACAAGAGATACTATAAAAATCATTTATACTTGAAAGTTCCTCAGAGGGAAGGTCAAATGCTGGTGGTTTTGTTGGTTTTGGCAGTTTCAGGTTGACCTTCTCCATCAAAGTTGGCTTAGGCTGATGCTAACTTTCTGCAGCATGGCACAGACCCTGTGAAAACAGGGAGCTCCCGTGAGAAGGAGGGGACGCCAGCCTGGGAATAAAACCTTGGCACAAAATGATGGGAATGTACCATAGGCTGGAGGGGCTGGAGCAGAAAATTCTAATGAAGATTTGTTTCATTCGTGATTTTATGGGTCTCTTGGAATGGTGGAGGGAAAGAAGGCGGAAAAACCTAATGGAATTTTTCTTTTAAACACTTCAGGTGTTGCCTAATATGCTCAACAGGTTGAACAGGGCTTCAGGGAACAGCTAGCCACCTAAGAAAAACCTGCCCAACTCCACATAATGAATCTGTCTTTTCCCAGATGACCCCATAAAAGTATCTCACATTGCTTTTGCAAAACTATTTGCTGATACTAACAGTGAATACTATCAAAACAAGTTTATTTTTCAGAGAGACCTTTCAACAAGGGCTTTCGCCCCTCCTTTTCCCTTGAAACCGCTTTAATTGTGTGCATTTTTAATCATCCCTAAACAGGAACCTTCTGCAGGGGTCAGTTTCAATCAGATGATACTGGAATGCCCTCATGCTTATTTTAGTTTGCTCCCAGTCTCCCAGTGGAAATGTAATAACTTTGAAAGGTGGCATAGATGCACTGTTGCAGTATTCTCCCCAAAAGATGTTGCAGTTGCATGCACTCTGTGTGCTTAATTGCTGCTTCTTTGACCAACCTATTCTATTAGTTTAAAATTTAGGAATCGCAATGGCAATCACTTATGTTACTAATGATTACTCACTGGGCAAGATTTGAGGAACTGCTACCAGGGAAACTCGTTTTGTAAAGTAGGTGGCAAAAACTGCCTCTAGAAAGTACTGTATCTGCAAATTAGTATTTTGTTTCTTCAACATTATATTAGGTAGATTTAAACTTACCTGAGAAGCTTGCAGATTTGCCTTCTTAAACATTTCTGTGATTATATCTCTGCCTGCCTGTATTTGTGAGGGAATTTATGTTCAGACATAATAAGAGTATTAGCCTCCAGGATAAAACATTTTGAGTTTTTATGTTGCTAGTCCTGTTGATCATTCCAAATAAGAAAATAAGGAAGCATACTGTTTCCATTTAGGTGAACTGCTTATACACAACTCCTCTTGTGTAAGGTTCCCTAAGACCTAAGGATACTTGCCACCCAGGACAACAAACTCCTCTGGTGCATAAAACATTGTGCTAGGTGAGAAACAAAATTGAAGACATAGCCTGTGTCTTCAGAAAGGTCATGCTCTAGGGAAGAGGAAGAGGCTGGTGATAAAGCAGATAGTGGTAGGAGAAGCCCAGAGGCGGGAGGAGAAAAAGAAGGAGTGAGTAGAATTGAGGAAATCAGGGAGGACTTCTTGGAGGAAGGAGTTTCTTTTGTGGGCTTTAGAGGATGGATGGGAAATCAAGGGTCTGAGAAGGAATGATTTCAAAGGAAGAAAGCTTTCTAGGTAGACAGGTTTAGGCATAAAAGAATCTTGGGGAAAAAAAAAGCAAACATTTTATGGCTTCTCAGGTAGAACAAAGCACTTCATTCAGGATACCCCACCAAACATATGGGACTCTGAACTTTTATAGTTTTGAGATAACTCGTGTATGGCCCTTATGGAGGGGGTAAGGTAGACTAATCAGAACAGATGGGCCATGGGACCAGGGAAAGACTCAAGAGGAGACCCCTCAGAGGAAATCCCCAAGTGTGGTGGAGGGTGGGCTAGGTGCTCTGGCACCTGGATCCCATCCCGGAGGGAAGATTTGGCTACAGATTAATGCATTGTTTAGAGAGCCACAGTGGCACAGAGCAGTGGACTTTTCCTTCATTTTGTTGATAACAAATGTTTCAAATGCCTCCCCCATGATTTCCTTTCCACCACTACCCCCTCAGTGGCAAATCTGTAAACTGAACACATTCTCTGTTGATAAGGAAATATGAGCTT
Source organism: Choloepus didactylus (assembly GCF_015220235.1). Taxonomy (NCBI): domain Eukaryota; kingdom Metazoa; phylum Chordata; class Mammalia; order Pilosa; family Megalonychidae; genus Choloepus; species Choloepus didactylus. The sequence goes on along the minus strand of NC_051322.1, from coordinate 18,210,862 downwards.
GCATTTTCAGTTATCTACCAGAAATTCTTACACCAGGAAAACTGGAACAATGAAGATGTGTCTCTGAAGGTCAATAAATCAGTGTTTTATGAAGCCATGAAAAGGGGAGTTCCACAGCAGGCCTCCTTTGCAGAGAGTGTTGTTTGAAGAAGGTGTTGTGTGAGCTTTATCTGCCATTTCGGTATATTAAAACTTCCCCCTCTGTATTTCCCTAGTTCTGAAGTGCATGGGTGGAGAAGAATGAGTGTTTTTCCCACATGGTGTGTCTGGGCTGTTCTTTTGCTGATGTGGGGGTTCACTCCCTGGGTTGTTGCCCCACTGGCTAGGTGGCCACCCCTGGGGGCCTCCCTGCAGCCCCCCAGCCCCATCCGCAGGGCAGCACAGGCCTCCCCGACACACCCCCGGGCACCCCTGAACTGGCAGGGGAAGGATTCCGTCTGGCAGGCGACTTGCCCTCCAAGCACCTGCCCGTGTGTGGGAAGTCGTTCTCCCTTTCTAGTGGCAGCGTGTGGGCTTCCTTCGTATCCACTGTGTAAGAAACACGGTTTAAGTCCAGCTCATCCTTTCTGACCCCAAGCGCTGAACTTGGAAACACCAAGAATGAGACAGTAGGCTTCAGCAAAGGCGACTCGTCCCTCTGAGGTTCTGAGTGAGCCTTTGAGGTTTACGGCTGAGTGGGTGTGGAGTGAGCTTCTGCAAAGTCCCCTATCTGCTGCCCTGATTCCGAGCGGCCCCGCAGTGGGTTTCCTGCCAGAGCCGCCCGGCAGCCTCCCCTCCGTCTCGGGCACCCGAGCGCCTGGCCGGGGCCGCGCTGCCTTGTCACGGCAGCAGGTTCTAATCACGCTGCGCTCTCCGACCAAGAGCCTGATTAACCCCCATCAGCAGCTTCAAGTACATTCTTTATGGCTGCCCGATGATAACTTTATATCTGTGCTTGCTTTGCTGGCCACCAGCGAGTCTGCTGCTTTCAGCCTTTGATTTCTGTGGGCATGGCATTTCATGATGAGAGATAGAACTGAATTTTTGCCAAATGGATTCGTTTATTCCAACATATTGAGCACATGTGAACGCTCTGCAGTGGGCTGAGGAGACAGAGCCCTAGACACAGCTGCTGACTGCAGGGAGCACACAGTCTAGACCTGGGCAGACAATTAAAATGCAGAAGGATGATTGTGTTACTGGAAGCGTCTTCAAAGAATGGTGGGCACACAGGACAAGGGGTGCTTATTCTGCCCGCAAGTGTCTGGAAAGATCTGCCTTGTAGTTACATGTGTTTAAAGTGCTATAAAAGTGGGGCAGGTGAGAAAGCAGCACTTGGGCCAGGGGTTAGAGGATGGCGAGTGCCTTGGCTGTCAGAGGAAACAGCAGAGAGGCATGACGGAAGGGGTATTTCCAGGGAGCTGTAAAAAAAAGTACATTCCTGGACTCTCAGGTTGTGGGGAGAGAAGGAGGTAGGAGCCAGAGCTCAAGGGCCACATGTGCAAGCAGAATAGCTTAGATTTTATCTTGATGAACTGTGAGCTGTGTATGACGTGACCAGATGTGTGTGTTTCGGGGAAGAGTGGATGGATGGCTCCCGAGGTCCAGTCGGGGCCACTGCCTTGGTTCAGGGAGGAGCTGGGAAAGCCTTGAATCCAGTAATGGCAGTGGGGAGAGAAAGGAGAAGCCAAGTGCAGAAATGATTTCAGAGCCAGCAGAGCTGTGCTGGGGACAGGATACAGGGTCAAAGGGTGTGGGCTGGTGAGACCAATTATTAAAAGAAAAAAGATGGTCGACGTCACCTTTTATTTGAATAGCCAACCATTTATTTGAATGACACTTTTCACACTAAGATTTGGACTAAGAAATTTGTTCAGGTTCAAGTGAAGAAGGATTTTTGAATACAGAAACAAAAACAGAAGGATGAAGCTTGAGCTATTGGAATTGCCGTTTTGGGGGATTAGTCCTTTGGGTGGCAGAGACAAAGTTCCTTGACAGTGTAGAGGTGAACAGTCTAAAAGCCCCAAGGCATTGGAATCAGCAGGAAATTTGTATGCTCTGGAATTTAGAGAGCCATTTCCTGACCCAAAGCTGTCTTTGAATCGAAGTTCAGGATATAGCCAGAGCGGTAAAACTCACGGCTAACGAGAGATAAGCAGCCAGTGATCCCCAGGGTGTCCGGCATCAGAGCAGGTGTGACGTGACCTGTGGCCACCCACACTGGTCACCTGCTCACAGGGGGCCGTGTTTATGTTGGACCCTTAGCTTGGCAAAAACTTTTCCCTTGTGTGACACACAGTTTCCCGCTGGACTGCTATTGCCCAAGATGCATATCTCTATTCCTCTCTGTGCAGCTTCTCTTATGCTTCCCCCACCAAAAAAAACCCCTAACCCAGCAGTTGTCAAGTCCCAGAGCTGCCAGGTTTCCAAGTGGCAGGAAGAACTGACTGCAAAACTACCCTTTCGATTCATCAGGATAATAATAATAACTTACTACATTTCCTGTTCAGAGGGTTGAGAGTACAAGAGCCACTTCCTTAAGCTGCCAGAAATTTGAAGACTTTCCATTAAAAATGAGGAAGAAAAACTTCGTTAGCTTCTGGTGAATGTGATGGCTAAATGGGGCTAGTGGGAAACACTGACATTTGGTATTGGATAAAATCCTTTCGGCACCACAGTGCTGGCCAGTTTGGGCTTGATGAACTCCCATCTGATGGGAGATGAACCACCTTCCTACTTTACTGAGTGTTAAAAATATTTGTAATTTTTTCTAACAACAAACTAACTTAAAAGTGTATTTCTTCATAGTACAAGCAGCCACCAAATTCATATCCAGCTGAAAAAGAGACTTTTAACGGCCCTTATGATCCCTTCCCCACCTTCCCTCAAGTTTATACCCAAGTATAGAAGCAAGATCACATCTAAAACTTTCAGAGATTAGGAATCTGGTCCATTTTTAAAGCTTAGTAGAGATTATTCACATTTGCCCTTGATAACCCCTTTCATTGTTTAATAACTGCTAATGTCAGGGAAATATTCCCTGTAGCTAACCTAAATCTAACATGTCACAATTTGACCCCATTTCCTCAAGTTTGTTTTTTAGTAGGGGTAAAGATCAGTTGATCAGTGTCTTCTTTATTTTAATGTTTCTATTGTTGAAGATTGTTAGCCCACAACTTCCCCTTCCCTGAGGTTGTTCATTCCAGTTCCTTTAACCTCTTTTTGAGCTTTTCCCCTTCAATTCAACAGATAATTATTTTGTACTTACTGGCAAAATAAAGGAAAAACCAAACAACCCATGAGGGTTTGTGGAAAACATCAGTCTTGGTGGCACAAGCCTCAGAGCCTGGAGAGCCCACAGTCTGGAAGGGAAGGAGAGATGTCCCCTCCTTCCTTCCTTCCTGGGGTCTGACGTCTGTGAATCCAAAGCCCTATAGAAGAGGAAAAGTGAGACCTGTGGGAAGACAGAAGCAGGAAAGCTGACTTTGAAGTGGAGACTTGGGCAGGAGGTGTTTGCTAGGGAGGTGGAAAGACGGGTGGTTCTGAAAGGCAGAGACTGCAGGGAAGGGAAGGAGCAGAAGTGGGGACCAGCAGGGCTGTCCATGAGAAAATCATGTCCTGTCTGCACATCTGGGGCTCAGGGACTGTGAGCGGGACCCAGGAAGGATGAGGCCAATTGGGGAAGTTCTGTGGATCTGAGTCATGAAGGGCTGTGTGAACAAACCTCAGGGGTCGGGCGCGGGTCTGTGGGCCTGTGGTTCCCAGTGTGCTCCCTGGACCCAGCATCAGTATAACCTGCCAACTTGTTAGAAATGCACCTTCTCAGGCCCCACCCTGCACCTGCTGAATCAGGAACCCTGGGAGTGGGGCCCAGCAATCTCTAACTAAGACCCTCTCCAGGTGATGCTGATGCACTCTAAAGTTAGAGAACTTCTGCTGTAGACCATGGGATTCCATGAATAGATTTCGAGCTCAGCTCTAAGTTAATAATATTATATGATTAATTTATTAAATGTACCTCCCATTTGTAGAATGTGCCAGGCATGTGCTAGGTGTTTTACATAAATTATCTCTACTCCTCACTCCATCTTACAAAGAAGATTGCAAAACTGATGCACAGAGAGGCCGAGTAACTTGCCTAAGTTTGCACAGCTAGTGAGTGGCAGAGCTGGGACTCCCTCCCAGGTGTCTGCTCCAGCAGCTGCGGTCTCAACCTTAAGGTAACCTGCTTATGCATCTGGCTGTGGGATGGGGTAGGGAGTAGAGAGAGAGTCCTCCAGGAATGGTGGGATGGAAGGAAGCTTTTCAGTGAGTTGGGAAATATTGTAATCAGTCTGTGTTTGTGGGGTCTGTGTTGTCTGGTCAAGGATATAAGCTTATTAAGGGCTTTCTAGAACTGCTACTAAGCAGAAGTAAAAATGCTGTGTCTTTAAGGCTAATCAAGATAAAAAAGACAGGCACCCAGTGCACCCTCTGGGTTGGTGTCCCATTTGATCCCTGACTCAGGAGGAAAAGAAGTGTGACATATTGAATCACCACTGCCACTTCCTGAGGCCAAGGCAGCTTGGACTCCTCCCTGGTTCCCACCCCCTGCCAGAAGCTAAATGCCTTAGCTCAGCTCGCTCTCCAGCCTATTACCTGCCCGGGTCACGACAACACGGGTTCATACCCTCTTGCCACCCGCCAGGATCCAGGGGTGGGAGAGACAGGTCTTCATCGGGTTTAGGAGGTCGTTCTATTACATTTTAAAGGTAATTTATACCTTAGTATTGCTATAACCATGAATCTGAGGGTTCTACCCTTGACCAAGAAGACCTGGGCTCCAAATTTGCTGAGCCTCTACCATGACACAAATTCAAATCATTTTTATTACCTGCGTTTTTCAATTCCTTGAAAACACTCCCCTAAGTAGTAGGAGAAAAATTTGGAGAAGAAACAGGATCAAAACATATCTCATCTTCTGGTCACTGTCCAGCCTCAAGCTCCTACTCAAATGAGAGTGGGAGCTGCTGGCCAGTTTTAGACAGAGGCGGGACATCATGTTGCTGCTAATGCACGATAGTGAGAAATCTAGAAGCCTGTGTTGACGGATTGTGACATGCAGGGGCAACTAAACTCAGTGGGAACACGACTGGGATCCATGTCTTAAACCTGAATCCACTAATTTCTATCAGTCACAAGGCTTAGAAATATTAAAATGAAACCATAAAAGCCCCTCTGACAGGCTCAAGTTTTCAGTGCCCCAGTCGGTGTCCCGGTGATCAGGTCATTGAGGTCCTGTTTATGTGCAAAATTGCAAAGGGCCAGAGCACAAGAATGCTCCCAACGAGGGGGTGCAGACATGATAGGAGCTCCTGGGGGTCCAGAGGGGTTCGGGTCAGAGGCCCATGAGGGGCCCACAGTTCCCAGGTGTGAGTGATGGACATGGAGAGGCTGGAGCAGCTGTGTTTTGTGTTAGTTAAGCAGCACTGTTTCCTGCCCCTGTTTGAAAAGAGAATTTGAGCCCAGGAAGAGATTTCTAATCTTGATTTTGCAACTCGCTGCCCCCAGGGTATCTCTAATCTTACCCCAAATTGGCAGAATCTTTCCAAGTCCATGCTTCAGAGTGTGGATTTGATTCAGAACTAGTAGGAAACTGTTATGGTCTCTGCAAAAGGAAGTTACGAGGTCACAGGGGTCCTTTGGGAGAAATCGTTCATTAATTTAATGAGAATTTAAGCATCTGCTACCTGCCTAGCACTGCTCCAGTGCACTTAGCATAACCATTTGAGCAAGTTGCTTCATCTCTCTGGTGCTTGTGAAGATGCAGTAAAAGAAAGAAGGTCTCTAGAAAAATGCCTGGCACATAGAAGTTGTTTCCTAAGGGCCAATTCTCCCTCCACCCCTCAGGAAAAATGGTGATGGCAGAGATGGGTCTTGATGTCCATTATATAGATGGAGATGAGTGTACAGTGTTTGGGAATATTAGAAAGTTCTGGCTCTCGGTATTTGAATGTCTTCTCTGAACTTGCTAATCAAAGACTAGCAGCACCACCATCACCTGGAGCTTGTTAGAAATGCAGAATCTCAGGCCCTGCCCCAGACCTCCTGAATCAGAACTTGCATTTTTATAAGATTTATAGATTCCCCAGAAAAGTTTAGGTCAACTGTGGCTGAGACAACTGAAGTTAAAGACCAGTGGTGTTAAAGTAAAAAGGAAGGAGGGGAGTCAATTCCAGAGAGTCCAGGATAGCGTTGGTAGCCATTTGCACGTGGAGTTTAACATCTCGAACAGCAGAATAGATGAAGGGGTCTTGCATGGGAATGATTATTCCAGGGGCACTTGTGTTCCAGACCCCCATCCCGGCCACTGTTGGGGGGAGGTCTCCCCACAGCATTCCCCACCCAGGCCCAGTGTCCTCTGAGGTCCACTCAGGGGCCAACACTGGCTTAGTTCTTCCAGGACCCTGGAATAGGCATCACCCTCCTCAAAGAGCTTCCAATCTAGTGAAGCCCTGAGTGTGGCCATATGAGGACACTGGAGGATGTTAACAGGTGGGATGCATTTGTGTGGTCTTACGTCAGGAAGGGTAGAGGGTCTCATGGGCCTGAGCTCTCGGGAAAGGTTCCTCAGTGAAGGCTGGGCATGGGCCAAGACAGGAGGACAGCTGGGATTTGGGAGGCAGAAGCCTGTGTGAGCAGAGCCTAGAGGTGGGGTTGACACTGAGCAGGTGTGGTGAGTAGATGCATCTGTTGCTGAGAGCAGACAGTCAGTGGGCACAGGTAAGCACAGGTTACAGGGCTTGGAATGCAGCGAGCAGAGAGCTGACTGAGGATTTGGAGCAGGGCAAGCACTGTAGGGGCATCTAACTGACATAGAAAGGAACGGGTGAGCTCAGAAGGACAGGGGTGGTTCGCTGAGGGCCTAGTTGCAAGTTTAAAAGCTACCACAAAGCAACCACAGAGCACCAAAGGGTAGGGAGAGGAGAAAGTACAGGTGGCCATGAGATCATCTAGCCAGAGTCTAACCAGTCCAAGTGTGACAGAGTCTCAGGCTAACCCAAAGGGATTAAACAGCAGCAAATTGACGCGAGAGTGGAAGGTTAGGGGGACCACAAGAGTTGGCCAGAAGAAGCAAGAGGCAGGGGCTGGAGGTGGTTCCAGGCCAAGCTTCCTCGGCCGAGCTGCGAAGGAGAAGAAAGGGGCTGTCGATGATACTGAGCAGTGGCGAGACTGACACGTGTGCGGTGCCTGGTGAGCCTTGTGGAGGAGCCAGACTTCATCCTGAGGGCCGGGGGCAGTAATGGAAGAGGGATTATCCCATTCCCTGGTCCCTTTGGGGCGTGTCACCTCAGCAGCTTGGTGCACCTGGGAGCAGAGGGGAAGCCCAGGAGGGTCCTTGGCCACCAGGAGACCAGGATGATCTTGAAAATCAAGCAGGAGGGTCTTAGTTTTTACCACTGGAAAGAGGAAAAAGTGGTTCTGATTTCAAATGAATAAAAGTTAAAAAAAAAAAAAAAAAAAAGGAAAAAAAAATAGCAAAAGGAAAAAAAGAAGCTTTCGCTGCTGTGAGAATAAAGAGGACATTCATTGGAGCTTGTGGAGCTCTTGTCAATTGATCAAGGAGTCCAAGTCATCCTAATTACCATGTTTAGGAAACAAACCTTCCTTGCATTTTCCTTTCAGGTAGCCCACAGCTGTAAACTTTTTTTTTTTTAAACTATTTATCTCACTTGAAGACAAATTTGCAATTAAAGTTTTGAAATGCAAGGTTATTTCTTCATTTTCCCCTTGGGCCATATGTTTTCTTTTCATGGAGCAGAGATAATAAATCATTGTGAGGAAAGTAAGAAAGAGGGCTGCACAAAGATCAATAGGCCTTTGATATCCTCCCAAGAAATTGCATTGCTTTTTTTCTTCTCTCTCTCTCTTTTTTCTTTAAAGAGCGTATCTGGAGTCAGGGGGAAAAAAGCTGATGGACCCAAATAAAAGCAGCTCTCAAGATAGGTTATAGAGTCAATTGCTTAAAACTTCCTAAATCAAAATGGTGAATGTGTCAAGATCTCTGATGGACCACAGTTACTCTAAATTTTTAAGGTGCTTATTTATCACACCTGACCTAAGTCAGACTGTTTGCTGTTCATGAAATCTATTCCAAAAAATCTGTGCCAAATGTAATCCCTGCCTGATAATGAAATAGCCATAAGTGCTTATTATTTAAACCTTTATGGAGTAATAGCAGTGCCCTCAGGTGATCAATAGCACCTCATCCTGATATCGTGGAGTGTATTAACTCATGATTTGTATAAATTATGTCATCGGTTGTGTGACTTTTGTACCGCCCTCCTGTCACTCACACCTGTTGGTCACGCAGGCCTCTTGTTTTCCTTTATGCTCCCTCCACGGACCCTTACAAATGCTTTTTACATCCTCCTTGCGTATTCCACTTCCTAATATTGGTTATGAATTTGCCTTGTTCCCTAGCTTTGTGTACATCTCTCCTCGAATGTCATCTTCTCCAAGAGGTACCCCCTCACAATCCATCACCTTATCTGTTACTTTTTTCATAACAATTATTACAACCAGTTATTATGAGGACTTTCTCTGGAGACTTGAAATTGTCTCTGGCACATACTATGTGTCCAGTTAATATTTGAGGAATAAATGAATGTATGTTTAATTTGTCCACCTTTCAGTTGTAAACTCACTGAACACATCTAATTTTAAATGCTAAAACCCCTAGGTTATTTTCTAGACAACCATGCAGTGATGATGTTCAGAGTGGGAGCATTTTTCTTAAATAGGAAAATTGAGGATTTCTTTCAGTATGGCCCAAGAGCCCTATAGCATCTGATGCCACTCTTAACCCATATGATGAGTCTGTGCCATTAATAACTAAAGCAGGTCCTGTGAACTGATCCAGGCAAACTTAGGTAATCACTCCAAAGATTTAAAAAAAAAAAAAAAAAAAAAAAAAAAGCATTTAGAGAACAGGTAATAAAAAGAGCCAATCTTTATATTTCATGATGGGAGGCCACCCTTTCTCACCTCCCTGAAATACTGAACTGCATTCTTTGTCTCCTGCAAATAGAATCCATGCTGCAGAGTTGCCACTTAGTTGTTGGCTCACACCAGCTCTTTCCACATCCATTTCCTCCTTAAGATACTGGTCTGGGCTCTCTTCATTGTCTAAAAGGATTTGGCACCTTCTCATCAGCCTCTCAAACTCCACTAGTCTTTACAATATATTTCATGGTGCTGCTAACAAAGAACCCCTCCTCCTTCCTTCTAGAACTACCCAGCTGCACTTTCTGCAGAGCCCTGAAGCAGCACCCAATCTCTTTTCAGTGTCAGTGTCAAAACACATTGCTGGGCTCCCAGGAATGACGCTCAACCCTGCCCCTCCTGGTCTCCCCCTTTCCTCCATCTTCTGCCTCCCACCTTGCCCAAGCACCATTCCCTTTTTTTCTCTCCCTTCTGCCTCTGCCCCTTAGGTTTGCCCTCTCAAACTTTGTGCACCTCCTTTTGTGACTCCTTTAAAATCCTCATACTTTTTCCCTTCTTCGTGCTGCCCTGCAAAGGCAACAAGAATGCAGGCATCACTTTGCCCTGGGCTGCTCATTCCCTCCCCTTGGCTCCCAGGATCAGTAAGGATCAAATGCAGGACCTTAATGAAGCTGGGAGTTTTCTAGTGCATTGTTTCTTGGATTGTTGCATGGGTCCTCTCTGTATCTGTGGCTGTGTCATCTGGACTAAAAGCTTTGAGAGGGCAGGTATGGGCTAATTTCTTCACTTCTGCACCATACAATACCATGCACAAATATATAATATATGACAGCTCAGTAAATATTACCACAATGGCCTGATGACAGCAAAGCTTAAGAGACTGATGCTTTCTACTATTAAATCTTAAAGTAGACCAAAATTTGTCTTCTGGTAGTAATTATGTACAAAATCGTTTTACAAGGTAAAGAAAAATCATTTTACTCAGACAAGGGAATGACTGATTCTCCTCTGTTGTTTGCACAGTGAGTGAATAAATTCACAACCCCTTTTTGGGGGCTGGTATGTATGTGGGTTGATTCATATTTGTAATTTTCTATGAGACCAGTAGGAGTTCACCAGCTGTGATACATGCCTTGAAGTAGGAGTTTTGAATACTCTTTATCAATGGAACACATTCATAAAACGCATTTTGGAATGTGCCAAATCCTTTATTGGCAAGTCAGTTATAATAGCTTGTGATCAGTCATCAATTTCTTTGCAGCCTTCTCAAACTAACTAGACACATCTTTTCTTATTGCACTTTTCACAGAATACTTGGGCCTCACTTTTGGCGGCAGAATTTTTTTCAAGAGCTGTGTGTAAACTATGTTTTCTGTGAAGTGAATTGTATTTTAAGCACTCAGGGAGTTTTCTGTTTAAACCCTCTGAGTCTCTGTATCCACTTCCTTTAGGACTTAGGCCAAGTGCCTTGTGGTATAACTTGGGATCTCCAAGTCTTTAATGCATTTCATAAAGTGCAGGGGACTCCCAGGTGGGGGGCATTGCCCCAGGGAGTGTGCCAGGTGATCTATTAGGGTGCACGGGGAGATGCAAAAATAAGCAGCCGCTTTATCCCATGTGACTCTTTAATTTGTAGCATACTATCTTCATAGGTGCCAGAATCTAGCAATGTTGTTCTTAAGCATGAAATGTGAAGCCTTGGTTTGTACAGAAGAAAAACGAGTCCAATATTTTCTCTGTAAATCTGTACCCTTAAAATCCATCTCTCAAGTTTATTTAAAATAAGAATATCTAGGAGGGTACTCAGTCATAACTCGATTATGTCCTATTTAACAAAAATCACTGACAGATCTAATCTAGCAGCAGCTTTATCAGCAGACGTACTGAGTGAACTGTTTCTCTGCCCACACCCAAGCGTGGCTCACCTACCTGAGGAGCCCCAAGACAGAAAACCACAGACATCACTGGGACCCCTTGCTGCAGTCCAAGAGCGATGCCTCGAGTTTCCAATCCCATGAGAACATACTTCTTTATTTGAAATTGTACATTTTTTTTTTTTTTTAAATCTCTTTGAACAAAAACAGTATTTTTCATTGCCCAGCTGAAATACTTTGCCGCACAGCTTTTGTCTGCCATTGGCAGGTTAAAAGTAAACAAAGGGACCACACTCAGGAAAATGCTCAGGCCTTCCGAATTTTCCTTTGGGTCCCTAGTCTCTCTTTTCCAGTCTTTTTCCCTTTCTGGTGATACCCTCTCCCCTTTATTGTCTCAGGGAACGATCTGATGGAAGGAAGGGACACTTGCTAATTCTGCTTACCTACCCTCTACTGGAGGCAGGCCCTGTGTGCCCCCTTGCTGAGCATTTGGCAGCTCAGGTCACTTGATTCCCCCAACAACCTACTAGAAAAGCATTTAGTTTAAAAGTGAGGAAGCAGAGCCTTGGTTTTTATCAAGTATTGTTATTCCCCAGTGCTAAATCATTTACTTGAATTATTGCATCTGAGCCTCAATGCTGTGGAGTGGGCACAATAATTAGCCCCATTGAATGGCGGAGGAAACCAAGGTTTAGAATTTCCTTTTTCTTTTTTCCTCAAATTTTTAAACGTAGGTTTTTTCATTAAAGAAACGTCAAGCATTCTTCCATCCAAGCCAAACTGGCCTTACAGAGGCTGCTGAGGCCCGATTCCGAGACGTGCCCTGGGTGGAAAGGCCTTCCTGACCCGGGCACCCCCACCCCCACCCCACCCGTCACCCTGCTCTGGGGGTGCCCGCCGGCCAGGCCTCTCCGACGCTTTTCACCAGCACTCGGGGACCATGTTCCCCGTCTCCGACTCCTACTCTCCCAACCCCTGCATCCGCTCTACCACAATTCCTACATTTGGGCATATCAGACTTCATTTTCATTAATATTTAATTTTTCTTTTTCATATGCAAACCTGCTATATCTGAATTCTGGGCTGCAAATGATTCCTGTATCATTTCCACCTCCAGGAAATGAGATTTTAACCAAGAATCGTGATGGTGGAATGTTTTCTTTCCATTAACAGACGTATGGCTGTCACATGATCAAGAATAGAAAACGAGATAAAATAGAGAAGGGCAGGTGGCTCTGGAAGCCTTGGGAGAGAAGCACCTGAGAAAGGTGCAATCCTTACAGGTCCCCCGAACATCTACATTTCAATGGCCTGCATTTTTGACTCACTAACTGAAACATTTGTGAGGGGAAAAACCTAGGCCCTCTCTCTGGCCAGTCTTCTCAGCTGGTGGGGAAAAACAGCTTTCAAAGAAATGGACTAAAAGGGCGAGCATTTGTTGGTAGGTTTTTCTGACCTGTTAGTGGTACCTTTTGTGTGTTTTGTTTGCTGTTTATTTGCTTCTAAGAACAAAATGTTTCAGGTAGAACCCATTTCTTAGTGAGAGACCATCACAGTTAAAGAAGCTCTCTTACTGTTCTGTGGACACAGGACCCTGGTAATTTATTTTTACTCTATTCTGGGTAGGATCAGTTTCAATAGAGATTTTTTTAAGCAGGGCTATTAAGCAAGGTGTTACTTTCATATTTAATAGTTTCTCTCTTAATAGAAACCACATCTCTCAATGTGACACTCAGAAATTTGATACCATCCTACTTAAATTATAGCCAAAGTCTCAAATATAGTCATGCATGATATTTTATAAAATAAAATCTATGGAAAACCCCTCATTGTTCTTCTTGGTTAGGTTCTTTTCCCCCTTGATTTGACAGTTGGGGCCAAGCCTCCTTCTGCTTTGTTACATGTCAGCTTGAATTTTTAGTACAGCAAGAAAGTAATTTTAGTATCCATAATGACATTCACTGCAATTGGGTTGATTAACAGAATGAAAAATAAATATTTAAATCAGCCTTCCCTGGAGATTCTAAATACAGACTGTGGTACATTGAATCCCATACTCCAACAAAAGATACGTTCTTAATTTTAATCACTGTTCCTGTGGGTGGGTATAGTATGCTTTGAAAGATGTATTATCAGTTAAAGTGTAGACTGATTTATGAGTAGGATCTTCTGAGATCCTCTTTACATGTGGCCCAGCTACTGGGGGCAGGCCTTGATCTATATTATTGGAGGCCTAATTAGAGAGAGCCCAGAAACTAGAGAAAGCCACAGGAGGAAAACGAGGACAGAGATCGCCACGTGGTGGAGGATGGCCAGCCCAGAGCCTCCCCAGCCCAGGAGAAGGCATGGCCCTGCCAACACCTTGATGTTGGCTTCTGTCTGCCTAATGTGAGCCAAAAAATTCCTGTTGTTGAAGCCAGCCCGTACTGTGGTATTTGTTACAGCCATCCTGGCAAACCAAGATACAGATCCACTAGTCTCTGTAGCGCCTCTGAAAGAAATGTTGTGTTTCTTCAGCTTATGGTTTTTCATAATATCCAACATGGATCTAATCCATGTAGCTTTAAAAAGAGAATTTTGGTTTACAATTCATTATCCCTCCCTCCCTGGAAGCTTGTCCCACACTGTGGATGTGCTCATTCTAGAACAGTTTGTCCGAAGTTAATATAAACACCAGCCTGTAGTCCCTGAAACAAACACAAGACACAAAAAGACACAGGAAAGTTAGGCATCAGAAATCAAATACATTAAATGTGCCATCTTGCCATTTTAACTGTTTTTTAGGATTAGCAAGGAACTGTAAGGGGGGTTGGGGAGTGTAGAAGATTTTGCCGTAAATAGACTCTAGTGTTCCTTATCAATTCAGGGTAAGTCTATAAGAAAGCAAAGGGCAGTTGATGTAAATTCTTTGAGCCAATCAGAATTTTTATAGTTTATTGAGAGCAGTAGGACACTGTCAATGCTGTTTGTTTTTGTTTTTGTTTTTTTAACAAGATTTATAAGTACCATAAATTGAATTATATTCCTCAATTCACAAATGCTATCAACAGATCTGATCCCAGCTGGCTTCCAAGGCAGCTGTTTTATGGAATGGATCACAAACCAGTTCTTATATCTCCAGAAGGATATACAAGAAAATTACTGATACCAGTAGTTACCTATAGGGAGGGGTAGCTGGGAGAAGGGCAGGAGGGAGACTTTTCCCCAAACAGCCTGCTGCACCTTTCGAATTTTGTATCATATGACTATATTTTATATTCAAGAAACATAAATTTTACAAGAAGTTCTGCTTTATTGCTTTGACTCTACTGTTTTAGAAGGAAACAAGTCAGTCTTCAAGGCAAGCAAAAAAAATCTAGATAACTAGAAGTTTGTACATCTCAACTCAATTACCAAAGGCCTCCCACAGCTCTTGGGGAGAGAGAGGAGACTGTAGGTGGCCACAGAATTACCCCATTAACTAGAACCTGCAGCCTTCTGCCTATCCCCACCTTCCCTGGGAGAGTACTTCAGTAACACCTAAGTAGGAGCTTGTTTTTATCAAATTACTGCTTTACTAGCATTGCTATGTAAAATAGCTATGGTCACTCCCGCACAGCCTTTTTGGAGTTTGGTTTTGGAGGATGGAGTTAGCTGAGACCCTGAGGAGTTGGAGGGGAAGAGCCAGAGAGGGTGGGGGTGGAAACTGGACCCAGGAGGGTCCTGAGCAGCCCTGTCAGATCTGGAATCCTCTAGGCAAAGGAGGGGTCAGGCTGGGAGGGGCAGGGACCCTGCAAGCTCTGGGGAGCCTCAGTTTCCTCTGAGAGGGTTCATCCTGCAAGTGGAGGGGAAGACAGTTGGAAGCTGAGATCCAGAAAGGAGGAGGAGATGGCCAGTAAAGGCAAGTGTTGCCTTCTCCAGGATGTGCAGACATCCTAAAAAGTTTTCTAGATTTTTTCTTTTTTATTCCCAAACCACATTTCCTTAAATATATATGTATATACATGCATGTATGTATGTTGCCTTTTAAGTTGTGTATATAATCTATTGGCATTTGAAGGTTTGAAGGTATACTGCAAAGTATATAATGTTACTAGAGAACAAGGTAGGTTTCTGTTTAAGCTGCACATTAAATTAAATTAAAATCATAATTTTCTGCCTTACTACAACAAATATTTCCCACAGCAAAATTGCTGCTGCTCCTTAAAAGATCTATAATCCTATAGCTGTATCAAGCAGACATGTCAGTTTTGGGGTAGAATTAGATAGTGGTGATGGTTGCACAACCTGGTGAATATATTTTAAAAGACAGTGAATTGTACACCTTAAAAGGATGAATTATATGTTATGTGAATTATGTCAATTAAAAAAAATCAGTGTGCATAGTCATAGTTAGATATAAGCTTAGGAGAGAGAAATGGATTCTTAGGAGTAATCTGGGAACACTTGTTTAAAAACCAGACATCTGGTCACTTCTGAGAGCAGTGACTTCCCCATTTGCACCAGGAGATGTAGAGCTCCAGGGTTAGATGAAGGATGGATTGAATGACTCATAGCTACAGTCCTAAACATGGAAGCCAGTTATCCACATGTGCCCATCAAATGATGCTCAGCTGTCACCGGGGTTTGGAGTCCAGGGCTCAGCAGTGCTCATGTGTAGCTGCTTCAGGGGTAGCCCTCATACCAAATTCCCCTAAAAAGTCCCTTTCACTGTGTGTAACACAGACAAGCATGCGCTTATCTTAGAGAGACTGTTTCAGCTTTCTTTTGGGTCAGAGGCAGTTGATAACCTTTATCGTCTAGATATAGCCCCAACCACATATTTGTCTTATTTGCCTTTATCATCAGCATTGCAGTAGTGTTCACACATTATTAGGCTCAGATAAATCCTATTTGTTTGGCAAAATTTGCATTGACCCCATTCAGTTTTACTATTTTGTCCCTGTTCGTCTTTCTCCCATGTGCATCTGTTACAGTGCTAGACACAGAGAAAGGAAGCATCTGCCTACCAAGAAATGGGTTCCTATGAAAAGCAACGTGAAAAAGAGACCAGAAGGGAGAGATGGGGTGGTTTCTAGTAAGTCATTCATCCTAGTTTCCACTGGGCTCCCTGCGATGTCCGTCCAGTGTCCACCGGGAGGGTTAGCCCTGTCAAGGGTACAGGTCCAGCATCACAAACAAGTCCAAATACAACCTTCCAGCACACATCACCCTAGCAACACCATGGTACCTTCTTATCAAAATAGCCATGTTCCTGTCCCCAGCCTTCCGGTCAGCCCTTGGCTTGACCAGGGTGAGATCAGAATGGTTCATGTTGGCTGCACCCCCACTTGGCTGGCCTTGGGTCTCCTGGTTTGGGTTCTTTACAGACTTCCTGCCATAACTGAGGTATTCCGAGGATGAACGGCTTCCTCCAGGCTCTATTATTTCTACCCCCTCCATCCTCGCTCTTAAATATGACCATTGAAGCCCTCCATGACCCTGGCTAGCTTTGTGTCCCGTCTCCCACCAGCCTTCTGGTGACACTGTGTGCTCCAGCTGTCCTCCAGTTCTCATGTTCCCACCCCACCCGGAAGGTCACTGCAGACCTCATGGCCTCTGTCTGAACTGTCCACTTTGTCTACAAAGTCTTCCTTGTCTCTCCCCCGACTTCTAACCACCAGTTCCTATTTCCTCAGCTGGCTAATTTCTGTTTATCCTGTAAGACTGAGTTCACTTATCATGCCCTTTGGGAAACCTCCCCTGGCTTTCTTCAGCTGGGGTGCGGGGATACCTGCCTTGCTCCCATAGAATGCCGATCATGCCTCCATGGAAGCACACACCCCAGCTGTGAGCTTACCACTAGGCTCTTCAGTCCATGGAGGGGAAGGTATGTGTATTTTGTAACTTTGTATCCCTAGGACCTAGCAAGGAACTTGAGGTGTTGTGTGCCATGTAGTATGCATAAATTGACCTCTGCTCAGCTAAACCCAACTGTGCAGTTTCACTTTTCATTTCCAGCATGACTGCTTAACTGAAGTGGTTGGTTGGTTTGGTTTTTTTTTTTCCCCTTTTCTTAAACTGAGAAGGCTGATGAGGAAAAGAGTTTTTCTGTGGCAAACTGATAAGAATCTCTCAGTGATTATAGGGGACTTGTTTTTTCTTTGTTTTATTTTGTTTTGTTTTACTTAGATGGGCAGATTCGGAAATTAGATTTGCATTAGAGTCGTACAGTTTTGAACCAGAAAGGATCCCAGAGACTCAAAAAACTTAAGCAGCTTGTCCAGGATCCCCCACCAGCAGATGCCAGGGACTCCTAATACCAAACCCACAAGGATCCTACATTTCCTTGCTGTTTTTTTTTTTAAATGCTTATTATTTTTTAATTAAGGTGAAATATGTATGACAGAATTTGCCATTTTATCCATTTTAAGTATACAATTCAGTGGCATTAATTACTTTCACGTTGTATAATCATCCCCAGTGTTTATTTCCAAAACTTTTTCATCACCCCAAACAGAAACTCTGCACCCATTAAGCAATAACTCTCTTATTCCCCTTTCCCGCAGCCCCTGGTAGTCTCTAATCGACTTTCTGTCTCCATGAATTTGCCTAATTGAGATATTTCATATAAGTGGAATCGTACAATACTTATCCTTTCATACCTGGCTTATTTCACTTAGTATAATATTTTCAAGGTTCATCCATGTTGTAGCAAGTAGCAGAACTTCATTCCTTTTTATGGCTGAATAATATGCCATTGTGTGGATAGACCACACTTTGTTTATCCATTCATCCATGCATAAACCTACCTTTTGTCTATTGTGACTAATGCTGATGTGAACACTGATGTACTCTTCCCACTTTAAAAAATTCTCTGCATATTAAAAGTAAATTTTTAAAAGGTAAGCAGTATTAAACATCTCTTGAAATTCAGAGATAACTTGTAAAACCAAATTTAACATCCCCTGGAATGATCCCATCATAGGGTCTCATTATATTCTCCTACCATTTTATGGCCCAATTTGACAGAACATATTGTCCACCATATGTTGACAAAGAAGTGGGACCAATTTTCTGTGTAAAAGCAGTTTTCACCAGTCTGTATACAATTTGTAAATTTTCCTTTCATCCATCATATTATAAGGATTACCAAGATATTTTTTTAATTCTTAAAAAGATGTTCATGACAGTATCAAATGGTTGTATACATTCTTAGAGGAAATTAAGCTGGAATGAGAAAGTGACCCTTTTTTGGTGATATTCCATAGAGTACTTTCAGAAATATGTATGGTATTATGGTTTTCAGAAATATAATTCGGTGACTCTCTTTTTGTTTTAACCAGAAAAACTTGTGCATGACCTTTACCTGGTGTCACTTTTTGTTCCCAGGTGACTTTTCAGATCACTGTTCTGTGTCCCAGTGAGAGGCATTACGAGCGGTTTGGACGATGCTGCAACAAATGTGAGCCAGGTAAGTGGTTCTGAGCCACTGTCTCAGTTAGCCAGGGCTGCTGGAACCACCACCACAGACCGTCTGGCTTAAACCACAGGATTTACTGTCTCACAGTTTTGCAGGTAAAAGTTTAAAATCAGGGTGTCATCAGGACCACGTTTTCTCCAAAGTCCATAGCATCTGGTGGTGGCTTGGTGGCAGTCAGTCTCCAGCTGTCACCTACTCATCCCTACCTCTGTGTCCACATTTTCTTTGCTTCTAAGGGCTCCAGTGATTCAGTTTGGCCTCATCTTAACTAGCAATAACTTCAAAGATCCTGTTTACAAATGGATTCCCATCTACAGGACTGCTAGTTAGGACTTGAACATGTCTTTGTGGGAAACATGATTCAATCCCTGACAGCCACTTTTCATTTTCCCTCAAAAGTGGGTGGGAAGTAGAGTTTTTATTTATCTTTCTAACCTAAGGAACGATATCTGTCTTGCCAGGTGTAAAAAGAAGTTGGGTAGCTTTTTCACAGTAGTGGCAGGTTGTAATGTCTGTCATTCTGAAGACAAAAATCTTTCTCTCAACAGACAAAACCACTTAAAAGTCAAAAGCAATTTCAGAAACTGGTTCTTAATTCATGCTGGAACATAATTTTCCAAAACACTATTTCTTTGAAAGGCAAGAAGGTTTTTAAAACCACATTTTAGCACATTGTGATGCAAACCCTCAAAACATGAAGTGCAACTCTTATTTAAGATTATTATTTCCATGGAAAATGTCTTTGGAATAATCCTAGTAGGATGGTGTGCTGCTGGGGACTGCCTAAACTCTCTGCACTTCTCCCCACACACCTTCTGTGGAGCAGAAGGACACTGGTTACCACTTTCTAAAAGTTAATCTGCCCAAAGTGTGACCAAGTATTTCTGCAGCTCCAGTGTTGCTCAGGTCCCCTGGTCCTCACTCTCTCAGCTTCTGGGGAGCAGAGAGTATCTCTGAGGAGAAAGGTAAAGTTATCTTATATCAAGACCCTTTGAATATTTTGACTACAAATATTCTCTTGGATATGCAGAACCAAGACCCAGTGATTTTCAAATGTGTGTGTGTGTGTGTGTGTGTGTTTATGTGTGTGTGTAGGACCCTATCAAACTAGTCAGCCGTGAGCCCACGGTGCACGTGGGACAAAAGAGACTAACAGTCCAGAATGAAGGCAAGGGGGAGTTTGAAGATGGAGGGGACATAATAAAGCTCCTTTCATTTTGTCCCCTTTTTTCCTGCAGGGGTTCCAGGGAACCGTTAAGTTCTGAAAACCAGAGTTCTCCTCCTCCATCAGTAGAGTTTTGAGGTGGAAAGAATTGTCTTTTACTTAGGAGAACTAAAAAGCTGCTGTGAGTAGACACAGCAAACCCGGGAGAGGTGATTTTAGCCAGACTGGAGGCCCGAGGAGCCCCAGGGCTCTGCTCTCAGTGTGCACGTGCCCTTGTCCTGCCTGTCATGTCTTTGGGAAATTTCCTGGGATCATGGTTCATGTAGATTTATGCATTGTTTTCCCTTCTAATTTAAGGAAAGTACATGTCTTCTAAATGCACTGCTACCTCTGAAAGTGTATGTCTGCCCTGTGGCCCAGATGAATACCTGGATACCTGGAATGAAGAAGATAAATGCTTGCTGCATAAAGTTTGCGATACAGGTGAGTTAGTCTTGTCGGCATGTCAGTGGGAATTGTAGAAACCAAGTGTTTATCTTCTCCTTAAATCTCCTCTCCTATATAAACCACATTTTTAGGTACAGCCAGTGCTGTCTTTAGGGGCACAGGAAGAGGTTATGACCACAGACTTCCAGAAGGATGTGCTTCAGATCTCCCAAAACCCGTGTTAAAGATCTTCATGTAGAACTTCTGTTCCGGAATATGTTTACGTTGCATGCTAATCATGGAACACATTTTACAGCTTACAAAATTTTCTCACATATGCTGTATCATTTAATCCTCTCCAAAAGCCTGCAAGGTAGCTGTGATTATCCCATTTTAAAGAGGCACAGATTCAAACTCAGAGAGATCAAGTGACTTCTCCCAGATTAACACGTGCAAGCATGACTCAAAGCTGATCTTCTGCCTCTTAAGTGTTTCTCCCCATTGTAAAAATTTTGCCAACTCTTAACCAGACTGCCATATTTTTTGTCTCAAGTTTTTTTTTTTTAAATTATAGTTTATTTGTAGGAATCAAGATCAAAACATGGCTCTGAAGTCTCTTTTAACCTAGAGGCTCCTTTCCCTCTTTTTCCTTTCGCATTTAACTTATTTGTTGAAGAAACCCTGTTGTTAGTCCTTTGGAGTTTCCTTTGGTTTCATTTAACATGTTCCTCTGTCCCCTATATTTCCTGCAAATTGGTTGTTAGCTCCAGAAGGCTGACCAGATTCTGGTTTGTTTTTGTTTTGTTTTGTTTTTTTGATTTTGGCAAAACTCCTTCATAATTGGTATAGTGGACTTATGTCAGGAACCATATAATAGCTGCTTATCTAAATTTTTTTGTGACTTTTGCAGCTGTTGATGATCATGGCCTAAATCCAGTTTCATTAGAGGCTTTGAAAAGGCAGTGTTCTAATTCTATCATTCTTCTCATTTTTTAGCTGGAATGCTGTATAAAGAGAAACTTCCCTCGTCAGCTATTTGTTACCCTTAAGTACAGTACATATAGGAAAGTCAAGATAAGTACTTGGTTGTTCACCTTTATTTACCACTTTTCAACATAATACCATAATTACACAGCTTTCTCCAAAGGATTATATTAATATTTTAAATTCATGAATTTAAACCTATTTGAAGTGGCTCATTCCATTGCCATTATTATTCTTATTAGTGTTCAGATTGTCCTATTTTTTATCCAGCAGGAACCCCTTTAGTGTAGCCCCCAAGTCTTTTTTGTTTTGTTTGTTTCATCTAATCCAAGTCTTTATATATATATGTAATATATATAATATAATAAGTCTATATATATAAGTCTTTACATATATATTATATATATAATATATATTTAAGTATTTTTAATTTTTTTATTAGAGAAGTTGTAAGTTTACAGAAAAATCATGCACCAAATATATTCTGTTAGTCTACCCTATAATTAACACCTTGCATTAGTGTAGTACATTTGTCACAATTCATGGAAGAACATTTTTATAATTATACTATTAACTGCAGTCTATTGTTTAAAATAGGGTTCATTGTGTTGTACAGCCCTATGCTGTGTTGCTGTTTTTTAATTTCATTCTAGTAACATATACAACCTAAAATTTCCCCCTTTAACCACATTGCAATATATAGTTCAGTGCTGTTAATTACATTCACAATGTTGTGCTGCTATCACCACCACCCATTACCAAAACTTTACAATCAACCCAAACAGAAACTCTATGCAATTTAGCATTAACTCTCCATTCCCTATGCCCACCCCGGCCCCTGGTAACCTATATTCTAGATTATGACTCTTATCAGTTTGCTTATTCTAATTATTTCATATCAGTGAGATCATACGATATTTGTCCTTTTGTGTTTGGCGTTTCTCACTCAACATGATTTCTTCAAGGTTCATCCATTTTGTAGTATCCATCAGGACTTCGTTTCTTTTTATAGCTGAATCATATTCCATCAGATGTATATACCCCATTTTATTTATGCATTCATCAGTTGGTGGACACTTGGATTGCTTCCATCTTCTGGCAATTGTGAATAATGCCACCATGAACACTGATGTGCAAATGTCTGTTGAGTCCCTGCTTTCAAATCTTTTGGGTATATACCTAGAAGTGGAATTCTCAGAAAATATGATAATTCTATATGTAACTTTCCAAGGAACTGCTAAACTGTCTCCCACAGTAGATGCACCATTTTACATTCCCATGAATAAGGCCCCCAAGTCTTTTGATACAATTCCTCTCATCTTGAAAAGTTCCCTTGCTTCCAAGCCTTGACATTTCCTGCCTCAAACTTGGAATCAGCCATTTCTCCAATAATTCTGGGTTGTTTTTAGTGGAACATATTATTTAGAAATTTCAGTGTGGATGCTGGGGATTCATTGGCACTAGATTGGACAGAACTAGGAAATAATTTTTTTAAAGCACCATAATTTTTCTAATGTGTTGGAGACAGCTGGCATATTTTGGCTGGAGGAAGCAACATGGGAACTCCACTGAGCAGAAACATCTGATCAAGTCTTTTTTTGTTTCCCATTGCTTAGTAATGACCTTGACTCATTGCTGTCTCTTGGAAATAAAGATTCATTCTGTCCACTGCTAAAATTTATTAAAGCCAAAAATGTAGTGCGTTTAGCTATTTTAAAACATGTCAAAATTATCCATTGCCAGACAGGCTTACATTCACTTATGTTTGAGTTGGATCCTGGTATAATTAGAATTTTTCAGGGAAGTGACATGTATCCATGTATGTTCCTGTGTGTCATGGACATGTTTATGTATACTGGTGCAGCAGAGCTGACCTGGTCTTCAGAGAGTGGACATGGAAGGGAATGGGGATTTCTCCAGGTTCCCCATGCTCAGGTCTGGAAAGAATAGGAAATGTCCCTTCCTGCTGGCTGTAACATGAGAAAATGAAGGAGGGAACAAGTTTCTGGTTTGTTTTTCCCTTGGAATTCCTATAAGTATTCAGGAGTATAAGGTGCAAGGGCCATTTGGACGATTTGGACAATCAGGTGAGATGGGATCCTACAAGGATAGAAGATCTGTTTTAAATAATGTTATCATTGTGTATCATATAGATAGGTAGATAAATAGTTATAGAAACATGTATTTATCTAGAAATATAGAAATATATGTGTGTATGTGTGTATATATGTATGCCATGTACAACAGATCAACTCCATTCTACATTTTACCTGTATTCCATAAGAACTAAAATGGGACAGGAGATTTGAAGTAAGATAATTTGCTGTGTTGTCAAAAAAAGAAAAATTACAAATCTGTTAATCTGTTATCCTAATATTGAGAGAGAGGTTCATTCTCAGA
The DNA here is from genome assembly GCF_015220235.1 of Choloepus didactylus. Taxonomy (NCBI): domain Eukaryota; kingdom Metazoa; phylum Chordata; class Mammalia; order Pilosa; family Megalonychidae; genus Choloepus; species Choloepus didactylus. The sequence goes on along the minus strand of NC_051322.1, from coordinate 18,187,608 downwards.
GGATGCCATCAGGCCCAATCGCTCTACTTTCTCCACTTTTCACTTATCTCATTACACAACTATCCCTGTCTTCATAACTGAATAATCCTGTGGCCCTTCAAGATCCCAAGGTGAATCCCAAATCTCCAGAAACCCTGTTCTCTTAGGTCCAGCCAATGTTAGCCTTAAGAATAGTGACCACGTTTGAATTTACTAAGAATTAAGAAGCTGTGTACCACGTCTGACTGTTCTGCATTAGCCAAAATATTCAATTATCGTTAACTCCCAGCCCTTCATCTTCCTTTTAATGGGAAAATTGACTTTTAAAAAACCACAAAACTCTTAATTATTAGAGAGGAAAAAAAATCTATGGGGATATTTTAGTGTCAATGCAGGAAGTGTGAGGAGGAACTTGACAGTTCCTCAAACCTCACGTCCCGAATGATTCATTCTTCTAAGACAGCGAGGCGGGCTGCTGTGTCTGGAAGGTGTGCACCGCGCTTCCTTCTTCTCATCGCGGAGGATGCCCCACGCCTTTCTCCTCTCTCCTCCAGGCAAGGCTCTGGTGGCCGTGGACCCCGGCAACCGGACGGCCCCGCGGCGCTGCGCCTGCACCGTCGGGTACCACTGGAGCGACGACTGCGCCTGCTGCCGCCGCAACACCGAGTGCGCGCCAGGCTTCGGCGCCCAGCACCCCTGTACGCAATCCGCTCCGGGCGGCTGTCTACACTTACTAAATCGTTAAGTTGAACAGAGGGGCAGAGAGCTTTGAGCGGGTTAACGGAGTCTTTGACGCTCGGGGAGCCAAGGGGGTGCTGGAGGAGCCTGAGGAGGATCCTTGATTATCTGTGGGATACAGCGGCAGGCAAGGCTCAGAGTAAACTGCACAGTTCAGGTCCTGGAAAGGGGGTGTAAGTCATCGGTCCACGTGCCTTGTCACGCCAGCGCGTCCTTCCCCAGGGGGAAGAGGCAGTCTGCCTCCAGCAGCCCTGAATCCTTAGGATTCCCACTTAGGAGGAAAAGTTACTATTGCAGAGGTTCTTTTAGTTGTGTACTCATGGCAATTTTAAAAAATTCAATTTTATTGAGATATATTCACAAACCATACAATCATCCACAGCCCCTGGCACACTTTTAATTTGACACCTACAACTTTTTAAAATTATAAATGTAAATAGTTACTGAGGACTTCATTTGCAGCGAATTATAATGGCAGTAACACTTTTAAAAATATTCAATTGATCTAAACACCATAGCAATTTGATACCTACCATCATCCATTGCAGAATGCACTTATCTTCTTTAATTTGTAAATTTTACATAGTTCCTTTCTTTCCTTAGATTCATATCCATTCCACTTTCTCCACAGAATTTTATCCTGTTACATTTTTATGCTTGGACAGCTTTTATGGATCTCCTTTTCATACTCCTTTACATCAAATATATGCACCTATTTGAAATCTTAATTTTTAAAAATTTCCTGTGACTCAAAACACATTTCTTCTGGACTGAGTTGTCATTAACATTATTATTACACGCTTGATCAAAAATGAATACACTATATTTTGGTAAGTTATAAAAATAAAAGCTTTTGAACTTCATAATGAGTGGGATTTTTCCAATTAATTCATATATTCATGAATATTATTTATTGCTAAAATGCAACAGGATTTGTCATCATTCTATTTCCACTTTTTGTTCACATAACTAAATGGCTACGGAAGGACTTCTGTCATAGCAATATCACTCAATTCTTTCTGCAACTTCTGCATTACATGATCACATAGTGTTGTAATATGAAAAATTGTTTTTAACGACCTATCAATTGAGAACTTGATGGTGTCTTTCAATTTTGTTGAAAGCAAAGAAATAGAAACTACCTGATTCACAGAAAAATTTCTTAGTCATTTACTTTCCCATCTTACAGAAAGTATACCAAAGCAGTTTTCTCAAGACCTAACAAATGATGATTAATTATGCCTGTTAGTCTTTCACTTAAAAGCATCTTGTTTAAACCAACATACTTGGACAGGGTTGGGAGAACTGAAATTATATTCATTTCAATTTATATTGAGCAGACTGACAATACCAGAATCTAGCTGGTATTGTCAGTCCTCTTTTTCAACTGTATTGACTAAATCAGATGTGCTGTCTCTTGGAAAAAGTCAGACTTGATTTTTTCACTTATTAAAGTAAATGTCCCTATGAAAGCCCTCTCCCTTCTGAATTCCGATTCTAAGAGACAACGTCCGGAGCCTTTCTGCGAGTTTGCCACCTGGATGAAATGGGGTACTGCTGTGTTCAGACTTTCTCACCAATGGCCTCTCTGCCTTTTCTCAAGGACCCTCCTTGGGGAATGATGCCTTCTTTGATGAGAGGGGGAGAAAAGAAGGGGTGAGGTGGGTGAATGAAATTTATCACTCCTGCCCACCTTGCAGTGTATTTGAATTTAGAACAGCTCAACATGGTCCACAATGTCCAATTCATATTGCCACCCATTTGCCCTTGGTAGCTGGGGGAAAACAACTCTGCTGTGGTGCCCTGAATTCAGGGGCTTTGCTGTCATCAACTTGTCACTTTCTTTGGCCTCCTAGAGTTGTGGCACCATGGCAAGATTTGGGATGCATAAGAAGGGTGCCTTTCTTTGGAAAAGTGGGAGAAGCATGATTGTGAAAGGGGGGAAGGGAAAGGAAAACGTATAAGTAGCTGTGGAAGTCAATGGTGTGGAAATCAATGCCCTTCAAAGCTTGTATTCCTTGCAACCCAAAGGAAGTGTCTTTGTTTTTGAGGAATATTCATTTAGACAGTGATCATCTTTTAAAAGGCTGTTTGAATTATGAGAGTCACTAGATGTTAGCTGGACTTTCGTTAATAGAGTTTCGAAGCAAATCGAAATTGCTAGAACAAGGGCAGGAACCTACTTCTCAAGTTAAATTATAGAAATCAAGAATGTACTCCTACCTGATGTTGGAACAGGAACATTTAATTCCTCTTTTTAAGCTTTATTCATGAAAATAGATCACAGGGTACCACTAATTTCAAGAGTAATTTGTGGTTTGGGGAGTAGCCAATTGCCAGATTATGGTATCACGTAGTAGCCAGTGTCCTTCTTCATTACCAAAGGGTCCTTATGTGCCAGTTGCAGTGGAGGTAATAGAAATATGAAATCTGATTAATTTGTTATTTTAATAATGTAGTTTATGAAGCATATGAGAAAGATGAATAAACTTACTAACCAGGATCAGCTCCCGCTTTTAGCACTGTGGCTGATGGGTCCCACCTCTAGCCTGGCACCTGTTTTTGTAAATCAAGTTTTGTTGGGGTACAGCCTTCTCATTCAGTTATCACATTCTGTGATTACTTTTGTAATAGTTGTGGCAGAGACTGAAAAGCCCACAAAACCTAGAATATTTACAGTATGGCCCTTTGCAGAAAATAATTCACCAACCTGTGGTCTAAGGAAAAGACACCTGTAGGGATTTTTGTTTTGTTTATTTTTTATTGAAAAATCTTCATTGTCACTCCGGTTCTCAGACTGGTGAGATTAAGCTGGCCGGAAGGGGTCAGGACAAGAAATTTCCCTCAAGAGCCATAATAGGGCTGCTATTCCCTGCAGATGAAGGCTGATATAAGCCATAAAGGTGGGAAGGAAATAGCAGACAGGTGCCTGGTTAGGGCATGGGTCAGTCCGCAGGTTCTCATTTATCGGTGACCAGGACAGGGTCTCTGAGCAGCCAAGGGTCAGGACGGAGAGTGGGGACCTAAACAGTGGAGAACAGTGCTAGCGCCCGGCATAGAGCTAGTTATCTTTTGTGAACTCAATTCCGGAGCTCATTGCTGGAATCAGAACTGGTTCTTGGGTCCAGAGGGGCTGGAACTATTGAGGTACCTTGCAAGGGGCAGGGATGGGGGAAAAAAAGAGGTTGAGAGAGGCAGCTCGTGACCTCTGGTCCTCGGGAACATCCTGGCTGATCTCTAAGTGTTCCTTGTTTGGTTTTTGTATGTTCTTTCTGTTTGTTTTTTTGACAGTGCAGCTCAACAAGGACACAGTGTGCAAACCTTGTCTTGTCGGCTACTTCTCAGATGCCTTTTCTTCCACGGATAAATGCAAACCCTGGACCAAGTAAGTGACAATGAAAGGAGCTAAGAGAGGCTCCTAAAATCAACTGATTTTTAAAGAACTTGACCTCCATTGCTGGAAGCAGACTGATTATATTTGGTTAGACTTCCTCTGTAAACTCTGTCAAAATAGATAAAATCTGTCAGTTCAGCATGGGGGAAATAAACCAATCAAACCAAGTATTCAACTCAATGTATGCTGCAGCTTTTTTCCCTTTTTTAACTTTATTTAGTTGAAAATGATTAAAGACGTTTATTATCACCCACTCGGCACTCCCTCTTTTCCCAACTTCCATCACCACTGGTTTATTCTTCCAGAGGTTTGTGTGTGTGTGAGTGTGTGTTTTTGTGCATGCACACTGTGTATGTACATATAGAAGCCTCCTGTTTATATAAATATTTGTGTACCATTGACACTTTGGTTTTTCTTATTTAGTGTATTTTGGAGCTGATTCCATATTCGTTCATTTAGATCTTCATTGCTTTTTACAACTGCATAGTATTTCATTGTATTTGTATAGATGTATCTTAATTTATTTAATAAATTCCCTCTTGATAGTCATTTAGGTTGTTTCCAGTCTTTTGCAGTAATAAACAATTTTGTAATGAATAGTCTTATAAATATACTTACTATTTCACTTATGTGAGTGTATCTATAGTTTAATTCCTGGGTCTTTTCATTGCATGCTTATGTAATTTCATTGTTAAATACTAATAATCAATGTAATGATTCTTTCAGTTGCTTATATAATAATTCTTATTAAATATTTATTTTCTGATCTACTCTATAGTTTTATGTTGAAAAAAATTTCTTATTTTCAACTTGAAAAGAGTAATCATAAAAATTTATCACTTAGCTCCAGTGCTTGAAACCTTTGAAATATTCTTTACTAAAGACATCAATCTAATCTTCCTGATCACACTGTCAGAGTAGTTCTCAGAGAACACTGGCAGCAGTTACTTTTGTTTAAGAAGGCGTGACTTCCTCTCCCGAAGGAGCTAGCAATCCAGTGATGTGGAACTTTGTAGCTTTTTTTTCTTTTTAAATCAAAGCACTTAACTACTTTTCACCCCACAGTTGTACCATTCTTGGAAAGGCAGAAAAGCATCACGGGACTGAGAAATCAGATGTGGTTTGCAGTTCTCTGCCAATGAGAAAATCACCTAAAGGTATTTAAAAAGAGCATGTTGGTTGGTAGATGAACCCCACTATAATAAGTTCTTCTAGATTGTCTTAGAGGGGTTCATCTTTCACTTTTCTTTTCATCCCATCTCATCCATGGTCAGAGGCAAGGCGGGAGAGCAGGAAACCAGGTCAGGTAAACCCAGAGCAATGAAGTGCTTGAGTGGGAAGTGAAGAACAGTGGATGAGTCCATTGTGTTGTAGAAGAAATACTGAAAATGTCTCACAGTGTGGCTGTGGTTCCATTCTCATGACCAGCAAAGCCCTGGTGCCATGTGATTATTTCGAAAGAGATAGGATAGGGGCCTTCCTTTTGCCGGCAGAGGCCACCCATCTGGGGCTATCAAGGTGTTCTCTGTGTAATAGAGATGAAACCCAATGGTGCAGTGGACATGGTAGAGTTGTCCAAAGAAGAACCATGTGATGAGGGTTCCAGGCTGGCCTTGGTCGGAGCGATGCCAGCCAGAGCAGGGCTGGGCTGGACTACAGATTCCACCCTTTCAAATGTGAGTTCTCTCTGATGATTGTAGAGTCATGACTGGGAGCTCCACTGCTTCTGTTATTCTAGACCAACATCATTAATCTGGGAATTGATTTGAAGAGTTTTGTTTTTAAACTTATAGAGTAAAATTAAATAATGTTGAATTCAACTTTTCTTGTTTTCTTCCTATACAGAATCCCAAACGTATTTGCCCAGCTTAATTATTCTGCTTCTCTTCATATCTGTGGCATTAGTTGCTGCCATCATCTTTGGTGTTTACTATAGGAAAAGAGGGAAAGCACTAACAGGTATTGTATCTACACATTGGTGGTTTTTGATAATCAATCTTAAAGGAAATAGATACATTTATAGGTATATGCTTTGGAAGATGGGTGGATTCTCCACTGATTCCTGTGGGATCTGCTTAAAATAAGTGCCTTGAGCTGGTCGCAATTAAACTACACTGAAACACTCTTTATCTCATTCCTTGCTCTCTGGCAAAAATCATTCTGCCTATTTGTGTAAAAACAAACAAAAATATTCTAGCATTCGGAAAATCCATGACTTATAAGCCACGTGTTGATGTATAGTTTGTGCAAATCGGATATATAAGGGGTCACATTTATCCTGGAATACAACCATTTTAAGTGAGCCTACTTAGGGACAAAATGTTCAAGTAAATGGTGGGGAGAAGTCTCGATTGGGGTGTTATCTTGAAATATGAATCCAAAATTATGAAAAGTTGATTGTCTTATATTCAGTAAAATTAAGGTGCTCATTCTTAAGAATAAACCAAAAAAGTATTATTTTGTTTCTCAGGAATAATTTTTCTGAAAAGTTTTTTGATAGTGTCTTAAGACATCACATCATGTTTGACTTTTACACAACAGAACTAAAAAAGTATGATTTTTGCCAAAGGATTCAAGGCTTCATCAGGTTTCCTCAAAACATTCCTTAATCTTTTGGTATTCTAGTCATTCTTTTTTGAAGCACCTGTTGTTTCACCATCCTTTACCATTTTCAGTTCCTTGCTTGTTTATCTGGTGCCCTCTGCTTTGATGTGATGTGGTCAGTTCTCCTATATCACATTCATGGACTTCATGAAACCCTGATGTCACACTGGCCAATTGAGAGATTAATCAAACAGTGAAGATGGTGGTTGAAGATGTCCAATGTTAAGTACAGAGCAATGTTTCAGTAGAGATCAATTTTTTAAGTGTGTTCATCATTGAATATTTTTATTATCTACAACTGTGTGTCCGTAACAACCTTGTAACTGAGGATTTGCATCATGCCTGTCCAGACAATGAGTGCCTGCCCGTGTGGGCATGTTTGTGCCAGATAAACAGACTTCCCAATGTTTTGTTCTTTAATTTTTTTTCTCTTTGATAATATTTTACTGCCACATTTTGAAAGACAATGGGCCTAACAGTTTACTCAATCAGGAATTATGACTCCTAGTTTTCTATTCATTCATTCATCATTCAGCACATGTATGGGGCACCAGGGATGGTCTGGGCCCTGAGCAAACACCAACACTGTCAGTATCCTCGGGCTCACTGACACGTGCTAGTGGGCATCGTAGGAGTTAGGGCCACAGTGTGAGGCCGAATACCAAAAGGGAAGGTACCTCCAGGTGAGCAGATGACACAGGCTTGGGCTGAGTCGGAAGGCCGTTGGAACTAACTTGCTCAAGGGGGCCAAGGAAAATCGAAAGCATCTGTACAGAGAGAACAGTGTGATGGAGGAAACATGGTGAGTTGGGGGGTTTAAAGGAAGGCAGGTGCTGCTGGAGTAAGGAGCACAGAGATGAAACTGAGCGGCGGGCAGGTCTCATTAAGGACTTTGCTCCTTTTTAGCAAAGGGGAGCACAAACAGCCCTCTGGTTTTAGTGGAGAAAACAGATTTGGGGGTGAGTGAGAGCGGATGCAGGCACACCAGTTCGGTGGGCTTTTGCAGTCATCCAGAGGAGAGGTTACCACAGTAGTAATAATAGTACGAATGGTTATCAAATACAAATACAAATATTATTCAGTTATCAATTGCATGTACAAATATTTTTTAGTTCTATTCCTAATTGTCTAGGACTGACTCCTGAAGAGAAAGAGCTGCAACTTTCTTTTTATTTTGATATGATTTTGAAATTATAGAAAAATAGCAAGAATGATGATGATGATGGTAGCGATAGCTGACATATATTGAATATTTAGTATGTGCTAGCACCACTCTATGCATTTTACATATACTAAAATCTTCACAACAGTGCCATGAGGTAGGCATTGTTATTTTCCCCACATTATGATGAGGAGACTAAGGCTTGGAGAGGTTAAAAAAGCTATGCAAAGTCACATAATAGTCTGTGCCATAAATGAGATTACGTGTGTAGACCGCTTAGCACAGCCTGACAACATGGGAGTGTTCAGTAGACGGGAGGCCTCGTTAGCTGTTTTTATGGACTGTGATTATCTGCCAATGGAGCCTTGATGACCTCCTAACTACCTTACAAATTATATTAGTCTGTATTGTGAATTTAACATTAAATATTCATTTATGGCAGTGTAAAATTTTATCTTTGTATCATATAAATTCATAGATTTTTTTTAATTCACAGATTTTACTTTTTAGGTTTCATCACTTGTACTTTTAAAATTAGTGATGTGCTTTGAATAGGCCATGGAACATACTGTTCTTTCTTTAAGAGGCAGCAGGGTCTTGTGGACAAGGATTTGGAACACAGCTCGGTCTGACATGTAGCCTTCCTGCTTGCATTTTGCTTTCACTGTACACAGACCGGAGCTAGTTAACTGGAACCTCCATCTCTTAAATGTGTCATCTTTGGTCCCCTTTGGTGCCCACCTAGGCCTTCATAGTCAAAGAAAAGTTGCTAATGGAATGAGAAAGGACATAACTGCCACATGGACAGCACCCAAATGTGCCCAGGTATTTATCGGAACATCAGTGACAGTTTTTGCTCTACAGAGAATAGGAAGTTCTGTTTTTGATAGGAGGAGTAAGATGCCTTCGTAGTCTCTAAATCAATTGATTTGTTTTTAAATATTTTCACTCCCAGGACTATCAGTACACGACTTGCAGAAGATTATGTGTAAAGATAATAACAGACTGACAGAATAGTCAATAATCCTGTGTTTAAAATAGGAAATCTCTATTTTATTGACATCAGCATATGACACCATTATTTTGCTTTGTTTTTATAGCTAGTTTGTGGCACTGGGTCAGTGAGGCATGCGGCGGCCTAAGAGGAAATAAGGTAAAGTTAAAGCCCTTGAGTGCTTCCTTTATACTTTTAACAGTTAGGTCGATATTACTATTACTGCCAAAATTAAGCCCCATTGTTAAAGGGTATTTTAATGAGAGAATCAAATCTCAAAACCCAGGAAGCCCAAGTCCACACTCCTCCTAAATGCCTGTTTTCTTTGTATTTCATTCCACTTCTGCTATCTCTGTATACATATGTGTTATTTTTTGGTACCAATCTTGATTGTTTAATACAGATTCCCGGAAGGAAAGAGCTGCATCTTTCCTTTACACTGTAGTTATTTCGGTAACTTTTTATTTTGGTATAATTTCAAAATTATAGAAAAGTAGCAAGAATAGTACAAAAATTCCGTATGTTCTTTATTCAGATTCACCAATTGTTTGCATTTTGTCACGTTGCTTTATTATTTGCTATATTTTTTCCTGAACCATTTTAGAGTGAACAGTGGACATTGGGCTCCCATGTCCGTAAATATTTCAGTGTTTATTTCTTAAGAACAAGGACATTCTCTTACATAACTATCGTAGGTATATCAAAATCAAGGAAGTTCACAGTGGTACAATACTATTTCCAATCTACGTTTGATATTAAAACTTCAGTGATTATCCCAGTACATCCTATAGATCTATTTTCCTAGATATAAAAATGTATGAATTTTAAACCATGAGTTCATACTGATTTCTCTAGTTCTAGTCCCAACATCACAGGATTCATTCTCTTCCCCTTTTCTGTATTTGAACCTTTCCTTCTCCAGTAGTGTGAAATCTGCTCCCATTAGTCTCTATAAGTATATTCGCTCATTTATTCAATTCTCGAATACACAGAAAGTGGTTTCAGAATTGCTAACCCACTTCACAGCTAAAAACAAACCTACTAACTAGAGTTCAATATTTGTTTACAGTTCTTTTTGCCTTGAGTTGGAGGGTATATGGTAAAAATACTGTGCTGAGAAGTTATTTGGGTTAGTTCTAACTTGCTGCAGTGTAATTACGCTGTTCATTTATTCACTCTAAGTATTTGTTAGAGTCATTTGTTTCTGGCTGTGTTCATTTTAGGGTTCTTCCCCACCCTTAATGATTTGAATTTATTTTATTTTTTACTCTAATATTAAATGACACCATGAAGTGCTATGGTGAATGTTCCATCTGTACTTGTTAGAGGGAAAAATAATTAGTATAAATACCATTTTCAGCAGCGTTGGGCAGAGCTGTGTTCGATCGAATAAGTCTAGGCACTAACACGCCCACCTTCTGAATCTCCATCAGCAGGAGTCCCCGGGCGACAGTTTCAGCCGCACCCCGGTGGCAGCCACTAGCCAGCGGGAAGCTCATGAAGGTGCCTTCCTGCTGACTCTGGAAGAGAAGATGTTTTCCGAGAACATGTGCTGTCCAGATGGCCATGGAGTCCCTGGGGGTGTGGGTGCCAGAGGAGAAGATGCCCTGCTGCTCTCCGTGGTCAGCGAGGTCCAGGGTGACCCCTTCGGGCAGGTTCCCATGGAAGACGAGTATGTGGACAGGCCCTCCCAGCCCCCAGACTCTCTCCTGTGCCCGACTCAGCCCGGAAGCAAATCCACACCCCCTTTCTCTGAGCCCCTGGAGGTGGGAGAGAATGACAGCTTAAGCCAGTGCTTCACTGGGACAGAGGGCATGGTGGATGCAGAAAGCTGCGATTTTGCTGAGCCCCTGTGCAGGACTGACTGGATTCCTGCCTCCTCCGAAATGTACTTGCAGAAGGAGGTGGAGGCTGGGCATTGCTCAGACTGGGCAGCCAACTCCACCTGGGCAGGTGGCTCTGCAGACTGCAGGAACCTTCCTGGGGAGGACCGGGACCCCATCTTGGGTTCCCCCAAAAGTGGACCCTTGCCCCAGTGCGCCTATAGCATGGGCCTCCCCCTGGAAGAAGCAGCGGACATGGCAGAGGGGGGAGACCAGCCCTTGGGTGGGGCTGATGGGAAACTGCCAAGCTCAGCCAGGGGAGGAAGCCCTGGTTCCGGAAGTTCCTCCAGTGACCACCCTCCTGCATCTGGTAAGTGACTTCCCTGGTCTCTCAGCCCTGAGCCGAAAGGCTGGCTTTTGGTGCAGTGTTTTGGGGTAGGTTTCACAAACCAGTTAGGGAACTGGGGAAGTAAGCTGAGAACAGCTCAGCTTGTCCATTTTCTTTTGAGAAGCTTCTTGACAGATGGGTTTTGCTTCAGTAAACACGTTGGGTCTGTGGATGGTGCCCACTGCCCTGTGACTTACCTTCTGCTTCTGGAGCTGTTTCTGTGTTGGTACATGCCCCGTTCCCTTTTGTGTTCAAGCTTCGTGGGATGGCGTTAGAGAGTTGATTCCTCAAGCAAAACCAACATTGTCCTCAGAACTGGCCACAGTGAAACCATTCCCAGAGATTTCTGAGTGTTTTTGGTTTTAAAGCAACCTAGGATCCTTTAGTCTACCCCAAGAAAGCACTTACAAATTTTAGGAAGATAAACAAAATTGTTTAATTAATCCTTAATGAATTAATATTTATTGTGAGTCGCATGTTGGTTCTGTGCCAAATTAATGATGCGGTAAAACTGTCCTCTGATGTTTATATGAGAAGCCCCTTCTATAACCACTTTGTGTAGTAGATTTATGGAACTAGGAGGATAATTTTACAATTTAAAATCATTATAGAGATTTATTGCTGCAACAATGCTTGAGCAGGGACAACCCACCAATTATAATATTATGACTTTTCTTCACTAGGGTAAAATACCATCTGTTTTATTATGTAGTCACAAGGAACTTTGCAGCTGATGTCCCAGCTTCCTCCAGCTCTGGAGGGGTTGGGGACACTTAGAGAATCTTATGAAAGCTATAGGCACTCTGTCCAGAAAAGTGAATATATGGATATAGATTATATACTCAAAATTTTTCCTTCTATTTAGGGAATTCACAAAGTCCTCTCATCCTCAAAAATAAATAAAAGCCCATTCATGGACCACCCTCTCATTTCAAGCTGCTGCTTTCTTGCCTCTTCATTTAGGCTCAGGTAGCACTAGCAGCCTGTCTTTGATTTATTTTGTAACCCTGCCCATGGATTTTATAATTCATGCCCTCAACACAGGGACTGTTCTGCCCAGTGGAGATGGGGACTCTTAGCTTCATTTGGTAGAACAGTGGTACTTTCATCTGTTTTGTGGTTTTGCTGCAACCGATAGATTCATGGATGTACAAATTCTGTAATATCCATCCTCAGTTAAACTGGAAAGGGAAAAGATGTTTTGGGATATTTTTCAAAGAACTGGTATTTTTTTTTCCTTCAGAAGACCTCAAAATTCTTTTTTAAAATTTTAAGGTATTTCTGTGATTGAAAAGTTGGCTCTATTGTTTGTCTACATTGTTCTATTTCTTTGCTGGCATTGAGTTTCTTCCCCTTGGAAATGAGGCACGTGGAGCACTAGTCATCTGGGTTGTGGGGAGTGGAGTGGCCTATGTTTAGTCTTGGGCAGACCAGGTTTTCAATTGGTGACACCAGGAAGGTGGCATTTGCCACTGCGTGAAAATCATCAGCAGTTCTTAGAAGAACAGTGCTGGCCTGCAGCTGCTGCTGCTGCTGCTGCTGCTGCTTTTTTTTTTTTTAATTGTGATGGAACTGACAAGCCTGGTAAAATGTCAAATGTTCAGACATTTTAAAATCAGCGCAGTTTTCTTTCCTTTTCATTTTTTATTTTTACAAATAAACACTCTCTCTTCCCTTCTCCCCTTCTCCCCTGCCCCCAGCCTCTAATCTGCTTTCTGTGTCTGCACATTTGCTATTTCTAGTCATCTCTTGCAAGTGATATTGTACAGTTTTTGACCTTACGTTCCTTGCTTTTTTCACAGAGCCTAGTGTCATCAAGGTTCTTCCATGTTGCAGCATGTCTCATAACTTCATTCAACCTTATGGCCAAATAATATTCCATTTTGTGTGTATACCACATTTTGTTTATCCATTCATTTCCTGATGGGCACTTGGGTTGTTTCTGGCTTTTGACTGTTGTAAATAATGCTGCTATAAACACTGGTGTACTAGTATCTGTTTGAGACCTTCTTTTCACTCTCTTTGGGTGAATATCTAGAAGTGGAGTTGCCGAGTCATATGGTAATTCTATGTTTAACTTTTTGAGGAGCTGCCACATTGCTTTCCACAGTGGCTGCAGCATTTTACATTTCTGCCAACAATGCACTACAGTTCCAATTTCTCAGCATCCTCCCCAACATTTGTTATTTTCCTTGTTTTTAATAATAGCCATCCTTATGGGTGTGAAGTGGTATCTTGTGGTTTTGATTTGCATTTCCCTAAGGGATAATGATGGCTAATGATGTTGACCATCTTTTCATATATAAGTTGACCATGAATTATCTATTCAAGTCCTTTGCCCATTTTTTAATTGGGTGGTTTGTCTTTTTGTTGTTGCATTGTGAAAGTTCTTCATATGTTCTGGATATTAAACCCTTATTTGATATGCGATTTGAAATTATTTTTTTCCCATTTTGTAGGTTGTCTTTTCACTTTCTTAATAATTTCCTTCAATGCACAAAAGGTTTTAATTTTGATGAAATCAAATTATTCTTGTTTCTTTTGTTGCTCCTACTTTTGGTATCATATCTAAGAATCCATTGCTGGTTCATGAAGATTTGCACCTATTTTCTGAGTGTTTTAGAATTTTAGCTTTTATATTTAAGTCCTTGATCCATTTTGAGTTGATTTTTTGTATTGTATGAAGTAAGGGTCATTTTTCTACATGTGTATATCCAGTTTTCCCAAACCATTAGTTGAAGAGACTATTCTTTCTCCACTGCATGTAATTAGCATCCTTGTCAAAAATCAATTGACCTTAGATATGTTGGTCTATTTCTAAACTTTCAATTCTGTTCCATTGATCTATTTTCTACCTCTGAGACAGTACTACACTCCTTTGATTACTTTTGCTTTGTAGTATAATTTGAAATTGGGAAATGTGAGTCTCCAACGATATTTTTCTTTTTCAAGATTATTTTAGCTATTCAAGGACCCTTACAGTTCCATATTAAGTTAAGGATCAGTTTTTACATTTCTGCAAAAAAAAAGGTGTCTGAATTTTTTTTTCTTCTTAGTGTCATGAAACCAAAAGCCAAATCTGTACTTTCCCCTAAAGAGTTAAAACAATGGCGTAGACTGTTTTTCTTAATCTTTTATTTCTCCAGCACTAAACATCTAGGCATAGAAGAAAGAAAAGAAAGTGTCATCAACTAAGTAGTGTTAATTTACAAAAAGGTTACACTGCTTTTTCTGTCTTTGTCTGGTGCTTAGCTATGCAAAACATCCGTGGAGTCTGCCCAAGAACATCAGGAAGCGGGCCAAGTTAATTTTCGCCTGACTAGAAGAAGCCAGATTGATTTTATTTTTTTAATTAGAGAAGTTGAAGGTTTACAGAAAAATCATGCAGAAGATATCGAATTCCCATATACTTTCCTCTCCCACACAATTTTCCCTATTATTAACACTGCATTAGTGTGGTGCATTTGTTATAATTGATGAAACAATATTATTATAATTCTACTGTTAACTATAGTCCATGGTTTACATTAGGGTCCACTGTTGTATAATTCTGTGGGATTTTAAAAAAATTTTTATTCTAATAACATATATAGAAACTAAAATTTCCCCCTTTAACAACATTCAAATATATTATTCAGTGGTGTTGATTTCATTCACAATGTTGTGCCACCATCACCATCCTTTACCAAAACTTTTCCATCACCGCAAACAGAACTCGGCACCAATTAAGCATTAACTCCTATTTCCTACCCCTATCCCAGCCACTGATAAACTGTATTCTAGTTCTGTGTCTATGAATTTGCCTATTCTAAATATTTCATATGAGTGAACTCATAGAATATTTGTCCTTTTGTGTCTGGCTTATTTCATTCAACATGATGTTTTCAAGGTTCATCTATGTTGTTGCATGTATCAGAATGTCATCCCTTTTAATAGCTGAATAATATTCCATTTTACATATGTATATACCAAATTTTGTTTATCCATTCTTCTGTTGATGGACACTTGGGTTCCTCCATCTTTTGGCAATTGTGAATAATGCTGCTATGAACAGCAGTGTGCAAATATCTATATTCAAGTCCTTGCTTTCAAATCTTTTGGGTATATGCCTAGAAGTGGGATTGTTAGTCCTATGGTAATTCTATACTTAACTTTCTGAGGAACCATCAAAATGTTTTCCACAGTGATTGCACCATTTTACATTGCCACCAACAATGAACAAATGTTCCTATTTCTCCACATTCTCTCCAACAATTGTTATTTTCTATTTTTTAAATAGTAGTCATTCTAGTGGTGTGAAATGGTATCTCATGGTTTTGCTTAGCAATTCCCTAATGGCTAAAGATGTTGAGCATCTTTTCATGCGCTTTTTTGGCCATTTGTGTATCTTCCTTGGAGAGCTGTCTATTCAAGTTCTTGGGCCATTTTTCAGTTGAGTGGGTTGTCTTTTTGTTATTAAGTTGTAGGTGTTATTTGTATATTCTGTATATTAAACCCTTATCATATATGTGGTTTACAAATATTTTCTCCCATTCCGTAAATTGTCTTTTTGCTTCCATGATAAAGTCCTTTGAAGCAGAAGAGTTTTTAATTTTGATGAAGTACCATTTATTTCTTTTTTCTTTTGTTGCTTATGCTTTGGGTGTAAAGTCTAAGAAACCATTGCCTGGCACAAGGTCCTGAAAATGCTTCCCTGTGTTTTCTTCTAGAAGTTTTATAGCTTCGTTTCTTATATTCAGGTCTTCGATCCATTTCAAGTCAGTTCTGTTATAGGGTAAGACATAGGGGTCCACTTTCATTCTTTTGCACGATTTGTTGAAGAGACTATTCTTTCCCCATTGAGTGAAGTTGGCACTCATCAAAAATCAGTTGGGGGGAACCACGGGACAGAGACCTGGGCGGCGGGCGACGCACGGCCCCCTCCTTAGCTGTCTCCCACTAAGCTCCAGTCAAAACCTAAATTCAGAAACAGGTTGCGGGCGGAAGGCGCGGAGGATTGGCCCCACCCGGGACCCCCGCCGCCCCGGGGCCGGCCGGCCCGAGGGCACTATGAGCCAGGTGCTGGGGAAGCCGGAGGAGGAGGACGAGGAGGAGGAGGAGGAGGAGGAGCTGGTGGGGCTAGCAGACTACGGGGACGGGCCCGACTCCTCCGACGCCGACCCGGACAGCGGGGCTGAGCAGGGAGTTCTGGACTTCAGCGATCCCTTCAGCACTGAGGTGAAGCCAAGAATCTTGCTCATGGGCCTGAGGAGAAGTGGCAAGTCATCTATTCAGAAAGTTGTCTTTCACAAAATGTCTCCCAACGAAACCCTGTTCCTGGAGAGCACTAACAAGATACGCCGGGAAGATGTTTCCAACAGCTCCTTTGTTAATTTTCAGATTTGGGACTTCCCAGGGCAGATTGACTTTTTTGACCCTACATTTGACTATGAGATGATCTTCAGGGGAACAGGAGCACTGATATTTGTCATTGATTCCCAGGTAAAGCTCAGAGTCTCAGCCATGTGTATGGGCAGCTCTCCATGTTAAAACAAGTTCATTTCTGATGGTTTGGGTTGGGTTTCGTTTTTTAAATCTGCAATAGGCTTTTTGGCAAAACAAGTGTTTCTGAGTGGGGGCTGTCAGACTTTACGAAGGGAAAAAAGCTTCCTCCATCAAGCCCTGACCAACAACTGACCATTAGGGAGCTTTTTATACCTCAGCAAATCATAGACTTAGGAAACTTCACAGATGGAGGGGACCATCAAGGCCAAGGACAGCAAATATGTGTCATCTCCCCTTTCGTAACCTTGGCAGACATTGATGAAAGATCACAGCTTCTCTGCAACAAATATGTGCGTGTGTGTGTGTGTGTGTGTTTTTTATACTTTATTTCCTATGAAGATTCCTATAAAGTGCTAAGCATGAAATTTTTTCTTCTGAATGAAATTCTAACTGTTACTAGTATACAATTTATTAAATATATCTAAATGTATTTATAGTTAAATATAGTGGGTACTTTTATAGATAATTATTGAATATAAAAAGTAAAATTTGATTGGAAGATTAAAAAAAAAAATCAGTTGGCCATAGATGTGAGGGTTTATTTCTGAGCTCTCAATTTGATTCCATTGGTCTTATATGTCTGTATTTGCACCAGTGCCATGCTGTTTTGATTACTTGGCTTTGTAATAAGTTTTAAAGTCAAGGTGTGTGAATCCTCCAACTTTCTTCAAGATGGTTTTGGCTATTTGGGCCCCTTACTATTCCATATAAATTTGATGATTGGCTAGTGTCCTTTCCTTTCAGTCTGAAGAACTCCCTTTATCATTGCTTGTAGGGCAGGTCTAGGGGTTAAAAATCCCCTCAGCTTTTGGCTATCTGGGACTGTCTTAAACTCTCCTTCATTTTTAAAAGATAGTCTCACCATATATAAAATTCTTGGTTGACAATTGTTTTCTTTCAACACTTTAAATATTTCATCCTACTCTCTTCTTGCCTCCCTGATTTTTGATGAGAAATTGACCCCTTTTCTTTTGCAGCTTTGAAATCTCTCCTTGTCCTTGGCATCCAAAAGTTTAACTACTATGTGTCTGGACGTGATTCTCTTTGAGTTTATGCTGTTTGGTGTTCATTGGGATTCTTGAATTTGCATAATCATGTCATTTGTTAATTTGGGAAGTTTTCTGCCATTATTTCTTCGACTATTCCTCTGGCCCTTTTTCTCTTTCTTTTCCTTCTGGGACTCCCATGAAGTGTATATTGGTACACTTGACGGTTTCTCACGGGTCTCTTAGGCTCTGTTCACTTTTTTCCTTCGTTTTTCTTTGCGCTCCTCAGCCTGAATCATTTCCATTCTCATGTCTTTGAATTCACTAATTCTTTCTTCTGCCAGCTCCAATCTGCTGTTGAAACCCTCTAGGATTTTTTCATTTCAGTCAATGTGGTTTCAACACCAGTATTTCTGTTTGGTTCCTTTTTAAAATTTCCTCTCTTTATTGAGATTCTTATATTGTTCATTCATTGTTTTTCCTGACTTACTCAAATGGTTTTTCTGGATTTTCCTTTATCTCCTTGAGCATATTGAGGACCATTTTTTTAAAAGTCTTTTCCTGGTATGTCCAAAGTCTGGTCATCTACATTGGTGGTTTCTGGATTTTTATCTTGTTTCTTTGGATAAGCCATCATCCTGTTTTTTCCCCTATCTTATAATCTTTTGTTGCACACTGTACCTTCTAATATTTTAAAGTGTTAAGTCTGAGACTTGGGCCTTGAGCTCTGTGTTCCTTAAGTTAGTATCTAATTAGTGATGTGACAGTGATTTCCTTTATACCAAGAGCAACAAAAGCCAAAAAATCACCGCACCAAGCAACTTTCACAGTCGTTGCAAATTGGCTCAGCATTGGCTCGTGCTTTCCTTCAGAGTTTAACCCTCCTATCAAGAAAACCAGCCCAAGGAGAATAAGTGCAGGGTCCTCTCTATCTTTTCTGTGCCTGAGTTTTGTCCTGGGCTTGTTCTTGCTTATGGTCTTAGGAATTGCCCCATTTATAGGAATTTGAATGCTCTCACTACTCCCTGTAAAATAGAGTTCCTGAGGGAAATCTCCAAAAAGCAGACATAGGCTTTTAGTGACAACCAACCTTAAAGAGCCAGAGGACTTCTCTGTGCCAGGAGGGGGAGCCCAGAGGACCAGGTGCTGTCTCTGGCCAGTGGGTGAAGCTGGGGGGACCATGGACTGGCCCTGAAGGGGGGCTTTCTGTCCCTTTTTCTCTCTCTCAACCTGGGCAGCTCAGTGGAGAAAGCCACAGCCATTTTCAGGTCACAGCTCTCTGACCCAGACAAGGGTGGAGATAGCAGAGTCAGAGAGATAAAGAACCTACTTAAATGTTGATGATCGTTCCCTAGGGCTGTATCTTCCTTAAGAGGAAGGAGGTGGTGCCCAGCCCTACTACCAGCCTTCCATTCAGAACCAGACCCCAGAGCCTGGGAGAAAACAGCCAAAACATATACTAAGGACTAAGGGGGCCACACCCCCTTTACACCAGTCAGGAGCAACAGGATGACAGGTACCACCTGCTGGGCAGGTTAGGAAAAGCACAGTGGCTTGAGGACTCACGGGTGTGTCAGTCTTCTAAGACACAACCTCAGGGAGACCTGATACTGAATATTGCCCCCTTCTGAGATCTGAGCCTGTTCTGGTCTGGGAATACCTGATTGCAGTAATCAAGGAACCCAGATGCCTAGACAACAGAAAAACTACAACCTACACTAAGAAAAATGAAGTTATGGCCCAGTCAGAGGAACAAACTTACACTTCAACTGAGATACAGGAATTGAAACAACTAATGATAAATCAATTCAAAAAGTTTTGGGAAGTTGTGGCAAAAGAGATGAAGTGTATAATCAAAACCCTGGGCAAATATAAGGTAGGAATTGAAAGTTTGAAAAAACAACTAGCAGAATCTATGGAAATGAAAGGTGCAACACAAGAGATGAAAGACACAATGGAGACATACAACAGCAGATCTCAAGAGGCAGAAGAAAACACTCAGGAACTGGAGAACAAGGCACCTGAAATCCTACACAGAAAAGAACAGATAGAGAAAAGAATGGAAAAATATGAGCAACATCTCAGGGAACTGAATGACAATGTGAAACGCATAAATGTATGTGTCATAGATGTCCCAGAAGGAGACGAGAAGGGAAAAGGGGCAGAGGCAATATTAGAGGAAATAATCAACAAAAATTTCCCATCTTTTATGAAAGATGTAAAATTACTGATCCAAGAAGTGCAGCGTACCCTAAACAGAATAGATCTGAATAGGCCTACACCAAGATACTTAATAATCAGATTATCAGATGTCAAAGACAAAGAGAGAATCCTGAAAGCAGCAAGAGAAAAGCGATCTATCACATACAAAGGAAGCTTGATAAGACTATGTGAGGATTTCTTAGCAGAAACCATGGAGGCAAGAAGGAAGTGGTGTGATATATTTAAGATATTGAAAGAAAAAAACCACCAACCAAGAATCCTATATCCGGCAAAACTGTCCTTCAGATATGAGGGAGAGTTTAAAATGTTATCTGACAAACAGACAATGAGAGAGTTTGTGAACAACATACCTGCTCTACAGGAAATGCTAAAGGGAGCACTACAGACAGATAGGAAAAGACAGAAGTGAGAGGTTTGGAACACAATTTTGGTTGATGGTGGCATAGCAATGTAAGTACACTGAACAAAGATGACTGTGAATATGGCTGAAAGAGGAAGGTTAGGAGCATGTGGGACACCGGAAGGAAAGAGGAAAGATAAAGACTGGGACTGTATAACTCAGTGAAACCTAGAGTGCGCAACAATTGTGATAAAATATACAAATATGTTTTTGCATGAGGGAGAACAAATGAATGTCAATCTTGCAAGGTGTTAAAAATAGGGAGGTATTGGGGGGAAAATACAATCAACACAAACTAGAGACTATAATTAACAGAAACATTGTATTGTGCTTCCTTTAGTGTATCAAAGGCAATATACCAAAGCTAAATGCATATAAGAGGGGGACATAAGGGAGGGGTATGGGCCTCTTGGCCTTGGTGATGTTGTCTCTTTATTCTACTTTAGTTTAATGCTATCTTTCCTTTTGTTGCTTCCTAGCTGTCATGTTTTTTTTTTTTTCTTTTTTCTTTTCCTTTGGTCTCTCTACCTTCTTTGACTCTTCCTCCTTCTTTGTAGAAGAAATGAAGATGTCCTTATATAGATAGTGGTGAGAGTGGTGAATACATAAATACATGAGTATACAGGGAACCATCAATTGTTTACTTAGAACAGAGTGTATGGGGTGTGAACAAAACCATCTTTAAAAAACGGGTTGATGTAGAAACCTTGAGGACACTGTATTGGGTGAAATAGGTCAGACACTTAAGGACAAATGTTGCAGGGTTTCACTGATATGAACTAATTATACTATGTAAACTCATAGACATGAAATATAAGTCACCAGGATATAGAACAAGGCTAAAGAGTGGGGAGTGGTTAATTATTATGAGCAGAATGTTCAACTAGGTTTAAGTGTTCGAAAATGGACAGTGATGAGAATAACTACCATTGTGAGAACAACTAACAGTGCTGAATGGTGTGTGAATGTGGTGGAAGGGGGAAGCTCGGGGTCACATATGTCACCAGAGGGAATTTTGGAGGTTGGAAGATGGGAATGTCTGGAACAGTGAATCCTGTGGTGGGTAGTGCCCATGATTGACTGTACAAATATTGGAAATCTCTTTCATGAACTGGAGCAAATGTGTGACACTGTGACTGAAAGTTAATAATAGAGGGGCATATAGGGAGAAAAGTATACCTATTGCAAACTATATGCTACAGTTAGTAGTCTTCTAACATTCTTTCATCAACAGTAACACATGTACTATAGCAATACTATGAGTCAATAATGGAGGGGGTGGTGATTAGGGGTATGGGAGGATTTGAGTTTCCTTTTTTTTTTTTTTTTTTTTGTCTTTATTTCTTTTCTGGAGTAATGAAAATGTTCTAAAAATTCAAAAAAAAATAATTTTGGTGACGAATGCACAGCTGTATGATGGTACCATGGGCAACTGATTGTACACTTTGGATCTTTGGATAATTGTATGGAATGTGAACAATCTCAATTAAAAAAAAAAATCACACAGTAAAACAAAAAAAAATAGAATTCCTCCCCTCCTGGGTGCTCTTTTTAATGACCTAAAGCAGGTAATCCTTTGCTCCAGGACACTTAGACTTACAATTGTTTCTTACAGCACTTTAGTTGTCTGCCTGCTCCTTCTGCCTGCAGGACAAGTTCTGGGAGGGTGAGCCTAGCTGAGTCATCTGGTTCCATCCTTCAGGCTGCCACCCCATAGATTGGCATTAACATTCAGGCACCCCAGAATGTGCATAGGGGCTACTCTGCTCTCTCTGGAGCAAGGCCAGGGGTTCACAGTGGGAGCACAGGGCCAGGGGCTCACAGTGGGAGTGCAGACTAGCTCTGTATCACACTAGGGAGGGGACTGGGGAAGAGCCAGCAAGGGCTCCCCAACCTTGTCATACCATTTTTAAAGCTGTATTTGCTTGATTCGGTCCTTGCCCAGTTACTGCAACCCTTTAATAGTTTTTTCAAGAGTTTTGTGGAAGATGGCTCTGCCAGTTTCTGGTAGTTGGTCAAGAATTCTGTGGGGGAACAGAACACTGAAGCATCTTAGGCCACCATCTGTGACGTGAGTGGTTGCGATGATGGGAGTCAGATTCAGAGGTTCTTACCCAGGGTCCATGGAAACATGTTTCAAGGAATGTGAAAAGTTCATCAAGATTTTTAAGGAAGTCCATTCCACAAAAAGATCAGGGCTCAGGGACAATTAATTCGTAGTTGTATCTAAGAAAGAAGTTTTGAAGCTGGGAAAAGTCCAAAATCAAGGCACGGTGATGCTTTCTCCCCAAAGTCTGTAACGTTCTGATGCTGGCTGCCAGCAACCATGGGGGTTCCTGGGCTTGTATCCCTGTCCCGTGTCACATAGCAGTGTCCTCTCCTTTCTCTCCCAGATTGATTTTTGAGGCTGTGCTATTCTCTCCTCAATTACTTCTACATAAACAGGCCTTATGGTTTGTTGTCAAAATGGCCCTTCCTCATTATTGCCTTTTTTAAAGAATTGTCATGATTTACGTTCTGTAAAATGTGTGAAAGTGGATGGAGCTTCGGTGAGAGAGAAAGTCTGATGCGTTATGAGTTCCTAAAAGCCACTGTGCTCTCAGGACTTAAGGGAGGTGGCCTCTCTTGTTGGGTTTTGGGATTGTTATATGTGAGCGCTTTTGTTTTTGTTTAACTTTACAAACACATCAAGTGGTTTCTAGAGAAATGACAATGAATGGGGACTTCCTTATTAGGCAAGATGTCTCCTGTGGGGCCAGCATCCCTGAAGACAATGGTGGTTTTTTAAACAGTTCCAGTGTAGGCTAGTCTTTAAAAATAATACCCTGTGTTGTTAAAGGTTATTTTAACAATATTATAACTCTTAAAGAACAACAAAAATTATTAGCAAAGACAAATGAAGGGGAAAAGCATATTTTGGTTATGTCTTTAAATAATCATGCCTTAATTTATGTCTTAGATTTTGCCTAATCCAGATGATAAGATGGTAGTTACCTTGGTTATAAGTCCTCTCACCTGGAGTTTGGGGAATTCTCATTGTGCCATCTAGAGAATTTATTTCATGTGAAAAAAATAACAACTACTTATAATGAATGAGTCTATAGTTAGCCACTGACTTTTAGGCCCCTGAAGTCATTCATTTTTTAGCCACTTCTGAGCCAGAGAGAGTTGTTTGTTTATAGGGCCTATAATACTTCTTGATGAACACTCTCTACATTTTTGTTTTTTTCTATCAAATCTTTATTGAGGGTCCAGTGAGCCATGGAGACTTGAAAAAGCTTGAAAATCAAGTAGGGTTTGATGCCGGGATATGTACAACACAAAAAGAATTAATTTGAGAAATCAAGGCCTTCCATAGCCTGCCCCTCTTTAATCTGCAGCTGCTTGTCACCCTCTACTACTCACCCACCTAAGTTTTGGCCAAAGCCAGCCCCTGTAAGTGTGAACACCTCTCTCTTTACTGCTTGTGCATTGCTAACATGCTTCCCCTAGTGTGAGCACCCTTTCTTCCCACTGTCCCCCTCTCCGTACTGCCCAGCTCTCCCTGCCCTTCAAGAAGTGGCAGATGGTATATGTCCCTCTACTCGCATAGTCTGACGAGTTTGGAATCTTTCTCACACCCTTCATCAGCAACACTGCTCTAGGAGCCACAGCCAACCAGTAAGAATTTCCATGGCCTTGTCATACTTGATCTTTCTATTACCAGCCAACGCAGCTTAGTCACAGAATGTTAAGTGAATAAATATTTATAAGTCCATTCATTCATTCATCCAGTTACAAATAAGTAGATGAACAAGGGACCAGTGTTCCCTGTTCATTACCCAGCCCACCCTGAGCTTCCCACTTCTTTGATCTGCTCTAGGGAGCTCAGGAGAAGCAGGGATGGAAGGTGTGGCATTAACTGCCCCGGGCAGAGGTGGCAGGAGGGACAGACGCACAGGGGAGCAGGTTTGTCCAGGTGGTGTAGCAGATACCTTGGAGCCAAGGGTGCCAGAGGACAGAGGGCTCCTGCCAAATTCCACATTTTCTCCCCCACCCTCCATCTCCCATCTGTGGATCCCACCCCTTCTGAAATAACTATCCTTGACCATCCGTTTCCATCCTGAAGGGACACAAAAAGGTTTTCCTACCCACATTTTCCTCTCCTCCTTCCCTTCCCTCCCCTTTGCCCAGCAATGAACTGTCCTCAGTTTCTAACTTTCTTCACTCTCCAGTTGGACTGCTATCCACTAACTTTTACCTAGGGATTATAAGGGTAGATATGAATTCATTGACCTAGAATCTTTAAATTAAAAATCATATTTTATAATTCAGTTATTTAGTAATAATATTCAGCATTCAGTGCATTATTGCCTTATTTCAAAGTATATGCAAAACTTGTTCACCACATATTTTGTTTAATTTAGTCCTACTGCCCTTCTTTCTGTACTAATTGGGCTCATTTTGAAGGGCTTTGTTTGTAAGCCTTCCTAAGTAATTTTCATGTGTGATTCAGAATGGAACTATTAAATACTGCTTTCTATCCTTTTCCTTATCATCATATACCCAGTTTCTTTCAAATGCCCAAAACAGGACTTCCATTTCCATAAAAAGGAAAATCACATGAGAAGCAAATGAGTTAAATATATAATAAGTTTTTTTTTTTTAAATCCCCAAAGAACCCAATATAGCCTGGATAATTTGAGTGTATTTGCGTATATTTTTAGTTCTGTTCCTTGGAAGAAAATCTACATAATAATTTGGTTGTATTATTTGCCATTGTTCTTGTGATTTAATATTCATATATGTTACGCATTTTAAACAACATAATAAGCTTTCAAGAAGAAAAGCATGCATTACCTTGCTTAAAAATGTAAGTTTTGTCAGGAAGTGAGTTTTTAGAACTAGGCTTGTTCTCTGCCTGAGAAATAGATTCCATGGAGTTTACCAAGTGTCCTAGTCTGCTAATGCTGCAGAATGCAAAACACCAGAGATGGATAGGCTTTTATAAAACGAGGGTTTATTTCACTACACAGTTACAGTCTTAAGGCCACAAAGCGTCCAAGGTAACACCTCAGCAATCGGGTACCTTCACCGGAGGATGGCCAATGACGTCCAGAAAACCTCTGCTAGCTGGGAAGGCAGCTGGCGTCTGCTCCAAAGCTCCGGCCTCAAAACGGCTTTCTCCCAGGACACTCCTCTCTAGCAAGCTTGCTTCTCTTCAAAACATCACTCCCAGCTGCACTCTCTTTTCTCTCTTTGAGTCAGCTCATTTATATAGCTCCACCAATCACCCCGAATGGGTGGGGCCACGCCTCCATGGGAACATCCCATCAAAATTATCTCCCACAGCTGGGTGGGGCACACTCCAAGCAAATCTAACCAGCACCAAAACCTCTGCCCCACACAAGACTACAAAGATAATGGCATTTGGGGGACACAATACACTCAAACCGGCACACCAAGTAAGGAAGGTGTGGACTGAGCAAAGTATAAACATCTTTCTGGAATATGATGGGACACTTCCTTTGTTCATTGTTTCTGTTGACTTAAATGCAATTTGTAACTCTAAGTTACTTGAAAATTTTTCTCATTAAGTTGTGTTAAATGTTAATGTTAAAGTTAACTAACCCTTTTAAATGACAGACTCTTCAAAATTCATAATTTAATTAAAAAAAATCCTTGTGTCATTCTGGCTTTCAAATCATACTTTGGGTAGCCTTCAAATACAATTCTATCAGTTGCATTGTGTTCAGCTAACTCTGAACTGGTTACAGTTTTATTAGTGACATTGTAGGTACTAGTTACGAGGTGCTGGCTAAGTGCTTTGTGTGCATTATCTTCTTAAATCCTCACAGAAATCCTGTGAGGCAAGTTTCTTATTCAGCAATACACAGCTAGTAAGTGAGGAAGCCATGAGCCACATGTCTGATGGTGAAGGCTGTGTCTCTAACCACCACACCTTCACCCTTTAAATTGGTGCCAGGGATATTGACTTCATTTGCTTACTGTGCCTTGGAGAATCCTCAGTGCACCACAGAATAAGAGGACACTCTGGCCTGTGATAATTGAGTGGCTGCTCTGGCTGAGCATGGGGCAGTGGCCAACCAGGGCAGCCTCAACTCTGCTCCAGAAGGTTCCACCAGAAAGGATTCTAGGATACATGCATAGGTGATGGCTCCATTGGCTATAATAAAACTCCTCTCTTCTGCCAGTTGTATCTGGAAATTCCTATATTCACCTTCACTGATTCTCTTGTGGAGAAAATCCTTTCTTCCACATGTCTCAGACCCCATCTTTTTTTATAGGTGAAATAAAGTTAACATTAGTGCAGGGACAGCCTTTATGGGAAAGCTGTCAGCAAGGCAGCCTGCGGAGGGAGAGGGGAGTGGTGGAGCCCCTTGCTGTTTGTATTCCTAAAGGCTCTGTGGACTGATGATATCTAAAAGCCCCAGGCTTTGTTAACCTCTTTGGAGATAGCCTCCTCTGCTTCATTCCTTCCTTTTTCCAGGCCAGCCACCAATAAGGGAGAGGTTCCTTGACAGGAGACTATCTGGGAGGTTCCTTAGCACTCAGGGGAAAGAGTTACTCTTTCAGGGGCATGTATCATCTGCAGAAACCAGGCAACCATGCTGGAAAGAGGGCCCCACAGCACCCACCTGCTTAGGCAGCTTTCTGACACGGCCACTGTTGGTGCCGCCATCCCAGACCCTTGCCCCTGTCAGGTCGGCTGGCATGACCACGTAAAACCCTTCCATTCTGAAATAAAGAAAGCAACATTTTAAGGAATTATTGCTTTTAGTAAGGACAGTACAGAACTGAGGTAAATTATGGGATAAAGAGATTATCAACTCAGTCTACACCTTGGTCTCGTGTAGTGCTAGTTCAGCTCACAGCTGACTTGCATGGTGAGAAATGAGACTGTCGTGTTGGGTGTAGAATTGTATAAATGAATCATAACGATTGACTATTTCAGCCATGAAAACAAATGTGGGTTAGTTGACTATTTCAGCAACGAAAACAAATGTTTGTTAGATTTGAAAAGTGCCCTTTCAGTCTTCAAGACACATTCAGATCCTCCAACAAGACAGGGATGGAAAGACAACATCACTGCTCAGTACATTTCACAATTCCCTGTTTCCTTAGGAGTTTCACGCGCAGTCAGTTACATTCTGGTAGTGGTGAGCTATTGCATCCATGACTAATTCTTTGCTATTTACCACACATTTTCAAATCCATCATTTCATTTGACCCTTATGCCATCCTGCCGAGTGTTTCTGCCTTCATTTAAGAAATATTTAATGTGTGTGTGCTCTGTGCAGCTGCACTCTGCCAAGCTAGCAGGTCTTGATAATTGATGCTCGTTTCTTAAATAAGAAAACTAAGATCTGGGGAGTTGTTAGGTGGTTTGCCCCAAATTCTCACGGTGCTTGAGGGGTGAGCCAGGACGAGACCAGAAAGCTGTTCTATCTACCATGTTCCTCTCACTGTCCCAGGCATTTCTTACCCTTTCTGTACTCAGTCAGGCAGCCACTAAACCACTGTTATTATAGTCACCAGTTGTGCACTTTCTGCTCTTCAGAGATTGAAACACCAGGATGACAGTGACATTATTATATTACTTATAAGTGAGTCTGGATTATGACAAGCCATGGAAAAAGAAGGCTGTTAGACAGTTTTTATCCTTGAAACAATGTCAGTCAATAGAGAAGAACAAAACAGTGGAATGCTCACATGCAAAGCAGCTGCAAGCTAGTATTTGTAATGAAGCCAGCCTGGCAAGTCGAGAGCACCCAGGAAATTCTGGATTTGGACTGATGCCCACAGGGTACTGACTACTCACAACTCTGAGTGCCCAAGCCCTTCTGCTCCCACCCAAGCTTACTAAGAATTTGTGGGTGTTCACAGTTCCTTGAGTATGAGCCGATCTTGTAATTTAAAACTTGATTAACTATTATGTTAACTGGTAAAAAATAAATTAGTGCAATAAGCATGGAAATTGCTTTTATGAAAACCACTGAATGCTTTGGGAAGATTCAAAGAATGAGTTGCTGAAAATATCTGCTATCGAAGTTGGGTTGGGTGAGACGATTGTGAAAGGATTGGGAGAATAAAACTCTAGAAGGATTCTGCCCTTAGACTGCTTGGCAAGTGACTTTTACTTCTCATTCCACTTTAAAGGAACCAAAACTGGAAATTGTAAGCAAAGCGTGAAATGTGCCTTTGGCACAGTCAGTAGATCCATTCCCAAAGGGCAGGCCTTGGTTCTACATCAGAAAACTGGTTTTGAAAGTTTTACAGCAAGCAGCAGATGACTTAAACATCAGAAAAATCATATCATAGGACCTGTATTTTAAGAGCACTGGTGGATAGCTTCTGCA
Source organism: Choloepus didactylus (assembly GCF_015220235.1). Lineage (NCBI taxonomy): Eukaryota > Metazoa > Chordata > Mammalia > Pilosa > Megalonychidae > Choloepus > Choloepus didactylus. The sequence goes on along the minus strand of NC_051322.1, from coordinate 18,159,013 downwards.
ACTCAGTTGTTTTCCAGAAGATTTAGTTCTTTATCAATAGGGAAAATTTGATTGGCAAACACTTCTTCAGTATTGGAACATGTCTAAATTATCCATATTGGAACATGTCCAAATTATAAGTTGTTACCTCCAAAAACAGTTATGCCGATCAAAGCATCAGTGGAGAAAGAACCCAAAGCAGTACTCCCAGTGGCTGCCAGCACTCAGAACCAAGAACATAATTTGCAGAGCCCAGGGGAAAATGGAAATGCAAGGCTCTTTGCTCAAAATTAATAAGAATTTCAAGATGAAAACAGCAGACATTATACCAAGCATGGGGCCTTTCTGTATGCATGGCTCTGTGTTCCTGCACAAGTCACACATCCACAAAGATGTCCCCGCTGCCACTTTTTGTCATTGGCAAATCAGTAGAACTTAAAAAAAAAAAAAATTCAGTTTGTACCAGTTTACTCTCTCTCACAAAAGTCAGCGTGGATGGAATGGACTTGGAGTAGATGAAAGATTATTTTTGTCATCAACTGTACCTTTGGTAAAGAAATACTTGAAGAATAAACTTGTCTGAGAATCTCATACTCTTTTTAGGTAATTTTTCTTTACATCCCATTTGTTAAGAATTTAAAGTTCTTGGTTTTGTCCCCCCTCCCCCCACCATGACCCCCCAAGAAGAATATTCTTGACCTAATCTATGGATCAAATGATTCTGGAATATTTAAATATATCACTTAGGTAAAAAGTTTTGAGTTCCATTTTGAAAAAAATAGAAAACAAGACTTAGAGCGTATAGACTTTTAAAAATATCAGTATCAAAGACATTCTTTGCTATAGGGCAGTGTCATGGAATGAAATTCTTAAAGTGGGAATTTTTTACCTGATGTAAAAAATTTTGCCTGATGTGAAAAGCACAGGTTTTTACCTGAGCTCAAATTGATTTGAAGAAGAAGGTAAACAACAATGGATTCATGATGATGATTTGTTGGAAAATAAAATTTATATGACGTAGCAATCACATATACCATGACAGAAACAGATAAATCTAAATATGAAGAGGATGAAAAAGAGATGAGATTAAATTCAAAACCATAAATCACTCATGCAGTGGCTAGAGATGGCCTCTGTATACATCATATTGAAGAAAACCAGAACCAGCAGTTGATGTAATAATTAAAAAGTGGAGAAACTATGGGGAGAAAAATCATACTTACAAAAAACTTAACCAATTTTATTAAATAAACACGGTATGTTTTAAATTAGAATAGAAAGTTTATGGTATTTACATATTTTTTTTTATTTCCCACTTTGACTTTTTCTATTAAACTAGCTAGTGATCCCCACATACATGACTTCTCCTGCGCTACCCTGGCCATTCATTCTGAGACTGCTGCTACAGTAGAAACCCTTGTATTTGGGATGAGTAGTTGCTGAGTTACTTGTAAAAGTCATTTAAAGCAGAGAATTATTTTAAAGTTCATATCTTAAAGCATTTTTTAACTTAAAACACATAAATTCCATTCACACACTATTTTTTAACATAGGGCCATATGTATTGGCTGATTAGTTTCCTGAGCCTTTTTTACATTAACCACAATGTCTTAATTTCCAGTTTCTATTTCTTTAGGGTGGAATGAGAAATTACAGACATTTGCAAAACAAATTTGCGTGCACAATCCTTCTGAACTTTTAATGGTTTTTTCCTCCCCTTTTTCTTTTCTTTTCCTTTTTTTTTTTTTTAACTGCCTTGCCTGCACCAGTTCAGCAGTTTGTTGCTGTTGTTTTCTTTTGTTTTGTTTTGTTTTGTTTTTAGTGGCTCATTTTTATTGGTGTTCTTGCAAAGAATTCACTTTAGCTTTCATAGAAACTTTTCCCAATGTTTCTGCATATTTCACCTCTTTACATAATATATATTAATTAACTTCCCTAATAAGTTCAACTGGTAAAAACAGATTTGAGAACTCACTTGGTAACTGGGAGGAGCAGAAAGGCGTAGCATCCTAGCGAGTAGATTCCTAGCGTAGAGTACGCTGTGTGTTACGGCACCTGTCTGTATATTTTAGAGGGAATGGAGAATGTGGGTCGGTGTGACTAGTTGGTAAATGGAAATATTAGCTGGCCTCCGCCACGTTGCTCAGGGGGATTATTAGGCAAACAAATCCTTGCCACTACCTATCTAGGAGCATACCTCATATAACTACCCATGGGACAGACAGCATGAGTCACAGATCTCCCCGTGTGAACTTTCAATTTTGCTCACATTTGAAATCACTGTGATTTCACAGCTTCTCACTGTGCGTCAGTCTCAGCTTCCTGGGAGGCACCCGTAGGTGGAGGTAAGCTCCTCAAAAGGAGTTTCCTGGGTGCCTGTTGGTATTTTAGTCAGACCATCCAAAAGGTGCCTTCCAAATTTGGAGAAGATCTCTTCATGTAGAGTGGTGACAGAAACTTAATTGTATTTGTTTATATAACAAATTTATATAAATTATTATTAAGCTTGTTCACAATAAAGAAGAAAAAAGATGAAGGTGAATCATGAGAAGCCATTTTGATGTTCACATCTCCAGGTCAGACTAGAAGAGTCTATTTGTTATGTCGAGTATTGGGGTGTTCTGGATCTGCTTGGTTTGTGGCACTTATTTTAGCCTGGAAAATTTCTAGAGCATTGGTTTTTAAAGTAGAAGAATAATATGAGGTAGCAGGTTTCCTAACATTTGCTGATCTTTCTATTTTTTTTCAAGAGGCCCATTAATTAAAGACTGGCCAAAGCTAGTCACATTCAAAGAAATCATGATAGAAGCCCCTAGGGACAAAACATCCCTCGGGATCAGAAGGAAAGAGTGATTTATGGGATACCTTTTTTTTTCCCCCAATTTTATTCTTCTGAATCTCCTTTTCCCAGGAGTAAGAAAAAAAAAAATCCATTGAGAAAATAAATTAACCTCTGCTAAATACTGAACCCACTTGGCCCCATAGCTCCCCAGGGCAGAGCTCTGTTAAGGGCATCTCTGGAAGGTGAGAAGTATGAAAGCACCAGGGGGTGAAGGAGTCAGATGTGAGAGGTGGGTCAGAGAGGAGGCTTGACTGTGGTTTCATCAGGCAATAGCCTTCCTTCCTGCTGCCTTCACTTCCCTTCATGATATTTTTGACCATTTTAAGTGTACGATTCAGTGGCATTAATTACATTTACAATATTGTGCTACTATCACTACCACTCATTACCAAAACTTTTTAATCACCCCAAACAAAAACTGTCCCCATTAAGCAATAACTCCCTATTGACCCCAACACCTCCAGCACCCCCTCTTCCCAACCCTTGGTAACCTTAATGCACTTTCAGTCTCTAGGAATTTGCTTATTCTAGATATTTCATGTAAGTGGACTCACACAATATTTGTCCTTTTGTGTTTGGCTTATTTCGCTTAACATAACAAGATTCTTCCATAGTGTAGCATGTCTCAAAACTTCATTCCTTTTTATGACTGAATAACACTCCATTATATACATATTGTAAACGTTTTGTTTATCCATTTGTCTCTTGATGGATCTGTTGTTTTCACCTTTTGGCTACTGTGAATAATGCTGTTGTAAACATTGGTGTGCAGGTATCTGTCTGAGTCCCTGCTTCCAGTTATTTGGGATATATACTTAGGAGCAGCATTGCCAGGTCATCTGGTAATTCAATGCTTAACTTTTTGAGAAATCATCAAACTATTTTCTACAGTAGCTGTATCATTTTACGTTCCCACCAACAATGCACAGATCTTCTCATTTTTCCACATCTTCATCAACACTTGTTATTTTATAATTTTAAAATAATAGCCATCCTAGTAGGTGTGAAATGGTATCTCATTGCAGTTCTGATTTGCACTTCCCTAATGCCTAATGACATTGAGTGTCTTTTTATGTGCTTTTTGGCCATTTGTATATCTTCTTTGGAGAAATGTTTATTCAAGTCCTTTTCCCATTTTTTAATTTAATTGGGCTCTTTTTGTTGTTGAGTTATAGGAGTTTTTATATATTCTGGATGTTAAACCTTTAGCAGATACATGATTTGCAGCTCTGATCTCCCATTGTATAGGTTCTTTTCACTTTCCTGATAATGTCCTTTGATGCACTAAAGTTTTAAATTTGAGGGGCTGCTCCTACAGCCCTGTGAGAGGAGTGGGGACGCCGTGACCCCCCTTTTCATCAGGAAACTTTCCTCTCACAAGACCGAGTTCTCACCACGAATGTATGAATCACCCCTCTCCTGTTGTCTCTTCCTCTCCCTTGCAGGAAATGTGACTGGAAACAGTAACTCCACGTTTATTTCCAGCGGGCAAGTCATGAACTTCAAGGGCGACATCATCGTGGTGTACGTCAGCCAGACGTCGCAGGAGGGCGCCGCGGGGCCCGGCGCTGGGGGGCCGGGGGAGCCCGCGGGCCACCCGGTGCAGGAGGAGGGCGCCGGCCGCAGGGCCGCCTTCGCGGGGCCCGGCCCGCGCTTCCCGGACAAGGCCGCCGACGAGCCGGCGCCCCCGGGGCCCGCGGAGGCCTCGCGGCCGGTGCAGGAAGAGGGGGCGCGCGCCGCCGTCCAGCCCCCGGCCGCCCGTGACCGCGGGGACGGCGCGGTGCCCGCATCCCCCGCGCGGGGCGCTGGCGGGACGAGGCGAGAGCCCCCCGGTGGCCCGGACGCACCCCCCGGGGACCTGCACTTCCGGTCGCCGTGAGCGAGTCCGCAGGCTCAGCCGCGGGTGCCCCCTGCCTGCAGAAGGGACCGGGCGGGGGACGCCCGAGCCTGGGAAGGACAGCGCGGGAGAGGCGAGATGGGGGCTGGCCGCCCTCGGGCTCGGTCGCCCTCCGGAGACATAGCAAGGATGGCCGTTTGGCTGGTTCCAAATCTGCTGCCTTGATGCCCTGTTTATTCGGTACATTTGTAGAAGATTACATGACCTTTTCCCCCCGTCTCTCTCTTCCTGGAAAGTTACTTTGTAGAAAGTAGCTTTATTATTACTACTCACTGATGTCCACAACCATTTATCACCCAATTACACAGGTACCTATTTCTTCCTTTGGTCGGGCCATGTTTTGCTTTCTTTTATGGTTTTTCTCTCTCCCCACTCCCAATTATCTCATCAGGAATTTGTCTCTGTGACATCTGTTTTTCGACTGTCCTGTTCCATTTGGATCTTTTTTTCTCTCTATTTGTATTTCACTTTCAATTGTAGAGTATTGCTTGAGACTTTTTTTTTCCACTTTTTTGACTGTGTAAGGGTGTTTTTGTTTGTTTGTTTTTTACATGTTTTCTTCTGCACCCTTTCTCACAGGTCACCGCGTGCCTGTGTTTGGGGGGTGGCTTTAGTCTGGGTGTCTGTACTAAGCGCTTTGGAGAAAGCTTCAAACATGAAAACCCACAGAAAGGGCTAGGGAAGGTGGAGGGACTTTTATTTTCTGAAAACTTTTTTGTTTCCATTTTTTCTAAAAGAAGGAAAAAGGGAAGGCCCATTTTTTTTCCTGAATATTTTTAAATTTGCATCAATCCTTCAGCAGAACTAAAATTCATTGTGTGTCCTTCTCCCCTACACCATCCCAAGGGAAAGCTTCCTAGGGTGAATTTATTTATCCACTCTTTGGAAGAGACATGGAAAATGAACAGGACACCGGTACAATCTGCACACAAATTAAAAAGGAGGTGCTGGGGTAGTTAAGAAAGGGCGAATAAAGTTGAAATATTATTTTGCATTTTCTCTTCCTAGATAAGTATGGCATAATGTTTTTAGGCAGTAGGCCTTTTTTTTCTCCCTGTGTCTCTGATTTAGCCTTGTATAAGTGGAAAACATTACAGCTATTTTCCAATGCATTTAAATTAAGGCCCAAATCTTCATATTGTGAATATTAGAAAACTGTCATAGAGGTGTTTTTCTCTTGGTGAGGAGACACTGTGAGTCAGACTGAAAGGACTCAGTTGGGTGTTCCCCCTTCTGGGGTCAGTGAGTATTGGTTCTCCTCAAATACTCAGAGGAGAAAAGTTAAAATACCTAAGCAAATTAAGGTTAATTTTGTGGATCTGGTAGGTTATAAGAGTGGTAAGATGGTCACTGGCCAGGACTTTAATGGCCACAAATGACCAGTGAACGGAAGGGCTGTAGATCCTTAGTTTCTCCTTACAAGTTGCTGTTCTCCTGAAACTCCACTGAGACAGAAGCAGTCAATTACAATTTTAACAGAGAAGCATAGGGCAGCTCTATAATTGATGTGAAATCTGTAGCTGACATAAAAAACAAAACAAAAAAACCACTGCAGGAAATAACTGCATTGCCAGGTGAGCAGATGGCTTTAAAAGGGCAGACCCTTTTAGATGTTTTAAAAGGGAAGAGACCATGATACCTTTTAATATGGAATATATTGAAATATAGTTCACAAAGAAGGATGCTGAACTAAAAGCCCAAGTTTCTGTTGTGACACCATCATCTCACTGATATTACTGTGCCTTTCTGTGCTTTCATTTTTCTTTCTATATAAAGGCAGTAATTATCATTTTTACTAGTTTCCCTATTCAGAGCTATCAAAAGGACACTAGAGGAAATGTAAAGTATATACTTTGAACTCCTTAAATAAAAGATGCTATATAAATACATAAAAATCTATTTTCAGAAGAAGGTAATTATTCTTTCCCACACTGATCCCTACAGATTCTATATTGATCCAAAAAAACTAAATGATAGGAAATGAATAAAAAATACAGGTTTGTGTGTGCATGTTATAGAGATGTATGTGACAAATGTAAACAGAATGAAATGAAGGCAATAATGAAGAATTGTTTGGAGGAAGTGATAAAGAGATTATTAAACTCATATTTGACCATAAAGGATTTTTCTTCATAGTTTGCTCAAATAGGGCTCTTAATGGAATAATGATCGGACTTACTCCTGTTTGCTATGGTGTGCTGTGTTATCAATCATTGGTTATTTTGTGTCTTATTGGAGGTGCCCTCCACAATAGAGTTGGGACAGAAAATGCCTTATCTGCTGTTAATCTTATAAGAAAATTCTTTAAAATGTTCCTACCCAATGAAAGAGTTAAATGGGAAATGGAGTCTAATGTATCCTACCCACGTTTAACTCCACTGCCATGAGAAAGAATAATTAATTTCTGTCTCTACCTACAAGAGCAGTACGAATGCCATTTATCAGAGGTGGGGGTGGCGAGGAGGGGCTCTTGCTGGGTAACAAACCACCCCAAAACTTAGCAGCTTCAACCAAGAACCATTTATTTAGCTCACCATTCTGTAGGTTGGCTCAGCTCGGGTGGTTCTTCAGGCCTGGGCTAACTCAGCCGGGCTTAATCAAGCCAGTGCAGCTGGCTGGGGCTTGGCTGGGGCTTGGCTGCGCCCTTTCCCCACGCCTCTCAGCCTTCCAGCGGTCTAGCCTGGGCTGGCCTGCACTCTCTGCGTGCCTCTCAGCCTTCCTAGCCTGGGCTGGCCTGTGCTCTCCCTGCACCTCTTAGCCTTCCAGCAGTTTAGCCTGGGCTGGCCTGCACCCTCTCCCTGCACCTTCCAGTGGTCTAGCCTGAGCTGGCCTGTGCCCTCCCGGCACCTCTCAGCCTTCCAGTAGTCTAGCGTGGGCTGGCCTGCACCCCCTCCACACGCGCCTCTCAGCCTTCCAGCGGTCTAGCCTGGACTGGCCTGCGCTCTCTCCCTGCACCTTCCAGCAGTCTAGCCTGGGCTGGCCTGAGCTCTCCCCATGCCTCTCAGCCTTCCAGCAGTCTAGCCTAGGTTTGTTTTCCTGGGAGTGGCACGGTTCCAAGAACATGCCAGGCTCAGACCAGCATCATTGTCACTTCTGCCGCATTCTGTTGGCCAAAGCAAGTCATGAGGCCAGCTGGATTCAAGGTGTGCAGGGGCCAGTGCTCGGGCCCTCAACATCCCTGAGAAAGGAAACCATCACCGGCCAGAGTCCTGAGCTCAGGAAGACTGGGACACTGGAGGAGGCTGCTGGGAAGCGCTTGTTGTCTGTGGAGCTCCTGACTGGGCTGTCTTGGCAAACAGACCACCTGGCAACTCCTAAAGCCCTAATGAAAAAGAGATGGGGACCTGAAATTGGGTGACAGTGTGGCCAGCACTAGGCATAAGCAGAGACCAGCTGACATGACTGAAGCTGAGCCCAAGGGCAGGGAGGAGGTGCCATCGCCTGAAAACTGGACTGGCACTCCCACAGCGGCCCTGCTAGAAAGCTGCCTCCCTCGGGGCAGCCCCAAGTCCCACAAAGTGTGAATGAGGTGGAGCACTGAACAAACTGCAGGAGGGGAGGGAGGCCTGGGTGACTCCTGCCTGTGCCTGTCTTTGCCCCCTTCCCCTGGTTTCTCTTGGCCATTGTGATTCTGGCTTCCTCCCTCTCTCACCACCTCCCTATGCCACAGTTATCTTGACCCCAGGAAGTGACCAAAACCCATGCTTGGGTAACACCACTGTCCTTGATTCCCCTCGGTAAAACCAACATGCAGGGACACTTTCAAAAAATGCCCATTTAAGAACAGGATTTCAAACAGCATAAAGATTTAAATTCAGGTCTCTTAGAGTAACTTCACTCTAGCCCCAAGGGCTGGGTAGTTACCCTATTCTCCTAGAACAAGTTTGACAATCAGATCTGCATTCGAAACTCAGTCCTGGGGCTTATTGATTTATCTTGTGCAGTCGCATCACTTCTTAGCCTTATTTTTCACATCCATAAATAACTGAAGATAACAGTGCTTAGTTTATGGGGCTGGTGTGAGGATTAAATGGGATGAGATACAATCAAACTCCAGTGGAGTTCCTAGAAGATACCAGTATAAGAAACTGCTGAGAGCTGAGCTGAGCTGCCCCCGTAAACAAGCCACAGAGAAAGTAACAGTCAAAGCTTTACTCACTTATGCCAGTGGGTGAGATGTCAGGGTCATCCCACAGCTGAGGGAACCCCAAATAAGAGGTTCTTTCCATTTTATGGACCCATGGGCTGGGGGTGGAGGGGCAGGGCTCAGGGTGGAGAAGTACTCAATACTGGAGCGGAGAGGTATCTTCAAAGCTGTCCCCTGCCTCCTGGTCTCAGCAGGGGTGCCCAGGGAAGGACCCCCAATGAGGAAGCCTTTGGATAGAGGTGCCTGGCCTAGGAAGGCAGATGTGCATAAAACAAGGCCAGCCAGATGGGCCTGAGTCCTTGAATGCAGATCCCTCCAAGACGGCCATGGGCTGGCTGTGCACCAAGTCTGATGTAGGGAGGACAGCTTTCTGCGTGAGGCCTTCCAGGGAAACCTTTGAAATTGCCTGTGATTGGGCCTGAAAGATCACATGTAGGTCTTTGACCAGGAGCTGGACTCATCAGAAACCCAGCTGTTATACCTCACCTTCCCTCCTCGGTCTCTTACACCTTCCTCCCCATTTCCAGTGGGTGGGGGTTGTTCCATTTCTGCACACGGAGGCAATCTCCAGGCATCATGTTCCCTTCCTGAGTCAAACCATGTAACTATAATCTAACTCTACCATCCGCTTAGGACACCTTCCCACTCCTTGAAATTCTATCCAAGGGGCATGCCTTTTCCACAGTCAGTTGCCAAGACTGTGTTGGTTGACCCAAAGTTGTCATTTTCTGCTGACATCACTCACAGAGGGAAGTGGGCTCACCCAATACAACTTCGTAATATGCTACCATCACAAGACAACACAATTAAAATTGGCATCGGTGGTCCTTTCTCTTGAAGCCCTTGACATTTGGGGAGCATGAAGGGTACTGGGATGTGTCAGTTTAAGGATCCTAGTTGGTGTCTGTGATGCCTCTCCCATTTTGGGGAGAATAATAAATTACAGGCCCAAGCCCCTTCAGGAAGGGTCTGGAGTCCCAAAAAGGTTTGCGTTGTAACCCAGGTTCCTGACTTCTCATGGGCAGGTATAGCCCAGAAAACAAAGGCTGCATGGACATTGAAATCAGAGGAAAAACTATATTCTCATGAGACACTTAGAGGGTGCCTTACATTAGGCAAAGACAGTAAAAGATCTTGTCCTAAAGTGGAAAAGCAAATTTGTTTTCATTGGCTTTTATGGCCCATTTCAATGGCAAAGAAACCATTAAAAAAATGTCTTAGAAGAGCTTTACAATTTCAGTGGGAAAATAAACATTACAGTTTTTTATGTCAGGCTTATTGAGTTTATCATTTATATGCAGGAAAATTCACCCGTTTTACATATACAGTTTTATGAGTTTTGACAAAAACACACTTGTATAACCAGCACCATCACCCCATTCAAGATACAGAATATGTTTAGCACCCCAAAAAGTCCCCTTTCCCCTTCCTCACTTCCTGGCAACCACTGGTCTGTTCTTTGTCCTGTAATTTTGCCTTTTCCAGAATGTCACATAAAGGGAATCCCACGATAGGCAGCCCTTTGAGTCTTTTTCAACATAATGCCCTTGAGAGCCATCCAAGTTGTTGGGCACATCAGTAGTTAATTCTTTTTTTATAGCTGAGTAGTATTCCATTGCATGATAGGCCAATTTGTTTATCTGTTCACCAGTATTTGGGTTCTTTCCCGTTTGGGGCAATTACAAATAAAGCTATAAAAAACTTATGTTGTGGCACTTTGCTACAGCAACCCTAAGAAACCAAGATACCATTTCCCTCGGAAAGCGCCCTCAGGTACAAAGGGCAGGGTTTGGACTCATAACTCACCATTTCAGCCTCTGGCTGAGCCTGTGGCTCCGTAGCACGGTTTTTAAAGTTGTTTTCTAATCCCTTAAGCACTGCTCAGTGATAGTTGAAACCAACAATTATTTCTGACTGCCTTAAAGTTTGGTGCAAATGTTTCAGGGCCCAGGAACCCACTCAAGTTACATCAGGTAAATCCAGGGAGGGCCTCAGGGAACCAGGGGAAGACAAACCTCGGAATATTGGAAGGGCAGGAACAAGGTAGCTCCAGAGACTGCCCCTAGATTCTTTACCTCTTTTTCCTTATTAAAAAAAAAAGAGATCATCATAAAATCATAGTCGTTATTTTAACCATTTTTTTTTTATTGTAAATATGTTATTTACTCAACCAAAATTTTGTAATTTTACTTTCCTGGTTTAATGGAAATAAACACATCAAAAACATTTTTTAAAAATATGCTTCTGAGTTTATCTGGTTTTCAATTGAGAGAATTAACATGTTTGAGAATTTCTCATGACCTCATGACAATCATAAAATTATTTTTTAACATTTTTTATTGTGAAATATCACATACTTACAGAACAGTGATAAATTTCAAAGTACAGTTTAACAAGTAGTTGTACAGCAGATTTCAAAGTATAGTGTGGGTTACAGTTCCACAATTTCAGGTATTTCCTTCTGACTGTTCTAATACACTAGAGACTAAAAAGAAATCTATATAATGATTCAGTAGTCATAATCATTTGTTGAATCCTAACATCTCTCTTATAACTCCTCCCTCTCATTTGATCATTCTCTCAATCTTCAGGGATATTTGAGCAATGACCATTCGAACTTCTTCTTCAGGCATTTTAACCATTTTTAAGTGTACATTTCAGTGGCGTTAATTGCATCCACAATGTTGTATAACCATTAGCACCATCCATTTCCAAAACTTTTTTATCACCCCAATCAAGCAATAATTCTCCATTCCCCCTCCCACCAGCCCCTACTAATCTCTAATCTAATTTCTTTCTCTGTGAATTTCCCCAGTCTAGATATTTCATATAAGTGGAATCATACAATGTTTGGCCATTTGTGCCTGGCTTGTTTCACTTAGCATAATGATTCCAAGATTCATCCATGTTGTAGCATGTATCAGTACTCCATTCCTTTTTACAGCTAAATAATATTCTATTGCATGCATATGCCACATTTTGTTTATCTGTTCATCTGTTGATGGCCCCTTGGGTTGTTTCTACCTTTTGACTATTGTGGATAATGTTACTATGAACATCTGTTTGAGTCCCTGTTTCATTTCCAGGAATGGAATTGTGGATCGCAAATTGTTGGGGATCGAATCATGCCCCGCACCAAAGGCCTGTTTAAGTCCTAATTTCTGTTCCTGTGGATGTGAACCCATTTGTAAATAGGACCTTTGAAGATGTTACTATTAGTTAAGGTGTGCCCAGACTGAGTGAAGATGGGCTTTAGTCCAATATGGCTGATGTCTTTATAAGCAAAGGAAATTGGAAATGGAAAATGAGACCATGGAAGTCAGTGAGAACCAGGAAGAGAAAGGAGAGGACATCACCATGTGACAGGAAAGCCAAGAAACCCAAAGATTGCTAGGCAGCCAGAACACTACCAGCCCTAGGAGGCAGCAAGCCTTCCAGCCTCCAAACCATGGGACAATCAGCTCCCACTGTTTAAGCCAGTCCATGTGTGGTATTTGTCATAGCAGCCAGGAAACTAAGATACATGGGAATTCCATGTTTAACTGAGAAAATGCAAATGGATTTTCACAGTGTCTTTCCCATTTACATTCCCAACAGCACACCCCTCGATTCTTGCTCTCTCAGTTTTTTGTTTTGTTTTGTTTTGTTTCTCTCTTAGTCTCACAAGTTTCTCTCTGTCTCCCCTCATAACTTCACTGCACAGTTTGCACATAATGGCTGCCCTATTTCCAAGCCTTCCAGCTTCAGTGTCCACTACCTACTGTCTCAGTTTATCCATTGCCAATTCCAAATTCCAAAAGATGACTCTGGTTAACTCAACATGACTTTTGAACCAGGCTACCATTTGTAGATCATTGGGTCAGTCCAGTCAGCTGTGGCCAAGGAGAGCCACTAGCATCAGACAAGGCCATTCGGGACAGCAGGCCTTGGGCAGGGCTTTGTCCTGCTGAGGGTGTTGGGGGAGGACCCCTGACTCAAGGCTGGTCCCAGATGCCTAATAAGAAGTGCAAATACAGCAGGGACAAGATCATTGTAGGAGTTTCCTCTTTTCCAATTTCTGCTCTATCTGCAATATCTCAAGAAAGCACACATTTTTCTAGTAAAGCCACAACAACAAGCAGCCTCAATTTAAGGTCCTGCTCTGAAAAAGTTGGGAGTGGGGAGTGGGGCTATTTAGACAAGCATTCTTTGGGTGTGCTGTCTTTCCTTTTTTTGAAACAGGCATTTTTATTAAGCCAGAGCTGGCTGTTCAGAAGGACAGAGCAATAATTCTTGACAATGAAAAACAAATCTTAGCCCTGCAAGGGTTCAGATGACACGACTGTGGTGTGATGTGACGACAGTGCCAGGGGCCCTGAGTTCTGAGCCAGGATCCTCACCTGATGCTGAGCTGTTATTTGGCTCAAGCCAGGAGCCTTTGCTGAGTCAAAGTGACAGCAGCCTCTGCTCTTGACCTTAAGTTCCCATTGTAAGTAAAGGGACTTGGGGCTGCCCACGGGGAGGGGGCAACAGCATCACTCACAATTCTGTTCTTGAAGAAGACAAGAATGCGGGTTTTATTCAAGATAAAGAGAGTGCCTTACTTTCCATCAATTATAGTTAACACTTAAGCAAATAATTACCATTTACTAAAGCATCCTAAGAGATTTACATTTCAATTATTTCATCATCACAGCAAATCTATAAGTGAAAAGGAAGTAGGCTCAGAGAGGTTAGTGAACTTCTATAAGGTCACAAAACTACTAAGTGGGTTTTGAACCCAAGCTCCCAAGTTTGCACTCCTACCCTTGGTTATAATGACTTTGTAGATAAATGATCTGTTTTTCTTCCTTCCTCTAAGGCATTCTGTTTTCAGCTGTAGCAAACGATGTACACTGGAGTTGAACTGGTTTAAGCCAAGGGAGTCAATGTTGGGAATAGTTTTAAAATACCCCAAACCTTTTCATTAAACTCAGATTTAGTTTCCCAAGTTAAATGGTGAGCCCTAAAACTTTGCGTTAGCACATTTATACCCTTGGAATATAGTCTGTTAGCCCTATGTCCCCAAAAGAGGTTCAGTATCATTTCTGTGAGTAAAATGATACTGAGTTTCCTCTTTTAGCACCAAGAGCAAGTGTAGTCTCGTGCAATGTCAGAAGCGTTACCAGCCCCACTCGCGGTCCATTGTTGCCTCCCACTGGGCGTGTGACAGGGTCCTGTAGATCTGTGTCGATGTTGACATGTTCATTATAGCATTTACTGTGAATAATGAAACAGCGCCAGGACATGGTTGAGAGCTACTTCAAACCAAGCAAACAACTACAGACCCAGCAGTTTCTTGATGCTTCATGTCCAGACATCCATGGATGGTATGGAAAATGATCAGTGTTCATGGGGTAGAGGACAATTACCAGGAGAGACAGATGGCCCTGTGTCCTGCTAAGACAGAGAAAAGCAGCTATTGCCCAGCATCTGGGCAGGATATTTGAAGAACAAAGGAATCATACCTGCCTCCTCCCCTACCTACCCACCTGTCCCATGTGTGCTTGCATCAAGAGTTTCAAATGAAAGTTTATTTCACATCAGTGTGATTACTTAGGAAGTCACAACCTGACTCGTTCTAAAGTCAGTTTTATTAAGATATAATTTTTAGGTCTACAGTTCTTTGAATTCTGACAAATGCATTTTGTCATATAACCACCACCACAATCAAGACCGTAGAAGATTTCCATCGTTGCAAAAAGTTCCCCCCTGCTCCTCTGTAATCAGTGGCCTCTTCCCACCTCCAGCCCCTGGCAACCACTGATCTCATTCACTGTCCCTGAAAGTTTTGCCTTTTCCAAAATGTCACATAAATGGAATCATACAGTGTGTAGATATTTGAGTCTAGCTTTTTTCATATGACATCATGCATGCTTTCAGAGCTGTCAGTGGTTTGCTCCTTTGTATTGCTGAGTTGTATTTTTTTGCTTAGATAGACCTTAGTTTGTTTTATTCACCAGTTGAGTGACATTTGGGTTATTTCCAGTTTTGGGTAATTGGGAAAAAAACCACCGTAAATATTCACATACATGTTTTTGTGTGGACGTGTTTTCGTTTTTCTTGGGTAAATACTAGGAGTGAGATTGCTGGATTGCATGGTAAGTGAATGTTTCCATTCTAAGCGTTCTACTGTTGTGCATTCCCACCAGCAAAATGAACAAGGGATCCAGTTGCACCATATCCTCACCAGTGCTTGGTGTTGTCCACAAACTGACTCTTCAAAACAGAATTTAAAATAATTGCTAATTATGGGCAGTATTTTGTTTTGTTCCCTCAAAGTAAGGCTTCTACTGGCTTTAGATCTTCTCTCCAGATGTTAATAATGAGATCAAGTTTTCTTCTGGGTAATTGCACTCTTAAGTTATAGCTTTTTCCCTCTTGTATTTAATCAAGAATCCTCGATACTTAAGCAGGAAGTAGAATAGACAGTTTGTCATATGCTCAAGAGGTATTCCTAAACATTCAAATGAGATTGCATTTTCATTAAAAGGAGGCTTTTAACTTCTTTAATGCTGTTTTGAAAAGGATGTGAAGATTCCTGTGCTATGCAGGAAAACCAAAACCATACGGGTAAACCAAAACCATAATTAGAACAATGGCAGCCTTGGACTGTTCTCATTTCTCTTTCAGGAAATGGCTCTTTTTTTTTGTTTTTTTTTTTTGTTTTTTTTTTCAGACACATCCATGTAATACATATGGATTATCTACTTCTAGAATTATGCATCACCAATTTAGGGATCCTGGATTGTCCTGAATTTCCTCTAAATCCCTTCACAGCCCAAGTCAATTGCTGTTTGTTGTTTTGGTTTTGTTTTTTCCATTCTGTCCAGGCTGGCTACAAACTAATTTTAAATGATTAGCATTAGTCCAAATGGACAACAATTAAAATATTAACTCTGTAATGAAAAATAATTATATAAACCATTATAAAGACAATACAGCTTGACGCATTCCTCTTTGGAGCATCAGTTTTGCAGCCCTTCCTTAGCCGGGGAAATGGAGAATAAAATGAAAATGTGTCAACACCAGTCTGAGAAGGAAAGACCTGCAGGAGAGCCACCTGGGCAGCCTCTTCCGCCTGCCCCTACTCCCCCTCCCCCCATGTCCGAAAGCACTGTACAAGCTGAGGAATCACGATTTGTAAAATCAGCACTTTACAAATAAAACATAGAGCCTTTTGTGTTGTTGAGTGTTTGAATTGCCAGGTGGGCACGGTGGGGGTGGGGGTGGGGCAGCTACTGATTTGGTCTGGCTGGAAAGGGTCCTGGGTATGTCCCTTGAGGTCTTCAGGCCAAGCAGGTAATGAGGGTCAGTCCTTGACTCTGACCCCCTGAAGTCCCAGAGAAGGTGAAAGTTGGAAGTTTTACAAGGGGCCATATTGTTCACTGTATCTTAGAACACCAGCAAAATGATCTGCTTCCTCTACAACTGACCACAAATAAAAGACGGTGGTATGAAGAGAGGTGTGAGCAGTTATGTTGCTACCATGTGCTAATCGTTGAGCGATGGTCTGTTTCATGCCCAATGAACCACCTTCCAGAAGGAGGCATTATCTCCCGCAGCTGCTTACAGCTGGAGAAGCAGAGCTCAGGGAGCTCAAGGAAATCATTTGTGTAGCTAATTAGGTGTCAGGTTGGCAGTGCCCTCTGAGTATTATCCTGTGTAGATGAGTCTGGAAGGTAACACATCCCTGAGGACGACAGAAGGTTCAAGTTTGGGACCCTCTCAGATCCATCCTATGCAGCAGTTCCTTTGCCCGGTTCTGATTTGTATAGTTTTGCTGTAATGAAACTGTAGTTGTAAGGATAGTGCTTATTTGACTTCTGTGAGTCGTTCTAGCAGATTCTCGATCCTGAGGGAGTTTGTGGCAACCCCAGATTTTAACCAGCTGGTCAGAAGTGAGAGTGGTCTGGGGTCTGTCTTGTGAGGACTGTACCCACTTTGTAGTTGGACCTAACTTCGGGTCCTGGGGCACGTTAGATTATTGAAGGTTCTAAGAACTCCTACAGAAAAGTCTGAGGTTAACTTTCTGGAACTCAGACATTGTTAGTGTTTCTGAAGGCAGGTGTTGAAGCCCCTTTCCTGCTGTACTACTGGAAATCCAATCCTTTGTCAGGTTCCCTTTGTGACTATTTCTGGGAATCCTCAAGCCATGTTTACCTTTTTTTAAATTCTTTTTTTAAATATTCTGTATCTCAGAACAGGGTGTTTCTAGCACTGAGCCCTCAGAAGTGTCACCACAGTCAGTCTCTGGGCGGGGCTGTGCTCCATTGTCTACAGTCATCTACTCATCATCACCTCTTGCTACTTTGTTACCTGCTTCCCCAGGCTGCTGGGCTCTCCATATGGATTTGCCTCAGCAGAGACTCTAGCTTGCTGCTTAATTCCCCTTTTCCACTACAGAAAAGACAAATATTGCATTGCAAACTAGACAACTCCCAGAGCCAGTAAGTCAAACGCTTGCACAGTGTCCCCCTGGCAGTAGTGTGCAGGTAAATGTTTAACAACTGGCTGGAAGGACTGATTCCTGTGTCTCAATTCCTGGTATGTAAATACTCCCAGCAAGGGGATTTCCAGCGACCAACTGTGATGTCACATCACCAACTGTGACGTGAGAGTTGGGAAGAGATGTGCAGTAGCACACACTTATATAGTGTTTCCACCATACTGCCACAGTCAGTGTAAATAACCTCAAGAGCATAAAAAATAGAGAATGTACTAAAATAATTATGAAGTGATGATTTTGAGTATTTATTACCTTTGAAAGTATGATTAATTGTATTATTATAGATAATTATATTATTTATGTAATTTAATGTTTAGTGATGGCCACTCTTATCAATCATTTTGGAAAATTCATGAAAATTTAACAGCTCCTGCAAGGCCATAGCGCTAGCTCCAGCATGCCATTGCAGCTTCCAGGGTAAATTTCTCTTTAGCCTTCAAGCTGTCTCCAAATTGTAAGGTCTTTAACTCTCACCCCCCCCCCCATCTGTTTCTCTCACTTCCCACCCCAAGCGATGGGAATGCACTTGAAGGCACTTTTTCCCTACCCAGAATCCAAGTCCCACATACTTCCCCCAGGATAATCTGCAGAAGTGGAAATCTGCCATTAATAGGGCAAACTTTTTTATTATCAGAGTAGTCCCTTTATCTTGAGTCACCCAATTTCAGAACAGGTTATTTGCTTTACTTTGCAAAGGGCAATACTGTATTTATGCCAAAACAAAAGAATAGTCTTCCCTCAAAGCAGATTTCTGGTCCCTGGCTGCAAGTCAGTGCATTGGAGAACCATTCAGGCTTTAGAATTTGGAAGGGGTAGAGGAACTTCCTCAAGATTTCAAGGATTTTAGGATCAAATCCCCGAAGGGGCTCCAAGTCTCTTGCTTGGCATCCCTTCTCTTCAATCCCTGCTGAAGAAAAGATTTTCCCAGACATACAGCCTATGGTGGGGTACCCAGCAGCAAAGAGCTATCACCCACTTCCAGAATCCAAAGAAATTCAAGCAAAAGAGGACACCTCTAGGAAAGTAGGTTTCATGAGGTGGTCCTGTGTTTGTTCTGGAAATCTTTGGTTTGCCTCTCTGGATCCATACTCCATCCTTCTGTGCCAAGGCTGACACAGAATGGACTGTGCGGGGACTGAGCTTGTGCCTCGACTTACCAGGCCTGGGCCAGGGGACCTGATCACCCCCTGGGGAGGGTAGTAGGTACGGGCGTGAGTGCCCTCTGCAGCCCCCCCGAGCCTGAGGAGCGAGGTCAAGGCAGCTCCCTTTTCCTCACCCAAAATGCCACTGGCAGGGGAGGCTTGCCGGAGGAAACCGCCTTTCTCCCAACTGCCCTTCCCCCACTTCCTTATCTTACCCACTTACTCCCTGGTGCCAAGGCCGCTCCTGCCACCGCCAGCGCGCATGCACCGTGGCCAGAACAACCCCCGCCCGCTGCAACGGCTCCTGAATCCTCTCAGAACCAATCCTAGCCCCTCTCCCTTCAATATTGCCATTTTAGGCTACTTCACCTCCTTTCCAGCCCTGCCCCTCTTACCAGCCTATTTAACCTGTAATCACCCCTGAATAAATCTCTTTGGCGCATACCCCTACTGGATGAAGAGTGTTTTTGTCCTTATCGCCGCCCTCCTTGCACGCCTCTCGCCGAGGACTCTGGCCAACGTCCTCCGCCTCGCCCTCGCCTCCGGGAAAGAGCCCCCGCCGCCGGTAACCTTTAAGCAGCCCCGAGAGCAGAGGGCTCGGCTACCGGCCGCCACTCCCCCTAGAAGCAGTAACCCCGACCGCAACTGGTGCCCCGTGTGAGGAACGTCTCCACACGACAGTTTGGCAGGTCACCCGCTCGCCCGGACGCCTCTCCAGCTTCCCATTTCCTCGCCTGCAAGGTAGGGCCGCCTCTCCCTCGCCGCTTCCGGAGCCGTGGGAGGTTCCTTGCTCCGAAGCCGCTCCTCCCTTCCCCCACGCTCTCTTCATCCAGTAGGAACTCCTCCCTTCCCCCACGCTCTCTTCGTCCTCTTGTATGCGCACTTCTATGACCCCCGTTCTTCCTAACACTCTCCCTCTTCCCCTCCATTACTTTGCTGTAGTTCTTTGTATCTTTATTTCCTCATTTGGCACCGTGTGCCTCTTTGCAACTGCCCCCCCTGACTGCTCTCGTTGCCAAAGGGCACTGCTTTCTGCTCTCGCCGTCTCCTTCGGCCTTGCAGCCACAGTTTATCTCATTCTCTCTGCTCGATAAACAACTCCTCCTTCTCCTCCCCGCCAGCCGGCCGGCCCGGCTCGGGAACAACTCCCCCTCCTCTCCCCTCAGCTATGGGTAATCGTATATCTACATGTCAGGCACCTCAAGTTCGTGCTCTGGCGGGTCTCCTAGACACGCATCGCTGTAAAGTGTCTGTCCGGCAGCTGCAGATATACTGGGATCTCCTGCTGCCCTTTAACCCATGGCTCACCACTTGCCATCTTTGGGACCCTGTTACTTATGATCGCCTTATTGATCGAGTCACTAATGCCATGGAACATGAGAGCAAGCGTTTCCCTCCCGGCTTGCTCCCCACCTTAATAACCATCCGCTCCTGCCTTCAAGGCTCCCTCCCCCCTGATAGAGGCCCCGTTAAATCCAAAGAGGCCCTATCAACCCAGCCAACAGACTCAGATAGCAATACTAATTCAAATCATGACTCAGACACGGAGTCCTTAGTCGAGCAGATTAACAACGCGCTCGAGGTGACTCCCAAAAAGCAAAATAACACTGCGCCACGCCAAGATGGCGAACTTCCTCCTTCTTCTTCCATCGAGGGGAGGAAATGCTCCGGCGATGACATCAGCCCTAAGCTGGGCCGGAAACCGCGTATGCTTTACCCCGCCCTTTCACAGGGCGGAGCTAGTCCACCATCTTATGCCTTGAACCCCGCCCTTTCACAGGGCGGGGCTGATCCACCATCTTGTGTCTTAGCCACGCCTACTGCGCCGCCATCTTGCGACGCTTGGGGCCTCCCACTCCCGCCTCTCCCTCCGGCGAGCTCCCCTTCGGAGCCGCTGCCGGCAGCTGCCGCCGCTCCTTCCACCCTGCCGACTAACAACCCCTGGCTGCCTTCTACACCTCAAGGCAATCCTTGGGGCAACGCTCCCCCTACCCCCACTCCCGCGCCAAGTCCTCTGCAAGCGTGTCCTCCTTTCTCTCGTGCTTTTCGCTGTTTTCCTCTTAACCTTGCCCCCACCCCACAGAGGCCGCATGACTGGTATCCCATTGACTTAGATACTATCAAGCAGCTTCGCAAGGCCGTCAAGGAGGACGGGTTAGGTAGCCCATATGCTTCCCAAATACTACAGGATCTCGCCATGAACTATTGCATCCCCCAAGACTGGGCCTCGCTTGCCCGTTCAATTTTTAACCCCGGTCAGTTTGTTGACTGGCGTGCTCACTTCCAGGCAGAAGCAGCTAAGCAAAGTGAGCAAGATGCAGCCATTGGAGTCTATCATCCCCCCGAAGCCTATTTGGGCACTGGAGCGTTTCTAAATGCGTCTACTTATATTAATGCCCCTGCTGCCTTCTGGACTGTCCTCAGAGGCATCGCCTTACGCGCGTTTGCCAATTGCTCTGCCCGTCAACCTAATAAATTCACCAAGCTCTTCCAGGAGCCGAGTAAGCCTTTCACCACCTTTGTCTCCAGAGTCGAAGAAACCTGCGCTTGAAAGGTAAGTGATCCCCAGGCCCAATATTACATGTGCCCATCCTCAAATCCTGGAAAATCGTACTGTAATTCCCCCAACAAGTACTACTGTGCATACTGGGGGTGTGAAACATTAACCACTAATTGGAAGCCTCCTGTTCCTAATCATTACCTTACCCTAAAGTGGGCCCCTACAGGGTGCAAACTCCCTACAGTTAACTGGCTCGGCCAAGAAAGTGAGGGATCCTGCACACATCTTAATCTTACAGTGCAGCTCCCCACTGATCCCTCCTGGTTACTCGGTCAAACCCGAGGCTTCAGAATCTATGAGAAAGGAGCCGACCGAGAATCACTTATTCTAATAAAAAAGGAGGCTGTAAACCAACCAGGCCAAAATACTGCTTTAAAAACACCCTCTGACATTGGTCCCAATAAAGTCATTAACCCCCTTTTTCCACAGCTCTCCAGCCTCACCTCAACTCCAACCAGCTGCACCTCAGCTGCCAACAGCGCATCGCCAACCCCACCACCCCAACCTTTTCTGCCCCCCTCTCGTTATTCCTCTCCCCTCCTCAGCCTCATCCAAGCCGCCTTTGCCTCAGTGAACTCCTCCAACCCCAATTTTACCTCCTCCTGCTGGCTCTGCCTCTCCACCTCTTCCTCACTGTACGAGCCCGTTGCCTCCAACCTCTCCTTTTCAGAAAGCACAGAAGACAGCCCCTCGGAATGCAGTTGGAATACCTCTGCCGTCCCCCTGACCTTTCATTCAGTCTCCTATACGGGAAAGTGCGTCCGTCCTCGCTCCAGTAACTCTCCCGACCTCACTGCCTGTGCCAGCTACTCATCTCCCAGTAGCTCGGCAAAATTTCTCATTCCTCATAACTCCTCCCAATGGCTCTGCTCCTCTACAGGACTTACCCCCTGTCTCAGCACAAATATCATCAGCGAATATAAAGAAACTTGCCTCCTAATTGTCCTTATCCCTAGGGTCTTATACCACAGCGAAGAAGACTTCTTCCTCCGTCTGGAAAGAACTGCAGCTCCTGCCCTACTGCAAAAGCGAGAGCCCATCACCGTCCTTACAATTGCCTCCCTCCTAGGTCTTGCCGGCGCTGGCACCGGAATCGCTGCGTTAACCAGTCAAGGCTCCGCCCTAACTCACCTCAGGGCGGCTGTTGACGAGGACATTCGTCACCTACAAAACGCTATTTACCATCTAAAAAATTCTGTCAATTCCCTCTCTGAAGTCGTGCTCCAAAACCGCCGAGGTCTTGACCTTCTCCTCCTCAAAGAAGGAGGCCTCTGCGCCGCCCTAGGAGAAGAGTGCTGTGTTTATGCCAATTCCACAGGTCTCGTCGAGGACAGCCTGAGAAGGGTCCGAGAGGGACTGGAAAAGCGTAAAAGAGATCGTGAAGCCACCAGTTATTGGTCCAGTTTTTTCACTCTCATCCTCCCATACATCCTTCCTTTTCTTGGCCCCCTATTAATAATTATTCTAGCTCTCATCTTAGGACCCTGCCTCATCCGCAAAATTGTCCAGCTTGTAAGAAAACAAACGGATGCCATTTTTTCCTCGTTCGTGCAAATCCAGTATCAGCGACTCGCCACCTCTGACGCCCCCCACTCCAAGATGACAACCAACCCTCCACGACCTCAACGCCACCGGTCGACCCGCCGACCGCGAGGCCCTTCTCAATCACCTGAACATCGCTCTCACCTCGAGTTCCAGCTTCTCTGAACCCCTGAACTTTAAACCCCTGAACTTTAAACCCCTGAACTTTAAACCCCTCACCTTCGCCCAGCCCGCTGCAGCGAAGCCCTTGTCAAGCGCCCGGGCACCACACCAACACTAAGCTCCAGCCTCGCTGAGCCACCGTCAACCCCTTTTTCCCTTCCCTTACCTCCCCCTTCCCTCACCCTTAGCGGACCTCTCCGGTAAAGCCTCTTCCTCTAATTAGAAAAGAAAGGGGAATTGCGGGGACTGAGCTTGTGCCTCGACTTACCAGGCCTGGGCCAGGGGACCTGATCACCCCCTGGGGAGGGTAGTAGGTACGGGCGTGAGTGCCCTCTGCAGCCCCCCCGAGCCTGAGGAGCGAGGTCAAGGCAGCTCCCTTTTCCTCACCCAAAATGCCACTGGCAGGGGAGGCTTGCCGGAGGAAACCGCCTTTCTCCCAACTGCCCTTCCCCCACTTCCTTATCTTACCCACTTACTCCCTGGTGCCAAGGCCGCTCCTGCCACCGCCAGCGCGCATGCACCGTGGCCAGAACAACCCCCGCCCGCTGCAACGGCTCCTGAATCCTCTCAGAACCAATCCTAGCCCCTCTCCCTTCAATATTGCCATTTTAGGCTACTTCACCTCCTTTCCAGCCCTGCCCCTCTTACCAGCCTATTTAACCTGTAATCACCCCTGAATAAATCTCTTTGGCGCATACCCCTACTGGATGAAGAGTGTTTTTGTCCTTATCGCCGCCCTCCTTGCACGCCTCTCGCCGAGGACTCTGGCCAACATCCTCCGCCTCGCCCTCGCCTCCGGGAAAGAGCCCCCGCCGCCGGTAACCTTTAAGCAGCCCCGAGAGCAGAGGGCTCGGCTACCGGCCGCCACTCCCCCTAGAAGCAGTAACCCCGACCGCAGGACTGCATCAGCAGGCTTCCTTGCCTTCTGGCTTCAGGTAGGGTTCAAACAGTGGGGAGCCACAGTGGGGAAGACAAGAGGGAGAGAAGGAGGGAGGAAGGTGAGCTCGGGGCATTTGTTCCTCTGGCTCCCTTCCTGTAGGGTAAACCCTTGGCTGAAGATCACAGCTCTTATCACTCTTCACCCAACCTCTCTGTGTCCAGACTCCACTGCCTGCTCCCACCGCGACCTCTTCAGACCTAAGGGTGGTAATGGCCCCCAAATCCTCACGATTTCCCCAAACCTTGCCTACACCTTTGTAAAGACTCCTCTCTTAACCCTGGTTCCCCCCAAAGTAGACAAGGGTTTTCAAGCAGGTAGTTTCTTTGGGAAGTGATCCAGGAAGTAGGAGTGGAGGACCAAGGAGAGTGAAATTGGGACAGAGGGAAAGCCAGTGTAAGAACGGAGCAACCAGCCCTCAATTCCACCAGGACCTTCTGCGGAACCCTGGGACTGTGAATCAGCGTTGTCCACCTACAAGACAAAAGCAACAGTCATTGACGGACTCCTTGCCTCGTTGGCTGAGCATTGCCCATGGGGAGTTAACTCCCTGCACCCCTATGGTTGTACATGCCAGTTGAAGGGGAGCCCTCACAGGCCAAGGGCAGGGATGCGGGCAAACCTGCTGGGAGCCGGGTGCTATTAGCACCCAGCAGGCTGGAGCCTGCCCAGAACTGTTCACTGGGTTGGTGGCCGGAATCAGAGGTGGGGCAAAGAGGATATGACTCAGGGTTACAAGGGGAGGAGATACACAACCCTTAATTAAATTCTCAAATTACCCAATTTGTGTGGGCCATCTGTTTCCTGCATAGATGCTGATGGATTCGGAAGTCAACAGGACATTGTCCAAACTGATTTGGAGAAGGGTGAGGAATTTACTCCCAGCTTCTCTGACTGTGGGTCAGAGAATCAGTGCTGCTCTCCCATCCATTCAGTAAAGAGCTTTTTTCCTCCCCTCTATTTATGATATTTGGGGAGTAAAGCAAGTGGGTCTGGGGATGATTAGGGTTCCAATGAAGGGGTTTACACCCCCCAAATGTTTGAGAACCACTTCACCACAAACACATCTCCAGGACAATGATTCAGTCTGCACACCAGCCTTTGACAGCAGCAGGTGAATGCAAGCACCATCCACAAGGATTACCAACTCGGGAAGGAATTATCTTCAGTGGCCAACATAGGCTTGAAAACATAGGTTTCCAATCAGCTTTTCCAGCCTGCAGAAGAGATGGGGCAACCCACGTAATGCCCCTCACAGACGGAGGCACCAGGGAGGCTGGGACGCCTGCCTCTTGTCTTCCTACTGGGGACTCAATGCTTGGAAGGATTTTCCAGGAATCAGCTGACCCCTCTACATAATCAACCCCCGGGTTTGCTCAGTCCTGATCTTAACTTGTCCTTGATTTTGTAAACAATGCAAATGTGCACTCGCCTCTACTCCAAGATTTATCAGTCCTCAGGCATGCCTCCTACCCCCACTCCTAAAAATCACTTCTCAGTATGGCTTGAGAGATCCAGAAGTCTCAAGATTTGAAGTGATTTATCTTGGAAATTCCTAATTTGATTTTTTTGTTTCATAGCAGATGTTATATAAATACTTGATTATCGATAATAGTCTCAATTTGCATAAATGTTGATGCTATGTCAAAGGAGATGAAAAGAGGAATTGCATAATTACTGCAAACTAATTTATTAATAACTCAGAGCATGACACTACTGTGAAGGGTTTCAAAAGATCTGTGGCGCGAGGACCTGTGTGCTGAGTTCTAAGTCTTCGGGGTGCACAGTGGGGTGGGCATGGCGGGCAGCACAGGGGTGGGGGTGGGGAGCAGCTGGGTTTCCTTCCCTGACAAATCCAGTGTCAGTGCTGTGGCTGAGACTTTCCCGGCCCCAGCTACCAGGCCTGTCCCTGTGTCTTCTCTTCTGATCTGGTCATCCACTTGCAGGTGGGGCTGTGCCATGACCGCTAGAGGTCTGCGTGGAGCGAGAACTGAGCTGTGCTAAGCTCAGAGGAGTTCACCGTCTGAAAGCCGCTGTGGCAGTCCCACACACATCAGCCCTCACTGAGTTGCAACCCAGGTGTTTCCCAGCCTGAGCTCCGCTGCAGGGTTTTGTTTCACTCTCTGCCTTGTCAGTTCTTTTTGACTGCTTCTGAAATTCCTAAATTCACGATCCAATCATCTGGGAACCACTGGAAGAAAAAGAATTCTCCAGAATTCTGGCCCTAAATGGCTAAACCTGAGTGACGGTGCCTCTGGTAGGCTGCTACGTTAATGAGCTCCCATAACTCTACCTTCCCTTCTCTAGGACCTTGGGTAGCCCCTCCCACACTGACGCTAGCTTGGCCATGTGACACGCTTTGGCCAATGGGCACCAAGCAGAGGTTTGATAAGCACCTGGGTATTGGGGCTTGCCCTGTGGAAGCACCAGGAGACGCCACAGGGGAGACGACTGAGGCCCCCTGGCCAATGGCCCCAGCCGCGTCAGTGAGGCCTCTTACACCCTCCAGCCGCCTCCTGAGTGACCACCAGCAAGACTGCCCAGCCGAGCCCAGAATTGTGAGCAAATAACTGATGCTGTTTTAAGATACTAAGTTTGGGGGTTGTTTGTTAGTTGGCAACAGATGACTGAAACACTGCCCTTGATCTGGAGAACTGTTTCTTTTCACTCACTCTGACACACTTCCTGAGCACCTACCATGTGCCAGATGGCAGGAGGGAGACAAAAATGGTCATAGACAGGGCCCGTCCATCGAGTAGCTAAGGATCCAAGACGGAATATATGATATCCAGCCGGGGATGCCAGGAAGGGGTTCACGGAGAAGGTGGAATTTCCTTCTCCACCCCCCCCCACCCCCCGCCTTCTTTCTCTTTTGCATTAAAGACACGTTTAGTGAGCTTCCCTGCGTGCTGGCGTCTGCGCTGGGCCCAGCAGTGAATGCGAGAGACAAGACTGCAAGGCTGGGGGAGGCAGTGGATTTGGGGTAGACGCTTCCATCCCTGCGCCTGAGCCCTGGCAGGTGACGCCTGCCTGTTTTACCACACACAGAGATGGACAACTGTCTGGGGTCAGGGAGCAGGGGGAAGGGACACTGACCCCATAATAAGCACTTTAAGGCAAGGCACTTGTATCAGCACACACACACACGTGATTTATTTTAAAGAATTGTCCCACGCAATTGTGGGGGCTGGCATATCTGAATCCGAAGGCCAGGCCATAGGCTGGAAATTCCCAAAAGAGGGGATGCTGCAGTCTTGAGGCAGAATTTCTCCTTCTCTCTCCTCCTCCTCCTCCTCTCTCTCCCACTCTCCCTCAACCACGAGTGAGTGGCCTCAGAAGTGTGGACCAGGCTGGCGTTACTTTAGGAACCCCCAGCTGGGGGCCGCAGAAGGGTAGCTCTTTGGGGGTACCTCCCTAACCGTTTCTAGGGACTGGTGCCATCGAAGGCTCCCAGACCAGGTTCCCCGGGAAGGAGGCTCTGAGACAGGTTAGGGTGCTGGAAGCTTCCTGGGGCGTGCTCTGAGGACCAAGGTCTGTGGAAAGGAAAGGAAGGAAGGAAGCAGGACTAGGCAGAGGAGAAGCTGGAGAAGCAGCCTCAGCCAAGGCCCCAGCTGACCCCACAGACAGCTCAGAAGCTGGCGTGGCCCTTCCAAGTTGTCTCCATTCGCTCTCTGTGCCCCTGAGTCAACCACTCTTGGATATGGCTGCCCAGGAGGAGCAATTATCTTGGGCAAAGTGGTTGTCTTCAGTAATTCCTGAAGAGGGGTGGCAGCTGAGGGCTCTCACTGGGAGCAGCCCCAGCAGCTGATGAACTAAATCCTTTATTCCTGAAGGGAACCTGCATCATCACATCCACCACAGAGAAGGAACAGAATCTGTCCTTGAGAAAGCAGGAATAGTTTTTCTGTCACTGCTAAATTCTGCCTTTCATGCCTTCTTTGAGGCCAGTCGATCCAGTATAGAGGTAACTGGCTCTATTTCCTAGCTCTCTCTCCCATTTGACCATTTCAAAATAGAAACGACCATGGTGGTGATACTGAGGAAGGAGGAGGAAGAGGAGATCTGATTCAAAAGATACAGGACTTCATTTTAAAAATTCAAATCATCAACCCTTAATTATATTTGTGATTCAGAGACTGACTAGATGAACATATTTAAAGTAAATATGCTTAGTATGCAGCAGGTACACTTTAGCAGACCCAGGCTTTGGCAAAGGGGCCAGTTTCTGTGCTGGATCCCAACCTCCTTGGATACACAGTAAGTTGGACAATCTGAGGATAAGGAACCAAAATCTGTATGGCCCATGGAAGGGATTGAGGTGCTCAGTTGCTTCAGTGGCGAGTGTGACAGTAGCCAGGAGGTAACAGTTCAAGGTGAAAGAATGTGTTTAGGCCCTTAAGCATATATTGGAGCTGGTAGATGTTTGAATTCACATTACCATGCAATAAAACTATCCCTTATTTTCATCAAATACAAAATAAATTTTCAAACCAGTCACTATGAAGAACCCATTAAAATAAAAAGCTCTTTATTATGGAAATTCTCAAATATACACAAAAGTAGAAAGAATGATCTAGTGACTCTCCTATGTACACACTGCCCAGCTTCAATAGTTGTCAATATTTTGCAAATCTTACTTCACCTATCCACTTAGTTTTTTTCCTGGAGTATTTTAAAGCAAATCCTAAACACCATGTTACTTCCTCAATAAATATTTTGGTATGCTTCTCTATCTGATACACTTTTGTTTATTACATAACCAACCTTGCGATATCATATTAAATATTTGCAATAATTTCTTAATATTATCTAATAATCAGACCATGTTCAAACTTCTCTGATTGTCTTTAAAATGTCTCTTTAAGGCAGGTTTATTTGAATTGGGATCTGTAAAAGATCCACACATTGCATTAGATTATGATGTCTCTTAAGTCCCTTTTCCCCATTATGGACTCGTTTCTTTGTTTTTTTTTCGTGCCACTGATTTGAGAAAGTAGGTAATTTATCCTGCAGAAGGCTCCACATTCTAGATTTGGGTGGCTGCTTCCTTATAGAGTCATGTCACCAGTTACTACTAAAATGATAATTATATCTAGAGTCTTGATTAGATTCAGGTTTAATTATTTTAAGCAAGAATATGTGATAGCTGGAGGTGCCAAGTGTATTTCATCTCGTCCTGAGGTGAGTTTTGTCTGGCAGCCCTACCTTTTCTGATGCTAAAGTTGATCAGCACATTTGGTGGGACCAGCCAGAGCCCTCCAGTATAAAGTCCCTCACCTTTATGACGCTCTTGCCCGGGCATGTCACCCCCTGCCCTCAAAGCTCACCTAGTGGTTTTAGTACCCACCAATGATTGATGCTTAGATCCATTATTTCATTAATAACTGCCCAGTGGCAATTATTAAATTCTGTTATTCCTTCTGCACTTACCAGCTGGAATTCTTCTATTAAAACAAGCAAAATTCATAGAAGCGAAGAATTCATAAAATACCCAATAACCAAAGGTAGAAATAACCCAAATGTCCATCAGCAGATGAGTGGACAAACAAAATTTCGAGTATATATATAATGGAATATTATTCAACCATACAAAGGAATGCAGTTCCGATAATGACACAGCATGGATGAACCTTGACAACACAATGCTAGGTAAAAGAAGACAAACACAAAAGACCACATATTGTATGATTCCACTTATATGAAATATCTGAGTAGGCAAATTCATAAAGACAGAAGACAGATTTGTGGTTGCCTGGGGCCAGGGGAGGAGGGAATAGGGAATGACTGCTTAATGGGTACAGGGTTTTCATTTGGGATGATGAAAACATTCTGGAACTAGTTAGTGATGATGGCTATAATTAATGTTACTGAATTTTACACTTAAAGTAATGAAAATGACAAATGTTTTATATACATATTTATATATATGATATGTAACTATATATATTACTACAGTTAAAAGACCCACAAGCTTCCTTCATCAATTATTGGGCAGGGATCCATTTTAATGCCATGGTTGAGTACATGATATTGTTCAATATTTGTTTACCAAGTTGCCCCTAAAGAAAAGCCTGCTTTAAGCAGCTGTAACAACAGTTTTTGGTACAGCCTGGTCTTTGTGGCACTATTTCCTATGCCATGCTCTTCTTCATGGTTTTTCCAAGGTTAAGCTCTCCATTGGAGCTTTTAATCACATTTCATCCCACATCATTTGGGACCTAGCTATAATAATTATGTTCTTTTATTTTATTTTAGTCTTAAAACTCTTTTTCCTGATAGCTTCTATCCTCTATCTAAAAAATATAGTAGTTTCCCTATTCTAGAAAAAACGAAGTCCTTCTCTTTTATTTTAATGTCCTAACTCATCAGCCTGGCATTTGTGTTCCTTCCCCAGCTGGGGCCAACCTATCTTCCTAGCGTGGTTTCCCTCTTCTGCTTTTGTTGCACCTCATGCCTTAGCTAAGAGAATCCTTCCTTCCCCAAATAGGATCTATGCATTATTTCCACCACCCTTTTACTCATAGTGTTTCTTCTGCCAGTAATGTTCTTCCCACATCTGTCAACCCCCCCCCCGAACATAAAGACTCAGTTCAAACGCCATGTCTTCCTGAAGCCATTCGTGATGATCCTGCTAGAAGAATAGACCCTAATCCTGTTCACCCAAAGTAATGTGTACCTCTTTGTGATATCATCTATTAAGCTTTTTATTTTGAAATCATTTCAAACTTACAGGACAGTTAAAAAATACAAATCCATAAAGAAAATTCCAGTATAACCCCATCCCCCAATACCCAGATCCTTCATTTTTTAAATTTTGCCATATCATTCTATCAATCCATCTGGCTCACTCTATTTATGATGTATCTATTTTCTAAACATTTGAGAATAGGCTGTATGCATCATGCTTCCTGAACACATAATATTTCCATGTACATTTCCTAAGAAGAAGAATATTCACTTATGTAACCACTTTAGGTACAGTTATCAAGTTCAAGAAAGTTAACATTGATATAAAGCTTACAATCTATATTCCAATTTTTTTCATATGTTCCAATAATGCCCTCTTGACCCTTTTGTCCTCCATCATTAGATCTAGTCCAGGATCATGTATTGCATGTAATTTTCATTTTCTCTTTAGTTGCTTTTTTTTTTAATTGTGGAATCATGGACAATGTAAACTTTCCCATCTCGACTACTCCCAAGTGATGAATCACAGTCACAGTGTTGCACTACCTTCACCACCATCCATTGCCAGAACTTTCCCATCACCCCAAACAGAAGCATATTCCCTATATGCATTAACTCCCTATTCCCCTTCCCCCGTGTGCCCCAGGTAACCTGTATTCTATCTGTCTCTATGAGTTTGTATATTCTAGCTATTTCTTATCAGTGGAATCATACAATATCTGTCCCTTGGTTGTCTGACTTATTTCACCAACACAATGTCTTTATGGTTCATCCAGGTAGTGGCAGGAATCAGAACTTCATTACTCAGCCTTTTTAAGGCTGAGTAATATTCCACTGCGTGTATATACCACAGTCTGTTTATCTATTCATCTGATGATTCATCTATTAAACTTTTAATAGAATAAATCTTAAGAGAATTTAAAGAGATCATAACAGACACATACAGAATTTAGTAACTAGAAAATAAAGTTTAAGGAATAAAGAAAATGCAAACATACTAACATAATGTTGCATTTAACAGACTTACTGTGACTGAGCTGCAGTCTGAGCTTCCCAACAGCATGAGAAAATGAGAACAATGCTGAAATTCTGTGGTTTTCATAATTGGAAGAAACCTCTTCAGTTCCTTGAACACTGGGGAAAATTTTTCTTGGCCCCAATTTCTGAAATAAATTTTTAGATGTGGTTTTTATATGAGTATTTTAGTGGACAATTTTAGCAACTACAGAAGCAAATTTCATATAGCTATTTCTTATGGCAATGCTAGATAAAATCTAAGGCAATTAAAGATAGTCTTATGATAGGCTAATCTGATAAGGCTTAAATGTCAGGGTTTCTGATGTTCTGATTTGATCAGAGGATGAAATTCAGAATATTTAGAGGAATAAATAGAATGTAACTCTCATAGAGAAAATCATTTCTGTTTATCATTTCTCCAATCCAGTGATAAGAGCTAGGTGGAGGATAGTTTAAATTGAATCCATTGGTGAGAGTCTCAAATGCTTGTCTTCTACATTGCCACATGGAGGAAGTTGCATATGATTTGAAAACCAAGTAAGCAGATGGTCGGACTGATAACCTACTATGGTAGTTGAGAAATTGATCTGTGTTCTCACTCAGATGGAAAGTTATTCTACCTGTAGTTAGCCATAGATAAAGCCAGGTGTTCCTTATAAAAAGGCATGTTTCATTGGCTCCTGAAATTGAATACAAGAATACCTAGGAAAAAAATCATGGTAGGGCCAGAAAATTTACAAAGCAGTTTTTAATAATTGCCCCATCATGATACACTAAGACCTCAGTAGTGTTCTTGTAGGACTGGTTCTGTACAATATGGTTCCTGTCTGCCTCCCAGGAAATACTGCCATCTGGTGGAATGAGGAGGTGTTCTTTAAAGGAATGTATTTCATGCCATCCAGTTAGAGTCCATCCTTATTATTCAAGAATTATATATTTGCTAATTTGCTTACTCTCTATAGTTTACTTGTAACTCCAAAATAAAGACTCAGTACTTTCATAGTCAATTGTGGACATGTACAGATTGGCAAAAAATTTGAGTCACTCAACTCTCACATTCCCAGCTGAAACTGAACAAGACGATGCCCTGCCTTATTGTTTCAGTTCTCATACTGTAAACAACTATCCTTTTTGCAGTATATTTAGTGTCACATTTTTGTGCTTTTTCCTGGTGATGTCACTATTTAAAATGGCCACCAAGTGTGGTGCTGAAGGGCTGTCTAGTGCTCCCAAGTGCAAGAAGACTGTAATGTGTCTTACAGGGAAAATATGGGTATTACATGAGCTTCATTCAGGCCTGCGTTACAGTGCTGTTGGCTCTGAGGTCAATGTTAATGAATCAATGCTATATATTAAATATAACACGGTGTCTTTAAACAGAAACACACGTTAAACCAAGTTACATATTGATTGGTTCAGGAAAATGTGACCAGAAGCTCACAGGAACTTAACCCTTATTTCCCCCAAGAACAGTGGTTTCATATTTGCTAACTCAGTGTTTACCGTGACTTTATAGAACATAACCACCAGGGATAACAAGAATTGACTGTATTTAACATTGGATTTTGTAGCATATTTGACAAAAATGATGATTTGTTTGCTTTAATTTTTTTTTTTTTTTAATTCTGGAAAATGCCATAATACACAAAAGTGAGACAAAAGTAGAAATAACAATGTAATAGACCCCTATGTTTGTATCACCCAGCTTCAACAATTATCTACATTTTAATTTGCTTGTTTTTAATTCTAACAGCAGTGAGCACAATAGTTAAAAAAAAAAAAAAGGAAAAAGAAAAACCAACCAATACCACAAGACATTAAATTCAAAGTCCCTTCCACCAGCCTCCACTGTTGATACTTAGGCTTCCTGTCTCAAGATAACCACTGCTAACAGTTTCTTGAGTATTCTTTCAGGAATGTTCTTGTCATACATGTATGGTGTCCTAGTTTGCTAATGCTGCAGAATGCAAAACATCGGAGACGGATTGGCTTTTATAAAAGGGGGTTTATTTGGCTACACAGTTACAGTCTTAAGGCCATAAAGTGTCCAAGGTAACACATCAGTAATCGGGTACCTTCACTGGAGGATGGCCAATGGTGTCCGGAAAACCTCTGTTAGCTGGGAAGGCACGTGGCTGGCGTCTGCTCCGAAGTTCTGGTTTCAAAATGGCTTTCTCCCAGGACGTTCCTCTCTAGCAAGCTTGCTCCTCCTCAAAACATCACTCACAGCTGCACTGAGTTTCCTCCCCCCTGAGTCAGCTCATTTATATAGCTCCACCGATCAAGGCCCATCCTGAATGGGCGGGGCCGCGCCTCCTTGGGACATCTCATCAAAATCATTACGCACAGCTGGGTGGGGCACACTCCAAGCAAATCTAACCAACACCAAAACTTCTGCCCCACACAAGACCACAAAGATAATGGCATCTGGGGGACACAGTACACTCAAACCGGCACATTCCACCCCCTGGACCCCAAAATGACATTATCTTTCCAAATACAAAATACATCCATCCCATCACAATCTCACAAAGACTTACATCATCTCAGTAACAATAGTCAAGTACAAAATCCCATCAAAATCAATTTTGGCATGGTCAGTCCTAAGGCACAATTTTTCTTTAGCTGTGGATCTGTGAACTTAGCACAAGTTATATGCTTCCAATATACAAAGGACAGACATTCATAGGATAAACATTTCCATTGCCATAAGGAGAAACAGTAAGGAAAACAGCGTTAACAGGACCAAAACAGTTCCTAAAACCTGCAGGACAAACTCCATTAGATTTCAAAGTCTGAGAGTCATTAACAGAACAACGTTGCATCCTTGGGGCTTGAGAGAGTGGGAGTCTAACCCTTCCTAAGGGCCTTTCTGGCAGCTGTTTCCTCTCCAAATGCTTGGGTGAGTGCTCCAACATATCCACACATTGGGGAGACCACCTTCTCGGCCCCACCCTCCTCAGACATCGGGGCAGCTCCCGGATTCCCTTCCATCTCCGGGGCACACGCTCAACCCCTTCAGAACAGTGTGGTGGCAGCCAGGCTCTCCCCAATTCCCTGGGAATGTGCTCCAACCTCTTTGGGACCTGAGGTGGCAAAACTCTTCCAGAGCATCGAGGCGGAAAGCCCACCCTCGACCTCCAGGGCAAACTCACCCTTTCCATGCATGTGGGCCACTCCACTCTCCCAGCCTGAGACCTCCTGACTCCAGACCTCAACCTCCATGGCTCTGTCTTTGAAGAAATTTTTCCTTTAATTTTTTCCTTGTCTGTCTCCTCCAGTCCAGACCGGCAATGGCTCTGCCTATAAAGATCTCGCAAAAATTCTGTTGGCTTTGCATGAAGCATGCAGGGGTCAAAGCCATCAGACAATAGGACTTTCCACAAATCCTTTCTTCTTAACTCCTTTTCCAATCTTGGCTTGTACTGAAATGGCGGCTGGGTTCCATGTTTGGTTACATCCTCATGTTGGGCTGTAGCTTCTGGGATTCCACCCCCTGGAAACTTGTAATTTTCCAAGCCATCAGCTTCTGGTTTCTTTGAACCCAAGAGTTCAGTTCTAAGTTTATCTCTCTCTGCTCTCATTTTACTATAAGCTGCAAGAAGAAGCCAGGATACGTCCTCCACACTTAGTCTGGAGATCTCCGCAGCTAAGTATTCCAGGTTGTCACTTTCAAATTCTTCCTTCCATTTGACACGAGGATTCAATTTTGCCAAATACTGTGTCACTTTAAAACAAGGATCACCTTTCTTCCAGTTTACAACAACACATTCACCATTTCTGTTCAAGGCCTCGTCAGAAGTATCTTTAGAGTCCATATTTCCACCAACAGTCTCTTTAAAGCAGTTTTGGCCTTTTCTATCAAGCTCCTCACAATTCTTCCAGAATCTCCCCATTATCCATTTAAAAAGCCATTCCAACATGTTTGGTATTTGCAAACTCAGCAGCAAAAGCACCCCACTTCTGGTACCAAAATCTGTCCTAGTTTGCTAATGCTGCAGAATGCAAAACACCAGAGATGGATTCGCTTTTATAAAAAGGGGGTTTATTTGGCTACACAGTTACAGTCTTAAGGCCATAAAGTGTCCAAGGTAACACATCAGTAATCGGGTACCTTCACTGGAGGATGGCCAATGGTGTCCGGAAAACCTCTGTTAGCTGGGAAGGCACGTGGCTGGCGTCTGCTCCGAAGTTCTGGTTTCAAAATGGCTTTCTCCCAGGACGTTCCTCTCTAGCAAGCTCACTTCTCTTCAAAACATCACTCACAGCTGCACTGAGTTTCCTCCCCCCTGAGTCAGCTCATTTATATAGCTCCACCGATCAAGGACTACCCTGAATGGGTGGGGCCACACCTCCATGGGAACATCTCATCAGAATCATTACGCACAGCTGGGTGGGGCACACTCCAAGCAAATCTAACCAACACCAAAACTTCTGCCCCACACAAGACCACAAAGATAATGGCATTTGGGGGACACAATACACTCAAACCAGCACATATGGATATCTGTACTTTTTAAAATGTGAACATGCTTTATGTATTTTTTCTTTCATACATACTGTTTTTCACCTTGCTTCCTTTTTTTAAACCTAATAATATGCCCTAGAGAGATACCATATTTTCATGCAGAAATCTGCTTCATTCTTTTGTTAGCAACAACAGTAACCCTTAGGTACTCCCGACTGTGTACCTCATTTAGTCCTCACAAGAGCTCCACAAGGTAGGTGTTTTAGTTTCCTCATTGCCAAAGCAAATACCTTGCAATGGGTTGGTTGAAACAAGAGTAATTTATTGGCTCATGGTTTTGAGGCTGGGAGAAGTCCATAATCAAGGTATCATCAAGGTGATACTTTCTCCCAGAAGAGTGTGGCATTCTGGAGCTGGCTGCTGGTGATCCTTGGTCCCTGGGTTTTCTGTCAGATGGCAATGCAAGTGGCGGCCTCTCCTGGCTTCTCCTTGCTCTTCTGGGTGCCTTGACTTTCAGCTTCTTCCTGTGGCTTTCTCTTCTATGTGCCTAAATTTCATTCTGCCTATAAAGGACTTCAGTAATGGTTTTAGACCCAACCTGATTGAGACTCACCCTGGGCAACACCTTAACTGAAGTGACTTCATCAAAAGGTCCTACTTGCTATGATCACACCCACAGGAATGCTTAAGTTTAAGAACTTGTTTTTTTGGGGTATATAGCTCCAAACCACCACAGTAGGTCCTATTGGTATCTTGTTTTACAGATAGGGAAACTGAGAGATGAAGAGGTAAAGTAACCCACCTGAATTTGCATAGCTGGTAAATGGCAGAGTCTGTATCCTTAGCCACTACACTAACCTGCCTCTGCATATCACAGTGCTGGATCTACTACATGGATCTACCACACTTTATTTCTATGGATGGGTGTTTGGGTTGCTTCCAAGTCTGTCTCCAATTGTAAAAATGCTGTGGCTTCCATCTAAACACAGAGAATTGAACTCTTGTATTTATACTACATCAGTGTGATGTAAAAGTGTGTGCCAGTTTGAATGTATTATGTCCCCCCAAACGCCATTATCTTTGATGTAATCTTGTGTGGGCAGACCTATCAGTGTTAATTAGATTGAAATTCTTTGAGTGTTTCCATGGAGATGCACCCCACCCAACTTTGGGTGATGACTCTGGATAATTTCCATGGAGGTGTTGGTCTGCCCATTGGGTGGGTCTGAATTAAATTACTGGAGCACTATATAAGATCAGACAGAAGGAGCGAGCTTGCTACAGCCAAGAGGGACACTTTGAAGAAAGCACAGGAACTGCAGATGAGAGACAATTTGAAGATGGTCATTGAAAGCAGACTCTTGCTCTGGAGAAGCTGAGAGAGGACAAATACCCCAAATGCAACTGAGAGTGACATTTTTGAGGAACTGGAGCCTAGAGAGGAACGTCCTGGGAGAAAGCCATTTTGAAACCAGAACTGTGGAGCAGACACCAGCCACATGCCTTCCCAGCTAACAGAGGTTTTCCGGATGCCATTGGCCATCCTCCAGTGAAGGTACCCAATTGCTGATGTGTTACCTTGAACACTTTATGGCCTTAAGACTGTAACTGTGTAACCAAATAAACCCTTTTATAAAAGCCAATCCATCTCTGTTGTTTTGCATTCTGGCAGCATTAGCAAACTTAAACAGTATGTGCGTGTATAAACGCATAAGGACAAGGATAACAAGTAAAGAAGAGGAAGGCCCCAACATTTTGGAAGCTGAGAAGGCAAAGGAGGAAAGGTAACTGATAGCGGATCAGGGATGAAACCCTCAGAAGTGGGGGAACCAGGAAGCAGGTTTATTCAAAGGTTTCAGGACCCTAGAAAAGCTCAGGTACCTGGATCCTCTGAAAGAAGGGGTATGGGTGGGGCTGAAAACAAGAGAACTGGTTTGAAAGTTTTGAGACAATAAAAGTTTTAAAAGATAATAAAGCAGAATATTGTCATGACCTCAAAATAGGGAAAGATTTCATAAAGAAGACAGCAACAGTGCGGTCGCAGTTGATTCGTTTGGGGGGGGGTGGCGGCCGGTTGCTAAATCCTAGGCTCTCAGGACTGCTCGGAGGGTACCGGCGGCGGGGGCTCTTTCCCGGAGGCGAGGGCGAGGCGGGGGACTGGGCCCGGTCCCCGGCGGAGGCGTGCAAAGTATGGAGGGCGGCGAAAAAGGAACAGGCGGGACACGTTTCTTTTAGGGTGAAGAAGCCAAGAGAGTTTATTAGGGGAGAGTACAAGCTTATATCGGGCGGTTTAGAGGGCGGGGTAGCTGTAGGGGTTAAAGGCTTGGATTGGTTCTGAGAGGGCGTGAAGGTTGATTGAAAAGGTGCGGGAGTTGCTCCGGTAACGAAGAGGGTGGAGGGTACGGGTAAGGCACGGGGGTGGGGTTTTTCTCCGGCAAGCCCTCCCCGACGATTGTACTTTGGGGTGAGGAAATGGGGCCTGCCTCCGGCCTCACTTTCTCAGGCCTGGGGGGCTGTGGAGGGCGCTGTCGCCCGTGCCCACCACCCTCCGCAGGGGCTGATCAGGTCCCCCAGCCCAGGCCCGCCAAGTTGAAGCACGTAATCAGTGTCCCGCAAACAGCACTAACTAGAAGGAAAATATTGATAAATTCAAATGCATTAAATGAACTCTTCGTCATCAAAAGACATCCATAAAGAGAGTACAAATGAAAACACAGAGGGAGAGAAAATATTTGAAATATATAAAACTAACCAGGATAAGTATATATAAAGAACTCCTAGCAATAAGAAAAATGGACAATTAATTTTAAAATTAATTTTAAATTAATTTTAAACGTAATTAAGCAAAACACTCAAACAGGCATTTTACAAAGGAGAAAAAATCCAAAGAGTTGGTAAATATATGAAAAGCTTCCCAATCTCATTTTTCATCAGGAAAATGCAAATTAAAGCCACAATGAGATAGCATCACATTCCCAGCAGATTGGCAAAATTTGAACAGTTCTAACAATATTAATTGTTGACTAGGAGATAGAGGCCCAGAGACTTTTTACACTGCTGATGGGAGGATGAATCAGATATGCCCACCTTGGAGAACAGTTTGGCCTTAAATGATAAAGTGGAAGATATGTGTCTCCCATGTCCCAAAAATTCCACTATGAGGTGTACACCCTGGAGCAACCTGTTCAACATGTTCCACCCATGTCCCTCTTTCCCTTGGAAGGATCCATGTGATGACATTGGGCCCACCCAGATAATCCAGGATAATCTTCCCACCTCAAGATCCTTAATTCAATCACATCTGCGAAGTTCCTTTGCCAAATAGGCAACATGTTCATAGATTCTGGGGATTAGAATGTGGACATCTTTGGAGAACCATTATTTTGCTTACCCAAGAAGCAAATTTACTGAGATGCTTTAAATTTCTTGTTCATGGGCCTTTTTGAGGGAATTTAGTATTATCCATATGCATCTGGAATGTAGTAATGAATATAGGTTTTGCTTCTTTTCATAGGTTTTCCTTAAGTTTCAGCTGCCTATGTCCATTTGTTCACTCGTAAGTTCTTTCTCAGATTTTAGGTTTTAAGAGTTCTTAATATATACTGCATACTAGACCCTTGTCAGATAAATGATTTGCAAATAGTTTATCCCATTCCGTATGATGTTTTTTCACTTTCTTCCTCTCCCCTCCCCTCTCCTCCCCTCTTTTCTGCTCATGCTTTTAGTGTCCTATATAAGAAACCCTTGCCAGAGCCAAGGTCATCAAGACTTGTGCCTGTGTTTTCTTCTAGGAGTTTGATAGTTTCAGCTTTTACATTTAGGTCTTTGATCTGTTTTGAGTTAATTTTTTTTTTTTAATATTCGTTTTGTTGAGATATATTCACATACCACGCAGTCATACAAAACAAATCGTACATTCAATTGTTCACGGTACCATTACATAGTTGTACATTCCTCAGGAAAATCAATCCCTGACACCTTCATTAGCATACACACAAAAATAACAAGAATAATAATTAAAGTGAAAAAGAGCAATTGAAGTAAAAAAGAACACTGGGTACCTTTGTCTGTTTGTTTGTTTCCTTCCCCTATTTTTCTACTCACCCATCCATAAACTAGATAAAGGGGAATGTGGTCTTTATGGCTTTCCCAATCACATTGTCACCCCTCATAAGCTACATTTTTATACAATTGTCTTCGAGATTCATGGGTTCTGGGTTGTAGTTTGATAGTTTCAGGTATCTACCACCAGCTACCCCAATTCTTTAGAACCTAAAAAGGGTTGTCTAAATTGTGCATAAGAGTGCCCACCAGAGTGAACTCTCGGCTCCTTTTGGAATCTTTCTGCCACTGAAGCTTATTTCATTTCCTTTCACATCCCCCTTTTGGTCAAGAAGATGTTCTCCATCCCACGATGCCAGGTCTACATTCCTCCCCGGGAGTCATATTCCACGTTGCCAGGGAGATTCACTCCCTTGGGTGTCGGATCCCACGTAGCAGGGAGAGCAGTGATTTCACCTTTCAAGTTGGCTTAGCTGGAGAGAGAGGGCCACATCTGAGCAACAAAGAGGCATTCGGGAGGAGGCTCTTAGGCACAGTTATAGGGAGGCCTAGCCCCTCCTTTGCAGCAACAGTCTTCCCAAGGGCAAATCCTGTGGTAGAGGGCTCCACCCATCAAACCACCAGTCCCCTATGTCTGTGGGCACATTAGCAACCATCGAGGTGGGGGAGTCCAACAACCCTGCATTCTCCACCAGCTCCTCAAGGAGGCTCTGCATATTTTTTTCCTTGTTTTTTTTTAAAAAAACTTTTTTTTTTACATCAACTGTATGAAAAATAAAAAAAAATTTAAAAATTAAAAAAAACATACAATAAAAGAACATTTCAAAGAGACCATAACAAGGGAGTAAGAAAAAGACAACTAACCTAAGGTATCTGCTTTACTTCCAACATGTTCCTACTTTACCCCAAGAAAGTTACCTAATTTAGCAACATTTCTGTGAACTTGCTCCTACTATATCCATCAGAAATTAACAGACCATAGTCATTCCTGGGCATCCCCAGAACGTTAAATAGCTTATCTGTTCTTCTTGGATTATTGTTCCCCCTTCCTTAATTGCTCTCTATTGCTAGTTCCCCTACATTCTACATTATAAGCCATTTGTTTTACATTTTTCAAAGTTCACATTAGTGGTAGCATATAATATTTCTCTTTTTGTGCCTGGCTTATCGCTCAGCATTATGTCTTCAAGGTTCATCCATGTTGTCATATGTTTCACGAGATCGTTCCTTCTTACTGCCGCGTAGTATTCCATCGTGTGTATATACCACATTTTATTTATCCACTCATCTGTTGAAGGACATTTGAGTTGTTTCCATCTTTTGGCAATTGTGAATAATGCTGCTATGAACATTGGTGTGCAGATATCTGTTCGTGTCACTGCTTTCCGATCTTCCGGGTATATACCGAGAAGTGCAATTGCTGGATCGAATGGTAACTCTATATCTAGTTTTCTAAGGAACTGCCAGACTGACTTCCAGAGTGGCTGAACCATTATACAGTCCCACCAACAGTGAATAAGAGTTCCAATTTCTCCACATCCCCTCCAGCATTTGTAGTTTCCTGTTTGTTTAATGGCAGCCATTCTAACCGGTGTTAGATGGTATCTCATTGTGGTCTTAATTTGCATCTCTCTAATAGCTAGTGAAGCTGAACATTTTTTCATGTGTTTCTTGGCCATTTGTATTTCCTCTTCAGAGAACTGTCTTTTCATATCTTTTGCCCATTTTATAATTGGGCCAACTGTACTATTGTCATTGAGTTGTAGGATTTCTTTATATATGCAAGATATCAGTCTTTTGTCAGATACATGGTTTCCAAAAATTTTTTCCCATTGAGTTGGCTGCCTCTTTACCTTTTTGAGAAATTCCTTTGAGGTGCAGAAACTTCTAAGCTTGAGGAGTTCCCATTTATCTATTTTATCTTTTGTTGCTTGTGCTTTGGGTGTAAAGTCTAGGAAGTGGCTGCCTAATACAAGGTCTTGAAGATGTTTTCCTACATTATCTTCTAGGAGTTTTATGGTACTTTCTTTTATATTGAGATCTTTGGTCCATTTTGAGTTAATTTTTGTGTAGGGGGTGAGGTAGGGGTCCTCTTTCATTCTTTTGGATATGGATATCCAACTCTCCCAGCCCCATTTGTTGAAAAGACCATTATGACTCAGTTCAGTGACTTTGGGGGCCTTATCAAAGATCAGTCGGCCATAGATCTGCGGATCTATCTCCGAATTCTCAATTCGATTCCATTGATCTATATGTCTATCTTTGTGCCAGTACCATGCTGTTTTGGCAACTGTGGCTTTATAATAAGCTTCAAAGTCAGGGAGTGTAAGTCCTCCCACTTCGTTTTTCTTTTTTAGAGTGTCTTTAGCAATTCGAGGCATCTTCCCTTTCCAAATAAATTTAATAACTAGCTTTTCCAAGTCTGCAAAGTAGGTTGTTGGAATTTTGATTGGGATTGCATTGAATCTGTAGATGAGTTTGGGTAGAATTGACATCTTAATGACATTTAGTCTTCCTATCCATGAACATGGAATATTTTTCCATCTTTTTAGGTCCTCTTCTATTTCTTTTAGTAGAGTTATGTAGTTTTCTTTGTATAGGTCTTTTACATCTTTGGTTAAGTTTATTCCTAGGTACTTGATTTTTTTAGTTGCTATTGAAAATGGTATCTTTTTCTTGAGTGTCTCTTCAGTTTGTTCATTTCTAGCATATAGAAACATTACTGACTTATGTGCATTAACCTTGTATCCCGCTACTTTGCTAAATTTGTTTATTAACTCTAGTAGCTGTATCGTCGATTTCTCAGGGTTTTCTAGATATAAGATCATATCATCTGCAAACAATGGCAGTTTTACTTCTTCTTTTCCAATTTGGATGCCTTTTATTTCTTTGTCTTGCCGGATTGCCCTGGCTAGCACTTCCAGCACAATGTTGAATAACAGTGGTGACAGCGGGCATCCTTGTCTTGTTCCTGATCTTAGAGGGAAGGCTTTCAGTCTCTCACCATTGAGTACTATGCTGGCTGTGGATTTTTCATATATGCTCTTTATCATGTTGAGGAAATTTCCTTCAATTCCTACCTTTTGAAGTGTTTTTATCAAAAAGGGATGTTGGATTTTGTCAAATGCTTTTTCAGCATCTATTGAGATGATCAATTGATTTTTCCCTTTTGACTTGTTAATGTGTTGTAATACATTGATTGATTTTCTTATGTTGAACCATCCTTGCATGCCTGGAATAAACCCCACTTAGTCATGGTGTATGATTTTTTTAATGTGTATTTGGATTTGATTTGCAAGTATTTTGTTGAGGATTTTTGCATGTATATTCATTAGGGAGATTGGCCGGTAGTTTTCCTTTTTTGTAGCATCTTTGCCTGGTTTTGGTATTAGATTGATGTTAGCTTCATAAAATGAGTTAGGTAGTGTTCCATTTTCTTCAATGTTTTGAAAGAGTTTGAGTAAGATTGGTGTCAGTTCTTTCTGGAAAGTTTGGTAGAATTCCCCTGTGAAGTCATCTGGCCCTGGGCATTTATTTGTGGGAAGATTTTTGATGACTGATTGGATCTCTTTGCTTGTGATGGGTTGGTTGAGGTCTTCTATTTCTTCTCTGGTCAGTCTAGGTTGTTCATATGTTTCCAGGAAATTGTCCATTTCCTCTACATTATCCAGTTTGTTGCCATACAGTTGTTCATAGCATCCTCTTATAATTTTTTTAATTTCTTCAGGATCTGCAGTTATGTCACCTTTTTCATTCATTATTTTGTTTATATGGGTCTTCTCTCTTTTTGATTTTGTCAGTCTAGCTAGGGGCTTGTCAATCTTGTTGATCTTCTCAAAGAACCAACTTTTGGTGATATTTATCCTCTCTATTTTTTTTTTGTTCTCTATGTCATTTATTTCTGCTTTAATCCTTGTTATTTCTTTTCTTCTACTTGGTTTAGGATTGGTTTGCTGTTCATTTTCTAGCTTCTTCAGTTGATCCATTAGTTCTTTGATTTTGGCTCTTTCTTCCTTTTTAATATATGCGTTTAGTGCTATAAATTTCCCCCTTAGCACTGCTTTTGCTGCATCCCATAGGTTTTGGTATCTTGTGTTCTCATTTTCATTCGTCTCTATATATTTAGCAATTTCTCTTGCTATTTCTTCTTTAACCCACTGATTGTTTAGGAGTGTGTTGTTTAACCTCCAGGTATTTGTGAATTTTCTAAGTCTCTGATGGTTATTGACTTCTAATTGTATTCCATTGTGGTCAGAGAATGTGCTTTGAATAATTTCAATCTTTTTAAATTTATTGAGGCTTGTTTTATGTCCCAGCATATGATCTATTCTGGAGAAAGTTCCGTGAGCACTAGAAAAGTATGTGTATCCTGGTGATTTGGGATGTAATGTCCCGTATATGTCCGTTAAATCTAATTCACTTATCAGATTGTTTAGGTTTTCAATTTCCTTATTGGTCTTCTGTCTGGTTGATCTATCTATAGGAGAGAGTGATGTGTTGAAGTCTCCCACAATTATTGTGGAAACATCAATTGCTTCCTTTAGTTTTGCCAGTGTTTCTCTCATGTATTTTGTGGCACCTTGATTGGGTGCATAGACATTTACGATTGTTATTTCTTCTTGCTGAATTGCCCCTTTTATTAGTATGTAGTGGCCTTCTTTGTCTCTCAAAACATCCCTGCATTTAAAGTCTATTTTATCTGAGATTAATATTGC
The DNA here is from genome assembly GCF_015220235.1 of Choloepus didactylus. Taxonomy (NCBI): domain Eukaryota; kingdom Metazoa; phylum Chordata; class Mammalia; order Pilosa; family Megalonychidae; genus Choloepus; species Choloepus didactylus. The sequence goes on along the minus strand of NC_051322.1, from coordinate 18,114,329 downwards.
TACACCTGCTTTCTTTTGGCTGTAGCTTGCATGAAATATTTTTTTCCATCCTTTCACTTTCAGTTTCTTTGTGTCCCTGTGTCTAAGATGAGTCTCTTGTATGCAACATATTGATGGTTCATTTTTTTTGATCCATTCTGCGAATCTATATCTTTTAATTGGGGAGTTTAATCCATTTACATTCAACGTTATAACCATGAAGGCATTTCTTGAATCAGCCATCTTATCCTTTGGTTTATGTTTGTCATATTTTTCCCCTCTGTCTATTAATATCCTTTATTGTACCCATACCGAATCTCTTTAGTACTGAACCTTTCTCCAAGTCTCTCTGTCCTTTCTTTGTTTCTCTGTCTGTAGGGCTCCCTTTAGTATCTCCAGTAGGGCAGGTCTCTTGTTAGCATATTCTCTCAGCATTTGTTTGTCTGTGAAAAATTTAAGCTCTCCCTCAAATTTGAAGGAGAGCTTTGCTGGATAAAGTATTCTTGGCTGGAAATTTTTCTCACTCAGAATTTTAAATATATCGTGGCACTGCCTTCTTGCCTCCATGGTGGCTGCTGAGTAGTCACTACTTAGTCTTATGCTGTTTCCTTTGTATGTGGTGAATTGCTTTTCTCTTGCTGCTTTCAGAACTTGCTCCTTCTCTTCTGTGTTTGACAGTGTGATCAGTATATGTCTCGGAGTGGGTTTATTTGGATTTATTCTATTTGGGGTTCGCTGAGCATTTATGATTTGTGTATTTATGTTGTTTAGAAGATTTGGGAAGTTTTCCCCAACACTTTCTTTGAATACTCTTACTAGACCTTTACCCTTTTCTTCCCCTTCTGGGGCACCAATAAGTCTTATATTTGGACGTTTCATATTATCTATCATATCCCTGAGGTCCATTTCGATTTTTTCAATTTTTTTTCCCCATTCTTTCTTTTATGCTTTCATTTTCCATTCTGTCATCTTCGAGGTCACTGATTCCTTGTTCAACTTCCTCTAGTCTTGTACTATGAGTGTCCAGAATCTTTTTAATTTGGTCAGCAGTTTCTTTAATTTCCATAAGATCATCCATTTTTTTATTTAGTCTTGCAATGTCTTCTTTATGCTCTTCTAGGGTCTTCTTGATTTCCTTTGTCTCCCATACTATGGTCTCATTGTTCATCTTTAGTTCTTTGAGTAGCTGCTCTAGGTGCTGTGTCTCTTCTGATCTTTTGATTTGAGTGCTTGGGCTTGGGTTATCCATATCGTCTGTTTTTTTCATATGCTTTATAATTTTCTGTTGTTTTTGGCCTCGTGGCATTTGCTGAACTTGATAGGGTTCTTTTAGGATTTGTAGACCAATTGAAGTCCTTATCTCTAATTTATCAGATCTACAGCTTCGTGGAGTACACTTTCACTAACTAACCAGCCGGTGGCGTCCACGAGCCACCTGTTCTCCACAATGCAGTTCTCCCCTGCTTAGCCTTTTTGGTGAGTGGGGGAGTGAGTCTTGTGGGGTCCAATTGGTGTACCAAGCTTGCGTGTGTAGTTGGTGTTGCCTGCCCTGTATATGGGGCGTGTTTCTGGGAAGTCAGGGAGGGGGGGGGTGGCTCTAACAATCAAATCTCCCTGGTGATCCTAGAGTTTTAAAGCTGCTGCAATAGTCTAATCCTTCAGTTCAGTCCTGCCACAGTTTGTCTCTGCCACTGACCCACAAGTCCTTGGTATTGGCGTATGGCTTCTGAGACTTGCAAGTGGGCCCCTCTTCCAGACCGTGCACCCCGGGTCCTCTGTTGAGGGATGACTGTGCTATGTCACAGGTGAGTGCCGTCCCCCCAGGGCAGTTCTGGGCTGCTGGGCTGTGTAGGGAGGCTTCCAGTCTGCTGAAATGATGGCTGAATGGGGCTTTGTTAATTCACACTGCTCTACCTTCCCAACTCTGGGACAATCAGCTGTGGTTGCAGGGAAGGCTAATGTCCACGCCCAGTTTTGTGGTGTGTGCCTGTTATTTGAAGCACTTCCGTCATACTTGGTTTTCTGTGGCAGTTCTGGGCTATGGGGCTGGTGATGGGCAGGAGTGTTTCCTGTCCACCAGGATGATGGCTGTGAGTGGACACCCCCCTTTTCTTGGGAAGTTGTGGTGTTTAGTGAATTTTCTCATCCACTGGATTATTGCGTTTTGTCTCAGAGCTCTCCTAGTTCTGCTCTTGACTTGACCTGCCCAAATTGCAAGTCTTTGAAGCTTTCTGTATTGGGCTTCTTAGAGTAATTGTTTTAGAAAAAGAAAAAAGGATTTAAAAAAAAAAAAAAAAAGGGCCCTCCTCAGAGATCTAATGGGTTATTGAAATGCTAAGAGACAAAGCAACCAGGGCCATTAAGGAAAGGTCCACAGGGCAGAGAGATCAGCTTTTCTTCGGGATTTGCATATGCGCCTCAGGGCCCTTCCCCTTTCTATGTTCACCAGAACTCCAAAAATCCTCCACTTTTATTTTGGAGTTTTTCATGTTGTTTTTTTTTCTCTATGCCTGTCTCTTCTCTGTTGGGCTGGCTGCTCTCAGATTCTCTGGTGTCTGGTCTGTCTATCTATGGTTGGAGTTTGGATCAGTAGAATGAGTTTCTGATAAGGGCTGCCACTGCAGTTCTCCCTTCTCCTTCCCGGAGCTGACAGCCCCTCCTCCCACGGGACTGAGCCTGGCAGGGAGGGGCGCGGGTCCTCTGGCCGCAAAAACTTACAGATTTCGCTGATCTCAGCAGTTCCACGTTTTCATGAGTGTTGTATGAAGTATGCCCAAAGTCAGATTGCTCTGTGGTGTCCAGTCCACGCAGTTCCTAACTTTCTACCTACTTTCCTGAAGGAGTAACTAAAACATACAGCTCACCAGTCTGCCATCTTGCCCTGCCTTCCCGAATCTATATCTTTTAATTGGGGAGTTTAATCCATTTACATTCAGCGTTATAACCTTGAAGGCATTTCTTGAATCAGCCGTCTTATCCTTTGGTTTATGTTTGTCATATATATTTTTCCCTCTCTCTATTAATATCCTTTAATGTACCCATACCGAATCTCTTTAGTACTGAACCTTTCTCCATGTCTCTCTCTCCTTTCTTTGTATCTCTGTCTGTAGGGCTCCCTTTAGTATCTGAAGTAGGGCAGGTCTCTTGTTAGCAAATTCTTTCAGCATTTGTTTGTCTGTGAAAAATTTAAGCTCTCCCTCAAATTTGAAGGAGAGCTTTGCTGGAAAAAGTATTCTTGGTTGGAAACTTTTCTAACTCAGAATTTTAAATAAGTCGTGCCATTGCCTTCTCGCCTCCATGGTGGCTGCTGAGTAGTCACTACTTAGTCTTATGCTGTTTCCTTTGTATGTGGTGAATTGCTTTTCTCTTGCTGCTTTCAGAACTTGCTCCTTCTCTTCTATATTTGACAGTGTGATCAGAATATGTCTTGGAGTGGGTTTATTTGGATTTATTCTATTTGGAGTTCGCTGGGCATTTATGATTTGTGTATTTATGATGTTTAAAAGATTTGGGAAGTTTTCCCCAACAATTTCTTTGAATACTCTTCCTAGACCTTTACCCTTTTCTTCCCCTTCTGGAACACCAGTGAGTCTTATATTTGGATGTTTTATATTGTCTATCATATCCCTGAGGTCCATTTTGATTTTTTCGATTTTTTTCCCCATTCTTTCTTTTGTGCTTTCATTTTCCATTCTGTCATCTTCCAGGTCACTGATTTGTTGTTAATCTTCCTCTAGTCTTGTACTATGAGTATCCAGAAACTTTTTAATTTGGTCAACAGTTTCTTTAATTTCCATAAGATCGTCTATTTTTTTATTTAGTCTTGCAATGTCTTCTTTATGCTCTTCTAGGGTCTTCTTGATGTCCTTGATATCCTGTGCCATGCTCTTCTTCATATCCTTTATATCCCGTGCCATGGTCTCATCGTTCATCTTTAGTTCTTTGATTAGTTGCTGTAGGTACTATGTCTCCTCTGAACTTTTGATTTGGGTGCTTGGACTTGGGTTATCCATATCATCTGGTTTTTTCATATGCTTTAAAATTTTCTGTTGTTTTTGGCTTCTTGGCATTTGCTTAACTTGATAGGGTTGTTTTAGGATTTGTAGACCAATTGAAATCCTTATCTCTAATTTTTCAGATCTATAGCTTCGTGGAGCACACTTTCTCTAACTAACCAGGAGGTGGCGTCCTTGAGCCACCTGTTACCCTCAAGCCCGTTCTCCCCTGCTTTGCCTTTGTGGTGAGTGGGGGAGTGAGTCTTGTGGGGTCCAATTGGTGTAACAAGCTTGCGTGTGTAGTTGGTGTTGCCCGCCTTGTATATGGGACGTGTGTCTGGGCAGTCAGGGAGGGGGGCGGCTCTAAAAATCAAATCTCCCTGGTGTTCCTGGAATTTTAAAGCTGCTGCAATAGTCTAATCCTTCAGGTCAGTCCTGCCACAGTTTGTCTCTGCCACTGACCCACAAGTCCTTGGTATTGGTGCATGGCCCCTGAGACTTGTGAGTGGGTTCGTCTTCCAGGCCGTGCACCTCCTGGTCCTCTGTTGAGGGATGACTGTGCTATGTCACAGGTGAGTGCCATCCCCACAGAGTGGTTCTGGGCTGCAGGGCTGTGTAGGGAGGCTCCCAGTCTGCTGAAATGATGGCTGAATGGGGCTTGTTAATTCACACTACTACACCTTCCCAACTCTGGGACAACCAGCTGAGGGTGCAGGGAAGGCTAATGTCCATGCCCAATTTTGTGGTGTGTGCGTGTTATTGGAAGCACTTGCATCACACTTGGTTGTCTGGGGCAGCTCTTGGCTATGGGGCCGGTGATGGGCAGGAGTGTTTCCTGTCCACCAGGATGATGGCTATGAGCAGACGACCCCCTTTTCTTGGGAAGTTGTGGTGTTTAGTGAATTTTCTCAGCCACTGGATTATTGCCTTTTGTCTCAGAGCTCTCTCAGTTCTGCTCGTGTCTTGACCTGCCCAAATTGCAAGTCTTTGAGGCTTTCTGTATTGGGCTTCTTAGAGTAATTGTTTTAGAAAAAGAAAAAAAAAGATTAAAAAATAAAAAGGGCCCTCCTGGCAGATCTAATGGGTTGTTGAAATGCTAAGAGACAAAGCAATTAGGGCCATTAAGGAAAGATCCAGGGGGCAGAGAAATCAGTTTTTCTTCAAGATTTGCATATGAGCCTCAGGGCCTGAGCTCTGCCCTTCCCCTTTCTATGTTAACCAGAACTCCAAAAAGCTTCCGCTTTTGTTTTTGGGTTTTTCTTGCTGTTTTTTTGCTATCCCTATCTCCTCTCTGCTGGGCTGGCTGCTCTCAGATTCTCTGGTGTCTGGTCTCAGTCTATCTATGATTGGAGTTTGGATTAGTAGAATGATTTTCCGATAAGAGCTGCCACTGTAGTTCCCCCTTCTCATTCCCAGCGCTGATGGCCCCTCCTCCCATGGGACTGAGCCTGGCAGGGAGGGGCACGGGTCCCCTGGCCACAAAAACTTAGAGATTTTGCTGATCTCAGCAGTTCCACGTGTTCATGAGTGTTGTATGCCCAAAGTCAAATTGCTCTACGGTGTCCAGTCCACGCAGTTCCTGGCTTTCTACCTACTTCTCTAGAGGAGTAACTAAAACATACACCTCACCAGTCTGCCATCTTTGGTGAGTCTTGAGTTAATTTTTGTATATGGTGTAAGGTAAGGGTCCAACTTCATTCTTTTGCATGTAGCTATCCGGTTGCCCCAGCACCATTTGTTGGAAAGACTATTCTTTCATGATTTTATTGTCTTAGCACCATTGTCAAAAATCAGCTCATCATAGATATATGAGTTTATATCTGGACTTTCAATTATATTCCACTGATTTATCCTTATGCCAATGCCATACTGTTTTGATTCTTGTTGCTTTGTTGTAAGTTTTGAAATTAGAACGTATAAGTCTTCCAATTTTGTTCTTTTTCTTTTCTAGATTGTTACTAAGTCATTTTTAAAGCAAGTTTTGAAACCTCTGTTTTCTCTGATTTGAAGGTATATTATTAAGGAAATAAAGACCATGTAATTACTTGTTAATATTAGCCATGTGGGTCTTCATCAAGGGCTGTTGCCTAGAAGGGACCTCCACTTCCAGTAACGTGTGTGGGGCCATCCAGTGCTTGTGCCAGAGACACCTCAAACCTAGTAATTGAGATGGTTCCAACCACCACTTCAAGAGATCAGATACAAAGGCAGACAGACCACCTGAGAGCGTGATGTGTGCTTATATGTTAGTTCTCTGAAAAGAAGAGATCAGGACAGGATTAAAAGTGCAAGGATTTTGTTAGGATAATAACCATGGGATAAAATAAGGAGAGAGCTGGGGATGGGTGGCTAGGAGAGCCATCAGCGCATGACGCCTATCTGATCCCAAGTGAAGAAGAGAGAAAGGAAAGTTGGGAAAGCATCCTAGGCTGCATGCAGTCTAAGGAAGCTATGACAAGGCTTGGTGTGTCGTCAAGTCAGAGTTGCCATCAGGGAGTTCCAAGCCTGCTTGGTATCCCTGCCACACTGTCATTGGCTGAGAGCAGCCCAAGGGAAGTGTGACCTCGGTGAGGAAACAGTGATGGATTTCCAAGTGCAGAAGCTGGGGTGCTTGGGGACCTTAGACAGTTTTATTCCTTGTAGTCAGAGGTCTACTTGGTGCATTATTGTGGCTACCACAATCACTTAGGTTAAAAATTAGAGCATTCCACTTTGGAGGAAATGACGAAAGGTCTGTTATAAGTAGGGCCAGCTGGAGAAATAAAGGCACTGGTTAGACTTCTTCTTCCAGCCAAGGATGGGATAACAGGGATTGGGTTTTACCGTCCAGCCTGAAAACAGCTGGAAAAAAAAACTGGGCAAAATATATGAAACAACTGTTTTCAGACATTGGGCAGTAATGGGCAGTCCAGGATGCTGATCTCTGAAGGAAGGGAAACAAACTAGATGAACTCTACAGTTGCCCCAGTTTACTGCTTGGGGTTTCCAGGCAGCAACACAGAGAGGAAGAACCCAGTCAAAGCCTAGGGGAGTCCCTGAGTTGAGGCAATTGAGCTAGGAGTCCAGGAAAACAAGGAGCTAAAGTTCGCAGGGCAGAGTACTGGACAAGAGGGAGCTGCACAGGGAGAGAACTTCAGAGCTCTGCAGAGGGCCCCCCTCAGATCTTCAGCTGAGCACTGATCAGTGCTAGGTAATGAAACCACCTGTGGCCTAGGAACATACCACCAAAAGGAGAAGTAACAACCTCCAGAACTCAGAAAGGGCAAGGAATAATTGGTGTCACCACCAGCCAAAGGGGAAACTTTTTAACTCATGGGGTACCAGGAACCAGAAGGTTGTTGTCTCGGTAGTGGAAAACATTAGCCCTGGACTAATCTCATTCTGCCTAACAAAACTTGCCCAAAAGCCTGCCTGGAAAGGATTAAACTGTTTCCAAATAAATTACCTGCATCCCAGAGACTATTTATATCCCTCAAGAATATTTGTAGGAAGATAAAAATATTCTGCTCCTAGAATAAAATTCATAACATCTGGCATTCAATAAAAAATTACCAGACATATAAGGAAATAGAAAAATAGAACCTATATAGAGCAGGAAACTTGATCAATAACAACCTAGAAATAGCATAAAGGATAGAAATTAGTACACTGAAACATTAAACAGTTATTTTAACTGTAGTCTGTGTGTTCAAAAGGCTGAGTAAAGGCCAAGATATATAACGTTAAACTTCTCAGTATGAAAACTACAGTGTTTGAGAAAGAAGTAAAACTGTCTTTGTTCACAGAAGACATGATCATTTATGTAGAAAAATATATGTCATCCACAAAAAACTATTATTAATTGAATTTAGCAAGGTTGCAGGATATAAGAGCAATGTACAAAATTCAATCGTATTTCTATAGACTAGTAATGAGCACTCATAAATTAAAATTTTAAAAGCAATATCATTTACAATAGCATCAAAAGTTTGAAATGCTTGGGGGTAAACCTGAAATGATGCGTAAGATCTGTACAACAAAAACTATTTCTCTTATTGAGAGACATGAAAGAAACTAGATAAACAGGGAGATGTACTCTGTCCACGGCTTGGAAGACTCAATATTGGTAAGATATCAGTTCTCCCCCATTGATGTGTTGATTCAAGGCAATCCCATTCAAGATTCCAACAGATTTTTTAAATAGATTGCCAAGCTGATCCTAAATTTCATATGGAATGCAAAGGACCTATAATAATGAAAACAAATTTGAAAAAGAAGCACATAGTTGGAGAACTTCCACTACTTGTATTTTAGTTCCTCGACTGCTAAAACAAATACCATGCACTGCGTTGGCTTAACAACAGGAATTTGCTGGCTCAGAGTTTCAGAGGCTGGATGACTTGCTTCCACCAGAGGTCAGTATCTTCTGGTTGGCCAGCAATCTCTGGGGTTCCTTGGTTTTTCCATCACACAGCAGTGCACATGGCAGCATCTTCTCCTTTCTCTTCCAAGTTTCATTGACTTCCAGCTTCTGGCTTCTCCTGTAGCTTCTCTCCCTGTGGCCTCCTCTATAGGCCTCCAGTACTAAGATTAAGACCCAAGCAGATTCCGTTGGGCCACACCCTAACCAAAGTAGCTCATCAAAAAGTCCTACTTACAATGGGTTCACACCCAAAGGAATGGATTAAGATTAAGAACTTGTTTTTCTGGGGTACATATCTCCAACCCACAACAACCTGATTTCAATACTACTTATAAAGCCATAGTAATGAAGACAGTGGTATTGAAGTAAAGATAGATGAATAGATCAATGGAAAAAAATAGAGTCCAGAAATAGACCTAAATATATATGGTCAATTGATTTTGACAAAGTGACATTAGTGATTCAATGGAGAAAGGATAATCTTTTCAACAAATGCTGCTAGAATAATTGGATAGCCATATGTGGGGGAAAAATGAACCTCTGCTGTTATTTTATTCCATATGCAAAAATGGTTCATAGACCTAACTGTAAAACCTAAAACTATAAAATTTCTCTAAAAAAATATGTTTTTGAACTTGGGTCTTAAAAACAACACCAAAAGCATAATCCATAGATAAAACATTGGTAAATTGCACTTCATCAAAATCAGTAACTTCTGCTCTTCAAAGGACACTGTAAAGAGAATGAAAAGACAAGCCAGAGACTGGGAGAAGATATTTGTAAATCATATATCCAATAAAAGTCTTTTATCCAGAATATATAAATAACTCTGAAAGCATAATCACAAGAAAACCAAACAACGAAATTTAAAAGAGAAAAAGATTTGAGCAGACATTTCACCAAAGAAGATATGTGGATGGCAAATAAGCACATGAACATCATTAGTCATTAGGGAAAATGCAATTTAAAATCACAATGAGATTAGAATGTCTAAAAATAAAAATACCATGTGTCTATCAGATAGTGGTGACAATGGGGAATAACTGAACTCCCGTACACTTCTGGTGGGAATGCAAAATGGAACAACCACTTTGGAGAACAAGATTTTTCTTAAGTAAACATATGCTTACCATATGACTCAGCCGTTCCACTTCTGTGGATTTATCCAAGGCAAATAAAATCATATGACCACACAGACTCGTACACTAATGTTCACAGCAACTTTACTGTAATAGACAAACACTGGAAATGAACCCAAATGTCCATCAGCTGGCAATGGTTAAGCAAACTGTAGTATATCCATACAGTAAACAGGGACTATGGAATGAACTACTGAACCTACTGAAACAAGCATCAATATAGATGACTCAAAATATTTATGCTGAAAGAAAAAATCAGGTGAAAAGCATACATACTGTATGATGAAAAGAGATTAGTCATTGATTAGTCATTAGTCTTCTGAGGGGGAAGGAATAGGGAGAGAAGGTAGGGAGAGAGGCCATGGAGAGGTGGAATTATAAGGAGACATAAGGAAACTTTGAAAGATAATGGATATGTTCCTTTTCTTGTGGTGGTGATATTACCTCAGGTGTATGCACATGATAAAACTTATCAAATTGTTCAGTTTAAAATATACACAGTTTATTGTGTGTCAACTGTACCTCAGTAAACCTTAAAAAAAAAAAGGCAAGGGCCAAGTGTGCCGGTTTTGATATATTATACCCCCAGAGAAAGCCATGTTCTTTGATGCAATCTTTTGGGGACACACATCTTAGTCTTGATTAGGTTGGAACCTTTTGCTTGAGTGTTTCCATGGAGATTTGACTCACCCAACTGTAGGTGATAACTCTGATTGAATTACTTCCATTAAGGTCTGGCCCTGCCCATTCAGCGTGGGCCTTGTTTAGTTTATCGGAGTCCTTTAAAAAGTGCCACACAAGCCCAGATGCTTCCTGGCGCTGATGTTTAGAGATGCTTGGAGATGCAGACAGAAGGAGCTTGGTGCTGCAACTGAAAGAGACTTTTGGAGAGATGCTTGGCTGCTGATGCTTTGGAGATGCTAGCCCAGAGTTTGACTGGGAGAAACTAAGAGAATGCTTAGAGAGATGCTTAGAGAGAAATGTCTTGGGAGAAAGCCATTTTGAAACCACAACCCTGGAGTGGACGTCAGCCACATGCCTTCCCAGCTGACAAAAGTTTTCCAGATGCCGTCGGTGCTCTTCAGTGAAGGTACCCTATTGTTGATGCCTTTATTTGGACACTTTTATGCCCCTAGGACTTTAACTTTGTAACCAGATAAAACCCCCTTTATAAAAGCCAATCCATTTCTGGTATTTTGCATAATAGCAGCATTAGCAAGCCGGAACAGCCAGGTCAGTGTCTATGCTATCAATTATGTAAAACACGTAAGTACTTGCTGAAATATACATAGAACACTTTAGAAGTACCACATACGACTGATAAGACTGGGTGCCTCCTGGTTATGAGGGGAGAGAGGTCGGAGGGGAGAATTTCTTTCCATTCTAGAATCTTTTGTACTTTTAAAATTCTGTACCACGCTCATATGTTACCACTTCAGAAAATAATTTAAACAAAAACTTGCTTAAAAAGAAAAAGGCATTGACCAGACCTCACGTAGTCTCCCACAAGCCTACAAGAACCAAAAAATACTTTTCATGCTTAGCAAATAAAAATCAAAAAAGAAAAAGATAACATGAAAGTTTTTCAAGTGAAAAATAGAAGAGGAAAGATAAAATTGAGTTAAATTTATGGCTAACATTAAAAGAGAGTGAGAAACAGAGGCCCTGCTTTCCTCTCCGAGGCTGCAAGCTCATTTGCCCCCAGCGGGCAACCCGCCTGTCTTCTCACCGCAGCCGTTGCATTCCTGCGTCTTTCCTCTCCCACAGACTGTCAGTGCTTAGAAGCAGCCACAGCAGATTATCCCACTGTGAAGTTTCCAAGTCCTTAGGCAGGACCTCTAGAGCCTGTGGCTGAATGAACTCCTCAACAAGCCTCCAGCCTTCCTCCTCCAGGATCTGGAGGACCAGCAGATCAGTCCATTATCAAAAAGAAAACATTCTTCTCCCTCGCCAATCAGAAACACCCATGGCCTCCAGAAGATGGGGCCAGACGTTCCCTTACTTTTCCCTCAGTGTCCCTTCATCCAGAGACCCCCTCTCTCGGCTCTTGGCAGGGCCCCTTCTCTCCTTGCTCTTTCCTTCCCTCCTTCTCCGTCCCACCCCTTCCCCAGGGGCCTGGCTCCACCCAGGGAAGCCCTCCAGGCAGGAAAACCAATCTTCCCACATCACGTCATGCAGGAAGGGCAGACCATGTCCGTCCCTGCCACCCTGCCCAGGACATGGTCAGGACTCATGTTCACCATTCACATGTATTGTCATGAAAATGTCTCTGCTGCCTTTCCAAGACTCCCTCCTCACAGGGATAAGAGGGGAAGGAAGGAAGGCAGTGAGGGGGAGAAAAGCCCATTCTCCCACAACCAATCGATTGAAATAAATAACTGAATGAATGCATGAATGAACGATCAAACGCCTTTACCCTCCTCATAGCTCATACTTCATGTGAAGAATTTGTCGTTATCACCAAGGTCAACCAGCATCCATATCTGCTTGCTCCTCTATTGTATTTCCAGTTCATTCTACATTTTGGCCCTGACTTCAGACTGTCCATTTACTGTGAGATATGCTTGACTACTAGAGCAGTCTGTCTTCCCCTTTGGAATGCTGGAAGAGATGAAATTCCAAAAATGTCAGATTGAAAGGTTATTTCCAAATTGATGTCCCAGCCACCTCAGTATATTTTGCTCAACTGTAATTATCAGGGGCTCTGCCAAAATCTTTTCATCACTGCCGCAGTCGTATTTCAAAATATTCATTTAAATTCATAAAGCATGCTAGCACTTACCTGCATAAATGATGGGTAATAACTATCAGTAAGCTAGGCTAGCACACACTGTGATTTCAAACCTGAGTCAGGAACAATCTCTTGTGATTCTTCAGGGAAATTCTAGGTCCCTGAGCAGAACTTTAAAGAGTTTCCTCTTAAAGGAAGCAACTCCCAGAAATAGCCCCAATGGGACTCCTCAGCAAGTGCTTGGCCAGGAACCATGCGTCTATTTGACTAACCATAATACATTTCAAGGATTTAAGCAAATAGTCAAAAGTAGTGTCTTAGAAGAGCAGAGCTTTTCACCTGAAAACCACTTGGAGAAGGCAATTTCTATAGGCTGAAATGCCTTGTTAGGGGTTCATCAGCACAGGTAGAAACAGCACAAAAAATCCTAATTCTGGCATAGACAACAGTTTTGGAAAAAATAGCAAAGGAAGATGGTTTGATCATTGGTTAATTTCATATTACAGTTCAGGGGACAAGCATAGATTCAGAAGCACTAAGTACTATTTTAGAAAAATTATTGCAAATACTGAAAGAGGGAATATAGGAATTAAGTATTTAATTTATTTAGGAAATCTTCGTTTAATGGAGTAATAGTCTAGTGAGCCCCATGTACCTATCAGAAACCACACATGACCAATCTCGTTTCTCCTAGTCTCCAGCCCTCTTTCCCCTGCAACCCCAATGCACAATTTTGAAGTAAATCCCAGACAACATATAATTTCATCTAATAAATAGTTCAGTTTGTGTATCTAAAGATAAGACTGCTTTTAAACATACTGCAGAATCATATCAAAAATATTAATATTTCTTCATAGCATAAAATAACCGGTTAGTGTTCAAATTTCCCAAATTGTCTTATGGGATTTTAATAGTTGATCTGTATAAACCAGGATCCAAAAAAGATCCATACATTGCCTTTGGTTGGTATATCTCATAGCAGCTTTACCTTCCCTTGTTTTTTCCCTTTGCCCTTTATTTATTTAAAAAACTAAGGCATTAGTCCTGTGGATTTTCCTATATTCTGAATTTTTCTGACTGTATCCTTGGTGTCATTTTGCATGTTTCTCTGTCCTCTGTATTATTTTCTATAAAGTGATAGGTGGACTAAAGGTTCACCATTTCAGGTTCAGTGTTTTGGCCAGAATTCTGGATAGATGCTGGCATACTTCCTGCTCATCAGTCGCATCAGGAAGCACACACCATCTGGTTGTCTCTTTGAGGGATGAGATGGATCCACGGGAACAGGTGTTATCACCCAGGTAAAATTCCCCATCAGCTTTTCATCTAATGATTTTAGCAACCACTGATGATCATGGCCTAGGGCTATTATTTCATTAGGGGTTGCAAAATGGGGATACCCTAATTCTATCTTTTCTTTTGTAAACATTAGCTGGAAATCTTTGATAAAGAAGAACTTTTCTTTAACAAACATTTGGCTACCTTGAGGTCCTGTTTATACAGAAAAGGTGGGATAAATGATTGATTTTTTCCCCCCTTTTTGCCAGTTTTCAGAACTGGAACCTTACTGAACCTTGGAAGGTGACCTTTTAAAAAAAAATGAATGCATGGATTTTAACATAATTTATGCATTTCATCCATTGCAGTTATTATTATTTTGATGCTCAAACTTTCTTATCTTTGGCTAATGAGAATCCCTTCAAATTAGTTCCTATGTCCTTTTGCTATAACCCCAGTAGTCTTTGGTAGCTTCCTTGATTTCTGGTATGAGAAGATGTTCTAGGCTCATTTTGTATATCTCCTGCCCTGACCTGGAATCAACCATTTCTCCAAGGAGCCCCAATTTCTTTTATTGGGAAGTAGTATTTAGAGACTACAGTCTGGCCACTAGAAATATTCATTGTTACTGTTTTGGTTATTATTTTTAGACATTTTTAGTGGAAAGAGCTAGGAAATAATTTTTTACAGGTAATATACATTTTGAGTTCATACCGATATTTGCAATTCAAAATTAGGATTTCAGGGCTTTACTTAACGTCATTGATTTTTCAGATTTTTATCTCTTTTCTCTTATGCAGAAAATCTTGGCTCCTAATGACATTAATATAAGTCTTTATTTTTATCTTACAAATATATTGACATATATTAGTCCAAAATAACAATACCACATCATTACCAACAATATGATTACTGAAAATACATTAAGATTTTTTTTTGCAGGTTTTTTGTTTGTTTTTTGGTTTTGGTTTTTATTTTTTGTGTGTTCTTAGGATATATATTTTATCACGGATTGCAGACTGAGTAGTTTAAAAGTCACTTGCAATAATGATATTCTGTGTGATTAAACTATCAAGTCAACATATATTTAGGTTCGTTTCCTTTTGCTTTTGCTTTTTTTAAAAAATTTTGCATTTTGATTTAATTTTGCATTACAGTTGTTACATACATACATGATTAAAAGTTATAACTACAAAAAAGGTAACTACAGAAAAATCTAGGATATATTTTACCTTTTGATTTGTCTTTCAATTGTGTTTTTTTTAAAGAGAAGTTTAGAGAAATTGTAGGTTTACAGAAAAATCATGCAGAAAACACAGTTCCCATATGTCACCCCCCCACACACACAGTTTTCTGAATTGTTAACTTGGGATACTTTTCTTACAATTGGTGAAACAACGTTATTATAATTCTATTTAACTATGATACCTAGTTTACATGAGGGTTTACTATTTGTGTTGTACAGACCTATGTTGTTTTAAATTTTTATTCTAGTAACATATATACAACATAAAATTTCCCCTTTTAAACACATTCAGATATATAATTCAGTTGTGTTAATTACATTCACAATGTGGTGGTACTGTCACTAAATATCCATTAACCAAAGCTTTTCCATGACCCCAAATGGAAGCTCCAATTAAGCATTAACTCCCCATTCCCTACTCCAACCTCAGCCCCTGGTAACTTCCATTCTACTTTCTGGCTCTAAGAACTTATTTATTCTAATTATTTCATATCAGTGAGATCAAACAGTATTTGTCCTTTGGTGTCTGACTTATTTCATTCAACATGATTTCTTCAACACTCATCCAAGTTGTTGCATGTTTCAAAAGTTCATTCCTTTTTTTATAGCTGAATAATATTGCATTGTATGTATATATCACATTTTTTTTTCCAGTCATCTGTTGATGGATGGTTGGGTTGCTCCCTTCCTTTGGCAATTGTGAATAATGCTGCTATGAACATCACTTTACAATTATCTGTTTCTGTCTCTGCTTTCAATTTTTTGGGTATATACCTAGAAGTGGGATTTCCAATTAATATGGTAATTCTATATGTAGTTTTCTGAGGAACTGCCAAACTGTTTTCCACGGTACACCATTTTACATTCCCACCAACAATGACCAACTGTTCCTATTTCTGCACATCCTCTTCAATACTTGTTTTTTTCTGTTTTTTTTTTTAATAGTAGCCACTCTAGTGTGTGTGGAATGGCATTTCATTGTGGGTTTGATTTGCATTCCCTAATTGCTAATGTGGTCAAGCATATTTTCATGTATTTATTGACCATTTGTCTATCCTTTATGGGGAAATGTCTATTTTCAGTCCTTTGCCCATTTTAAAAATTGTGTTTGTCTTTTTGTTGTTGAGTTGTAGAATTTCTTTATATATTCTAGAAATTAAACCCTTATCAGAAATACGGTTTTCAATTATTTTCTCCCATTCTGTAGGTTATCTTTTAACTTTCATGATAACATCCTTTGATGCAAATGCTTTTAATTTTGATGAAGTCCCATTTATCTATTTTTTTTTCTTTTTTTGCTTGTACTTTGGGTATAAAGTCTAAGAAACCACTGCCTGACATAAGAGCCTGAAGATATTTCCTGATGTTTTCTTCTAGGAGTTTTTAAGTTTTGGTTCTCATATTTAGGCTTGTGATCCATTTTGAGTTAATTTTTACATATGGTGTAAAGTCTGGGTCCACCTTCTTTCTTTTGTATTTGGATATCCAGTTTTCCAAGCACCATTTGTTGAGGAGCTTGTTCTTTCTCCCATGGAGTGGACTTGGCATTCTTGTCAAAAATCGATTGGCCAGAGATGTGAGAGTTTATTTCTGAACTTTTGATTCAATTCCATTGATCTATATGTCTGTTCATGTGCAACTACCATGCTGTTTTGATTACTGTAACCTTAATAAATTTTGAAATTGGGAAGTGTGAGTCCTTCAACTGTGTTCTTCTCTTTCAAGATGGTTTTGGCTATTTGGGACCCCTTACTCATCCATATAAATTTGATGATTATCTTAACTATTTCTGCAACTTTTGGGATTGCATTGAATCTGTAAATTGTTTTGGGTAGAATTGACGTCTTAAAAATACTTAGTCTTCCAAGCCAACGTGAAAGGTGAAATCACTGCCCTCCCCCCTACGTGGGATCAGACACCCAGGGGAGTGAATCTCCCTGGCAACGTGGAATATGACTCCCAGGGAGGAATGTAGACCCGCATCGTGGGACGGAGAACATCTTCTTGACCAAAAGGGGGATGTGAAAGGAAATGAAATAAGCTTCAGTGGCAGAGAGATTCCAAAAGGAGCCGAGAGATCACTCTGGTGGGCACTCTTACGCACACTTTAGACAACCCTTTTTAGGTTCTAAAGAATTGGGGTAGCTGGTGGTGGATACCTGAAACTATCAAACTACAACCCAGAACCCATGAATCTCGAAGACAGTTGTATAAAAATGTAGCTTATGAGGGGTGACAATGGGATTGGGAAAGCCATAAGGACCACACTCCACTTTGTCTAGTTTATGGATGGATGAGTAGAAAAATAGGGGAAGGAAACAAACAGACAAAGGTACCCAGTGTTCTTTTTTACTCCTATTGCTCTTTTTCACTCTAATTATTATTCTTGTTATTTTTGTGTGTGTGCTAATGAAGGTGTCAGGGATTGATTTAGGTGATGAATGTACAACTATGTAATGGTACTGTAAACAATCGAAAGTACGATTTGTTTTGTATGACTGCGTGGTATGTGAATATATCTCAATAAAATGAAGATAAAAAAAAAAATACTTAGTCTTCCAATCCAAGAACATGGAATGGCCTTCCATTTGTTTAGGTCTTCTTTGATTTCTTTTAGCAATGTTTTGTGGTTTTCTGTATACAAGTCATTTACATCCTTGGTGAAATTAATTTCTAGATATTTGATTCCTTTAGTTACTTTTATAAATGGATTTTTTTCTTGATTTCCTCTTCAGGTTGTTCATCACTACCGTATAGAAACACTACTGATTTTTGCATGTTGAACTTGCACCCTGCTACTTTGTTGAATTTGTTAATTAGTCTAGTAGCTCTGTTGTGGGTTTTTCAGGATTTTCTATATCTAGGATCATATCATCTCTATATAGGGAAAGTTTTACTTCTTCCTTTCCAATTTGGGTGCCATTATGTCTTTTTCTTGCCTAATTGCTATGGCTAGAACTTCCAGTACGATGTTGAACAGCAGTGGTAACAGTAGGCATCCTTGTCTTGTTCCTGATCTTAGATGGAAAGCTTCAATAGAGTGTGATGTTTCACCATTAAGTGTGACGTTAGCTATAGGTTTTTCATATATGCCCTTTATCATGTTGAGGAAATTTCCTTCTATTCTTAGTTTTCTAAGTGTTTTTCTAAAGAAGGGGTGCTGGATTTTGTCAAATGCCTTTTCTGCATTAATTAAGATGACCATGTGTTTTTTTTTCCCCTTGTTCTGTTAATGTGGTGTAATAATTAATTTTCTTTGTTAAACCACCCTTGCATGTCTGTGATAAATCCCACTTGATCATGGTGTATAATTCTTTTAATGTGCTACTGGGTTTGATTTGCAAGTATTTTGTTGAGGATCTTTGCACCTATACTAATGAGAGATATTGGTCTATAATTTTCTTTTCCTGTGTTTATCTTTATCTGGCTTTGGTATGAGGCTGATGTTGGCTTCTTAGAATGAGTTAAGAGTGTTCCCATCTCTTCAGTTTTGTAGATGAGTTTGAGCAGGATTGGTGTTAATTCTTGGTATTTTTGGTAAATTTCACCAGTGAAGCAATTGGGTTCTGGGATTTTCTTTATTGGGAGGTTTTTGATAAGTGCTTCAATTGCTTTACTCTTTATAAGTCTGTTGAGATCTTTTATTTTTTCTTGACTCAGTTTAAATAGCTTGTGTGTTTCTAGGAATTTTCCCAATTTATCTAGGTTGTCTATTTTTGGCATACTATTGTTCATTGTATTCTGTTAAAATCTTTTTTATTTCTGTGAGGCAGTGGTAATGTCCCCCCTTTCATTTCTGATTTTAGTTATTAACATCCTCTCTCTCTCTCTCATTTTTTTTTTGTCAGTCTAGCTAAAGTTTTGTCAGTTCTATTGATCTTTTTGAAGAACAAATTTTTGATTTGGTTGATTCTCTTGTTTTTTATTCTCAGTTTAATTTATTTCTGCTCTAATCTTTATTTTCTTCCATCTGCTCAGTTTATGTTTAGTTTGCTCTTCTTTTACTAGATCCTTCAGTTGTGAGGTTAAGTCTCTGATTTGACCTCTTATTTTTTTAATCTAAACATTTAGAGCTTTAAATTTCCCTCTGAGGCCTGCCTTTTCTGAATCTGATAAGTTTGGGTATGTAATGGTTTCATTTTCATCTGCCTTAATGTATTTCCTAATTTCCCTTTTGGTTTCTTTTTTGAGTGTTTAAGAGTGCATTGTATAATTTGCACATATTTGTGAATTTACCAATTTTCTTTCTGTTATTGATTTCTAGCTTCATTCCATTGTGGTCAAAGGTACATTGTATGATCTCAGTATTTTTTAATTTATTGAGACTTGTTTTGTAACATAATATATGATCTATTCTGGAGAATGATCCATGTGCACTATAGAAGGACATGCACTCTTCTGTGTTACATGATGTGTTTTCTATATATGTTTGTTATATCTAGTGGTTTATAATACCATTCAAGTCTCATATTACTGATCTTCTTTCTAGATGTTCTATTCATTACTCAGGATGGTTTATTGAAATCTCCTACAGTTAATGTAGAACCACCTATTGCTCCCTTCAAATCTGTCAATAGTTGCTTCATATACTTTGGGGATCAGCCATTAGGTACATAAATATTCATAATTATTTCATCTTCTTTATGAATTTATCCCTTTATCACTATTAAGTGACATACTTTGTCCCTATAATAGTTTTGGACTTAGACTATTTTAGTAGATATTAGCATAGCTACTCCGGCTTTCTTTGGTTACTAATTGCATGGTATATATTTTTTGTATCCTTTCTCTTTCAAACTACTTGTGCTTTTTAATTTAAGGTGAGTTTCTTGTAAACAGCAGAGAGTTGGGTCATTCTTCCAATCCCTGGCTTTTGGCTGAAGAGTTAAACCCATTTTCATGTAAAGTAACTACTAATAATGCAAGACTTTCTTCTGTCATTTTGCTATTTGGTTTTTGTAAGTCTTAGACCTTTTCTGTCCATCAGTTCTTCCAGTACCTTTCATATTTATTTGATTTTTTTGGTTGTACCATTTTGAGTCCCTTCTCATTTCTTCCTGTATATATTTTTCATGTATTTTCTTTGTGGTTACCATAGGGGTTAAATTTAACTTCATAAATCTGTAACAATCACATTTGATTCAATACCAACTTAACTTCAATAGCATTCATATACACTTTCCTATACCCCTCCATACCCCCACTGTTACAAATTATATCTTTCCTTTCAGTCTGAAGCAGTCCCTTTAGCATTGCTTGTAGGGCAGATCTAATGGTGACCAACTCCCTCAGCTTTTGGCTGTCTGGGAATGTCTTAATGTCTCCCTCATGTCTGAAAGACGGCCTTACATCACTGGATATAAAATTCTTCATTGGCAATTGTTTTCTTTCAGTGCTTTAAATATATCATCTCTCTGCCTTCTTGCCTCCCTGGTTTCTGATGAGAAATCAGCACTTGATCCCTCATTGGGATTCCCTTGTACATAACAGGTTGTTTTTCTTTTGCAGCTTTCAGATCTCTCTCCTGTCCTTGGCATTTGACAATTTGACTACTTTGTATCTGGACATGATACCCTTTGAGTTTATCCTGTTTGGAGTTTGTTGAGCTTCTTGAATGTGCATCCTCATCTCTTTCATTACATTTGGAAGTTTTCTGCCTTTGTTTCTTTGAATATCCCTTCTGCCCCTTTCTTCTCCTGCTGAGACTCCCATAGTGCATGTATTGATAGGCTTGATGGTTTCCTACAGGTCTCTTAGGCTCTGTTTTTGTTTTTTCTCTTTTTTTTTTCCTCACTATTCTTTTTCCCTTGTGCTCCTAATCCTGAATCATTTCCCTTGTCTGTCTTTGAGTTCACTGATTCTTTCTTCTGCCAGCTCCAAACTGCTGTTGAAAACCTCTAAGGAATTTTTCTTTTCATTTATTGTAGTCTTTAATTCTAACATTTGTGCCCCGTTCCTCTTTAAAATTTCTCTCTCTTCATTGTGATTCTTACATTGTTCATTCATTGTTTTCCTTATATCCTTTAGTTCTTGCTCTGTGTTTTCCTTTATCTCTTTGAGCATATTGAGGATTGTTTTTTAAAAAGTCTTTGTCCAGTATATCCAAAGTCTAGTTTTCTTCATTAATGGTTCTCAATTTTTATCTTGGTCCTTTGGATAGGCTATTATTTCCTTTCTTTGTCTTGTAATCTTTTGTTGCATATTGTGCATTTTAATATTTTAAAGTGTTAACTCTGGGATTTAGTCCCTAAGCGATCTGTTCCTGAAGTTTACCCAGCTAGTGATATGACAGAGATTTCCTTGAGTGCCAGCAGCTAAATAAAAGAAACAAATCAAAGCAAACACCTCTCACAGTCTTTGCAAATTGATATCGGTTGGCCATTGCTCTTCTTGGGAGTTTAGCCTCCTACCAAGTTCAGCCTGAGGCAACTGTGAAGGGCACAGTCCTCTCCATCTTCCCTGAGCCTCCGTCTTGTTCTGGGCTTTTGACTGCTCTCAGCCTTAGGAATCCCCCTGTTATAGGAATTCAAATGTCCCCTCTACTATCTCTGAAATAGACTTTCTGCCCCTCCCCATTGCTGTTTTATGATTTAAAGCAACTAATCCTTTGCCCCAGTCCCCTTTGACTTGTTTCCTACACTGTTTTAGCTGTCAAGAAGCTGCTTCTACCTGCCAGGCAAGTTCCAGAGATGAGTTTCCTGGTTGCCTCTTCCAGGCTACCACCTGAGAGATGGGTGCCAAGATACAGGCTCCACAGTATAGAGGTCACTGTGCTCTCCCTGGAACAGAGCCAGAGACCCACAGTGGGAAGCCAGGCTGTCTCCACGCTGTGCCAGGGAGGGGCTGAGGGAGGCCCAGCATTTGTGCCATGAGCTTCTCCTACCATTTTTCAAAGCTACATTTTTTTTTTTTTGATTCAGCATTCTCCCAGTTACTCTAACCCTTTTACTGTTTTCTGGAGTTCTGAGGAAGATGGCTCTGCCAATTTTTGCTAGTTGTTCGAAGATTCTGTTAAGAAACAGCACACTGGCTTGTCTTTTGCCACCATCTTGTTCAACCAGAAGCCCTTCAGTTGTTTTTTATATAAGCAAATAAACATGTTTGTTTGTTTGTGTGTGTGTGTTTGTGTGTGCATTGTTCCTTCTCTTAGAAGAAAGTTAGCCTATTATACACATTTTTTGCACCTGAGTTGCACTTAAAAATAATTCTCACTCCACATCAGTACATAGAGGCCTTCTTCATTCCTTTTATTCTGCTGCATTTTGCTCTGATATGTAAACGTACCCTAGTTTATTGAACCATTTTCCTATTGGTGGACACTTGCGTTATTTCAAGTCTTTTGCTCTTACAAATATTATTATAATGAAAAGCTTTGTGCATATGTATTTCTTATTTTTAAGAGTGTATGTTTGGAATCTATTTCTAGAATTGGGTTGCTGAGTAAAAGGGTAAATGCATAAAATTTTTCTCAATATTGCTAAATTCTCCTCTATAATTATTGTACCGCTTTGCATTTCCACCAGCAATAAACATGTTGTCACACTTGTGGATTTTTGCCAGTTTGAGAAATTAGAAATAGTATCTCAGTGAAGCTTAAATTTGCATTTCTTTTCCTGTGATTCCTATGCTAAGAATTTAATTCCAAAGAAACAAGACTTCTTTGGGTCAATAACACCTTTGGTCTTGTCAAAGAAGAAAAATCACTTCCTGGCAATGTTACATATTGAGTGAAGAAGTCTTTCTTGCGAATGGGCTTGAACTGTTAAGCTCTCATTCAGAGTAGCTTAGCAACAAGGAGCTTATGGAAATGGAATCACCGAAATCCACAGGAGTCTCAAGGAGCATTTGCCTTTTAATATTAAAGACATTTGTACCCATCAGAGTCAATGCTACTTTTTGAAAAGATTGACCCTAACACTGGAGTTGGAAGCTAGTGGCATAACAAAGAAAACAAATGCATGCTTCCAGAGATTCACCAGGAAAAGAGCACAATACCATCAGCAAAAATCTATGGAACTCTTTCTTACTTTAAATGCTCCATCCCCCCCATCCATGCAGAAGTGCCCCCAAAGGATTATTTACAGCACGTCATTTGAATTACCTCTTTGGATTTCAACACTGCATATATGTTTGTAAAAATAGATTTGTCTTTTCTTTTCTTCTCATATATTTTTGACAGTTTTGGCGTTTTAATGCTATGAAGCGAGTCTTGTGAGTGAGGAATTGCCTTTACAAAAGTATTCAATGTCTCATGTTTACAAAGAAGGATATATTTCTCTTTCATTTAACATTACAAGGTTGTCAGCAAGCACGATACATTTAGTGATGAACTTCTACACGGCGAGGACTATGCTAGAAGCGGAGAATACAAAGTTGACTAAACCTTGGTTCCTGCCTGTGATGGTTTGGAGGCTTTATGGACCCTGGAAAATTATGTTCTTAAAGCTAATCCATTCCTGTGGGTGTAAACCTATTGTGGGTGGGACCTTTCAATTAGGTTATTTCAGTTGAGGCGTGCTCCAGGTGGGCCTTTTACTGTAGTCCTTTATGAATCGGATGAATACAGGGGTGGGGGCAGAAGAAGGGGAGGGGAGAGCAGCTGAGGGAAAAAGCCATAGAAGCCAGAAACTGAAAGCAACAAAACCTGAAAGAGAAGGGAAAGACCAGCAGACACTGCTGTATGCCTTGCCATGTGATAAAGGAGTCCAGGATCACTGGCAGCTGGTATTTGGGGAAAGAACATTGCCTGATAATGCCTTGATTTGGACATTTTCACAGCCTCAGAACTGTATGCTTGTAAGCTAATAAATCCCCATTGTAATAGTCAACCTATTTCTGGTATACTGTGTTTCGGCAGCCTAGCACACTAAAACACCACCCTAGAGGAACTGGCCATCTATAGGGGGGCCTGAAAAGTAAACAAGTGAGTTAGTGGAAACTCTGACATGGGACCAACTAGAGTATATTGTAATTATTTGTCTAGAAGTCTTTCCACTAGTAGAGTTCACTTTTTTTAAATAACAGCTTTATTGAGATGTAATTCATATACCATATAATTCACCCATTAAAGAATACAATTAAATGTTTTTTTGTATATTCACAGAGTAGTGCACCACAAGTCAATTTTAGAACTTTTCATCACCCCCAAAAGAAATCCTGTTTCCATTAACAGTCATTCTCCATTTTCCCCTAACCCATGTCCCCCCACCAGTTCTAAGCAACCACTGATCTATGTTGTCTCTATAGATTTGTCTATTCTGAGCATTTCATGCAATGAAATGAGTAGGAAATCACACTATGGTCTTTTGTGTCTGGTTTCTTTCATTTAGCATATGTTTCCAAGGTTCATCCATGTATCAGTACTTCATTCCTTTTTATTGCTGAATAATATTCCATTGGATAGATATACCACATTGTTTACTATACTTTTATTGGGGCAACATTTACATACAGTGAAATGCACAAATCTTAAGTGTGGCTATGCCACATTTGATTTATTCTTTCATCAGTTGATCATTTGGATTGTTTCCTGTTTTGGGCTCTTAGGAATGTTGCTGATACATGCAAGTTTTTGTGTGGATACCTAGTGGAATTCCAAATGCATCTTTGTATTCCCAGTATCAAGTGTTGTCGTAGAAACTTAGTAAGTTGTCAACTTCTTGCTCAAAATTGGCATCCTGTCAATTTTCCTGTGTTTTGGAATTGGGAGGGACTTTGCTATCAGCTGGCCCACACTCTTGTTCTGGTGATCATCCAGCCCATAGCTGTAATGTCATTTCGTCCAATTCACATTTTTCCATCTTGTTCATGTGGTCCCATGAGAGCCTTTGCCGAAATCCACTTGCATGAGCTCTACAGACTTCCCCTGGTTGCTGACCTTGTGGTAATCCTGTAAGGAGGGAAAATGTGGTTAGTTTGCCACCACTTGTTCTTAGTGCTTGTACCAGGGCTGAAAAATTGACTGCTAATCATATGTTCCCATCTTTAACCAGGAATTGATACTTACTTGTTTATTCTTTCCAGAATCCACCTTCCCCTTTCTTCTTAAATCATGACATGGACCCTGGTGGAATTTTACATTTCTTTCTCACTGTCCTGGTTCTTCAGACACCACCACTGCAAAAGCTCCCGGCACCCTGGAATATGGTTTATCTGAGCTTGGAGGTCTGTCTGCTCTTACTGCTTCATGCACTCAGGATTTTAAAGCTGTAAGTCAATTCCTTCTCTGGGTTTCACATCTCTCTAAGCTTATTTTTATTTTACACTTCCCTGTAGCAAGATCGTTCTCCATGACAAAGAAACAAAAGCATTATTGAGTAGTTCTGAGTACTTCTGTATTCTTTCCAACATGTACTTACACTACACTCTCCCTCAAATCTGAGTCATCGTCCTTGTTCCCTTGGGTCTGACACATCAACAAAGCCATCTGAGTTGGCCATGTTTTTCACAGTCCCTGCTCATTGTAGACTTGAGAACTTCCTGACACAGCTCTTAAAGATCCAGTCTCCTCTTTTGTGGGTGCCTTTAAATGGATGGCTGTAGAGAAGTCACCAAAGACCACTTGCCTGATGACACTGTCCTGGAATAATTTCTGGATGGTGAGGGATGTCCCCTTGTTTCTTTCTTCTGGAAGTCTCAGAGATTGGCTAGCTGCTCTTTTCTCAGCTGTTACCATCTACTTTCACCAGCATTCTTCTCCCATTGGGAACTGTAGAACAGAACAGCCATACAACTCTCTTGCCCCCCCCCCCACTCCAACTCTAAATGAGGTTATAAATACTTTGGAAGTTATCCAAGGCAATTTACTGCTTGTAAGAACAGGACTACATCTATAATAGTCACCCATGGAATGTACTGTGACATGATTAAACTTAGATCTGATCTTTTTCAATACCCTCATAGATTCTGCAACTTAGCTCTACCCCTTCTTCTATCCCTGAGTTCATTCCTAAACTGATACTCATGAGTTTTCTTGTCTTCCCTCATCTTTTTCTTCTCTATCTTCCTTCTGTAAATGAAAGATGCAACTATTAGACTATTTGGCCTACAAATCAGATGTTCCCTCCAAATCCAACAACTTCTTTCTTGAGTGGGTGTAATCACCTTAATGTGTAATATTCCACCTTCTATCTCATGTGTGTGAGACTCACCCATGCCCACTGGGCAGCCCTACTGACTTTGTATATGCCATCGCTCGTCAGGATCACTTGGAATTCTATTAACACTACTTCAGTTTGAGGATCTAGAGATTAGTCTTTCCTCTGAACTTTTTATAATATTTCTTCTACCCTGCTAACACATCCAAATATATAGAAATTAATTCCCAGGGCATATTTCATCTGTCCATGGTGTATCTACATGGCGCAGGTCTTGATATGAGGCCAAGGCTATATCATTTCATGCACCAGTATATGCACCATACCCAGCACAGGGCCTGGCACATTGGAGGCCCTCAGTTAATATTTGTTAGGCAAGTAAATGGATGACTGATGGTCCAATAAGGTAAACTAGATGCTCAAAGAGAGCATATACTCCACCTACCATCTACCTCAGATACACAGTCCATTATGATTAGATGTCATCTTATAAAAGCTGCTACGATCATGTTAAAGATGCTCATCACATCTCTACCTTCAGTAATATATAATTTTTATAATGATGATTATTACATTGGTGTAGTTCTTTATGGTTCAAAAAGCACATTCATGAAGTTTCCAAGTCTACAATGTCTGTTGTAGTTAAATGTGTAGCTGATTTAACCCTTATCTAGAATCACTGTGGAATATTTTTCCACATTTAATAAAACCTAGAAAAACACCTATGATGAACAGATTGGTCCATAAGCTCAGTTCTGTGTGTTTTGACTCACTAGTAACTGAGTCCTAGTTCTACAAACATGTAGACTTCAGGGGAGAGGGGGCAGAGAGGGGAGATGAATTCGCACATGCATTCTGTAGAGTTCAAGACCTTTTGGAGGAGAGAAAATAGACATATCTCCACCTAGTGGTCAAAAGCAAAATATGGCAGTGTTAAAATGGGTTTGGACCCAGTCTGCAGATCTACGTTCCTGTACCTGGCCTACTTTTTTTTAAATCATATTTTTATTGTGGAATATAACATATACACATAGAAGTAATAACTTTCCAAGTGCAATTTAACAAGTAGTTAGAGAGCAAATTTCAAAGAATGTTATGGGTTGCTGTTCCACAGTTCAGTTTCTGTTATTTCTTTGTTGTGAAATATAACATATATGCAAAAAGGTAATACCTTTCAAAGTACAATTGAACAAGTAGTTATATATGAAATTTCCAACAAAGTACCATAGTTTCACTTACTTCCTTATTCCAAAATATAACATCTATACAAAAAGGTAATAACCTTCACATTACAATTTAACAAGTAGCTATGGAGCAAATTTCAAAGGATGCTATGTATTACAGTTCCACCATTTCAGTTCTTTCCTTCTAGCTATTCTAAAACCCTAGCAACTAAGAAAAAGAAAATTATATGGCAATTCAGTATTCATAATCCTTTGTTAAATTCCATCTTGTCTGTTGCTACTCCTTCCTCTAGTTTAATCACTTTCCTGATCATCAGGGATGTCTAGGCAGTGACCACCCTAACTTGTTCATGCTGAAAAGGGGTGTCGACATTATGGGAAAAGGGGACACATCTGGTTCATGTTCTTGAAGAGGTTATTGCCTCTGGGTTTGGGGACTTAGCTGGCATAGTTGCTCTCTGAAGGATTTAAGTTTCTGAAGAATAAACTTAGTGAAACATTTTTAGAGTCTCAGCTAGGGTCCGGGTATTCTTTAGGGCTTTCTTGGGCTTATCATACTGTGACCATTTGGCATATCTAGCTGAAGCTTCCTTAGGAGTAACCTCCAGGACAGCCTCTCAACTCTATTGAAATCTCTTAGCTACTGAAACCTTATTTTGTTGCTTTTCTTTCCCCTCTTTTGGTCAAAAAGGCATTCTCAATCCCTCAATGCCAGGGTCAGTCTCATTCCCAGAATCAATGTCCCATGTTGCAAGGTGAAAGGTTAGAGAGAAGAAAAAGAAATAGATTGGTCAAGGAAAATCCATCCAGTTTACTGGGGGAAAACTGTATGGAGGCAGTCCAACATCTTTGGAATCAGATAAACTTGGATTTAAATTCCAGCTCTGCAACTAAAGAGTTATGTGATTTGGGACAAGATTCTTATCTAACTAAATCTCAATTTCTTTATCTGTAAAATGGGAATAATAATACAGCATAAGTTTGTTTTAATTTAAAGATTAAATAAAATAATGCATAAAACCAAGTAACACAGTGGCTGGCACTTAGAAGGCAGTCAGTACATGACAGGTATTATTATGTCTGTTTGAAAAGATGTACAGCTCTACTTCCTACAAGGACAGCACTTACGTGTTGCACATGTGCATGTATTTATCAGTAACAAGGCAACACAGATTGCAGAAAGTATAAGGAGTCAGAGTTCTATGGGTTTTAGTGTGATAGAGTCTATTGAACAGATAACGTATTTAATAAGGAGTCATCTGGATAAAATGACCTAGAGGAAAGTTTCTATGTATTTCAAGTTCACTCTCCATTTCAATGGAAATGCAGAGATAGTGTTAAGCAGGTCATATTTACTTCCTCTGTGCCCACTAAAAACAAAGGGTAGTTAGTGATAAATATAGACTGGAAGGTGTTCCCAATAAATAATGGACCCTTATTGCCTTTCTAAGGAAAAGTGACATCTTTAAAACACATTTCTTAATCCTATCAACATAATATTCAGTGAAAGATACGAGGGCCTCTTCTGGTGTGGCACCCACAGCCTCACACAGCGAAGGTTGGTTTGGGTGAGGGTGGGGAGGGGTGAACTCAGAAAACAACCAGACAGTAGATTTGGGGAGTTCCTGCTTCAATTTCCTCTCTTCACCCTTGCGACTACATTGACCTTTCTGCCTGCCCTTGCCTCTTCCCGTTCCTAGCAGGCAGAAGTAAAAATGGGGCCAGATGGTGGATGTTTATCTGAGCAGTTTTAGTTCCCTGAAATTCTAACCTTCCAAGATGATGAGAAGCTGCCTCTGAATAAGAGAGGTGAGGAGATTGAAATCATATGTGTTCAGAGCACATTGAGCAACAGGTGATGTGGAAAACGTTTAAACATTTAGGCTCTCTGTACGGTGCCGGCCCCACCTGGGTGGTGAAGAGAATAGGGGTTTCCCTCTCCATGGCTGGGAGCCACCTTCTGAAGCCTGGGACCGCCGGGTCGTCTGTTGGCTTCTGTTTTCATGAGGAGGGCATTTATTGAATCTGCCAACGCCAGATCTTTTATGGAAATTTCCCAAACACTTGCCTTCTTCTCTCTTCTCCCCCACATAAAAGATCCACTCTCCTCTAGAAGATCAAGAGTAAGTGTAACCCAAGCTATTGGGCATTGAGATATTCTTGCTTAATTAACGTAAGCTCTGTTTAAAGCCATGGTATGTTACTTGGCTTATTTGGATTTAGGAATTACCCTATATCCTGTTGACATGGTTCCTAAAATAAGAGACAAATGCCACGACACTTATGAAAAGAGACTCCCTGGGCAGCAAACTGCTTGTATTTAAAAACAATTCCTCTAGATGGAACTCTATTTAAGTCTGGGCAGAGGGTCCTTGACTTCCCATTTAGTGTGCAGCAATTATAGAAGCAAACTCCAATGGTCAGGGAAGTCAAGAAGGCAGACCCAAACTGCTCGGAGAGATCTGGAAGACAGTGTTACTTATCCTTAATGAGTGACTTTTTCTTTAGATGAGACAAAATCTCTTATTGCTTCGCTCATTAATAGCCTCATCTAGGTTCAAGTTCCTTCTCCCTCCCTCCCTTAAGGTAGATAAATGGCTCATGGTAAATGCACATCCAAACCATCAAATCAGATGGAAACAGAAGTGAAAGGAATAGTTATGTGGAGGCTCTCACAGCTATGGGGCTTAACACAGAAGTAACCCTCAGCCGGGGTCAGCCTGGGCCCTGGTGTGGCCGGCAGCCAGCATGGCAGAGAGACACCGTCGGCATCTCGTCGGCAAGTGTCATGTGGCTCTGGCTAGGCTGAGAGAACATTCTGTGCTTGTTCACATCCTTCTGGAACACCTTCAAAGTAGCAGCCGAGAAAGCCAGGATGGTTTAAACACCATGACGAGATTAAGCTCATTTCCAGCAGGAACTGAAATATGCAATACAGAAGAAAGAACCAGAGCCAACTTCTCCCATCAAGATCACTGTAACTGTTTAAACCTGTACAGATGGGTGACAGGTTAAAAGTGAAGGGTAGCACAAGCAGCAAAAGAAAAACATAGACCAGTTGGACTTGATCAAAATTTAAAACTTTTGTGCATCAGAGATCATTATCAGGAAAGTAAAAAGACAATCTAGAGAATGGGAGAAAATATTTGCAAACCATATATCTGATAAGTGCTTTGTATCCCAAATATAGAAAGAAAATTTACAACTGTGCAATAGACAAATATCCAACTAAAAAATGGGCAAAGGACTTGAGTAGACATTTCTTCAAAGAAAATATGCAAATGGCCAATAAGCACATGAAAAGATGCTCAGCATCAGTCATCAGGGAACTACAAATCAAAACCACAATATATACTGCTTCACACCCACTAGGGTAGATTTAACTTTTTGATTGAATCCACCCTAGTGGGTGTGAAGCAGTATATATAGTGAGGGAGGGAGGAAGGAAGGAAGGAAAAAGGGAGAAAGAAAAAAGAAAAGAACCCATGTTGGCAAGGTTATTATGAGTTTCTAGATGTGTGAGGAACAGAACTGAAGTCTCCCCAAGATGTGGCTACATGTGCATCAGGGGATGAGGTTTTTCACAGGAATTAAGCAAAAGCACCAGAGACCTAGAAGGTCAAACACAACGGTTAGCTCTCTTCCTCTTCATCCTTTCTTGGGAGAAAATTAATCCAGCTCCCCCTTGTCTGGGGGACTATCCAAATCATGCCTCCTTTATTCAGAATAGAGAGAATGTTTTGCCCCTTTGGTTAGAGAAAGTGGATTTTTCTCTAAAAATAAAACTGGATTTTTGTGTGTGTGATTAAATTTCCTTTATTTTTTTTTTTTTTACCCAGAAGCAAAGAATACATTAATGATCACATTAAGTAACTCTCTTAATATTTATTTCACTTTATCATGTAACTATATATATAATAACAATTAAAACCATGTATCTTACAAAAAATCTAAAGTGTTTAAATAATTCTACCTGTGATTTGACATTTGCCAACAAATGTCTTACGTTTGGCATTTACTTAGATTCCTGAATTGGAAGATTTTGACAAAACAGTTTCTGTAGACTGGGATTCATTGGGAACTGTACCAATAATACTCAAGAAGTTCTGGGACTCTGGGGATTTTTTTACGGTGGCGGTGGTTGATGCTGGTATCCTGGATTAGAAGGAGCAATCGTGAGTAGATCTTGGGACACAGCAGACTAGACATCAGGACATTCAGGGCTGAAGGAAGGAGGACACAATTATGTCTAGATCAGTAGTAAAGCTAGGTTTGCATATTGATTATTCAGGAATGGTGTCTTTCCTCTGGGGGGATGTCCCCTAAAAGCTGGTCAGAGCTTAGCTGTGAATTTGCAGCAGCTATTCAATATGGGGCAGTGGTCACCAAACAGGAGGAAGACAAGAAACCTAAAGGACCACAGGACTTTTTTTTTAAATTCAATTTTATTGAGATATATTCACATACCATACAATCATCCAAAGTGTACAACTGTTCACAATACCATCATATAGTTGTGCATTCATCATCCCAATCTATTTTTTGAACATTTTCCCTGTACCAGAAAAAGTGAAAATAAGAATAGAAAATACAAGTAAAAAAAGAACACCCAAATCATCCTGGCCCCCCATTTTTCATTTAGTTTTTTGTCCCCATTTTTCCACGCATCCATCCATACACTGGATAAAGGGAGTGTGATCCACAAGGCTTTCACAATCACACCGTCACCCCTTATAAGCTACATTGTTATACAATTGTCTTTAAGAGTCAAGGCTACTGGGTTGCAGTTTGATAGTTTCAGGTATTTACTTCCTGCTATTCCAATGCATTAAAACCTAAAAAGGGTTATCTATATAGTGCATAAGAATGCCCACTAGAGTGAGCTCTTGACTCTATTTGGAATCTCTCAGCCACTGAAACTTTATTTTGTTTCATTTCACATCCCCCTTTTGGTCAAGAAGATTTTCTCAATCCCACGATGTTGGGTCCAGATTCATCCCCGGGAAGGACTTGGTACTTTTAAAAGATTACAACATATTATGCTGTTTAAGACTGTGGACAATGAATAACATTAGAAACTTTGGGGCTCATCATATTTCTCTAGCTTGATCTTTGCTCATTATACATCCTTTGTACTTGTAGCAGTTGTCCTAGAGCTGCTGAGTCCTGTAAGTAGCCATCAGTCATAACGACTATTTACATTATATTAATGAGAATTAAATAAAACTAAGAATTCTCTTTCTTAATTGCACTAATCACCTTCCAAGTGCTCAGTAGCCATATGTTGCTAATGGCTACTATATAGGATGGCAGAGATATAGAACATTTCCATCACTGCAGAAAGTTCTATTGAACAGCATTGTTCTAAAGCCTACATTATGCATCTTTGACTTGCAAGAGTTTATCTTAAATGAGTACTTTTACCACTTCCCAGAAATGAAAGGATCTAACAGAACTAACCTAGGATCTTAGTTACCAGACTGCTTAAAGAAAATACCACGAAATGGTTTGGCTTGAACAATGGGAATTTATTAGCTTACAGTTTTGAGGCTGATGAAATGTCCAAATCAAGGCATTATCAAGGTGATGCTTTCTACCCAAAGCTGGTGAAAAAAAGAAAAGGAAAAGAACCCATGTTGGCGAGGTTATGGATAAATAGGAACCCTTATTCATTGCTGATGGGAATGTAAAATGGTACAGCCTATGTGGAAACAGTTTGGCAAATCCTCAAAAAGTTAAACAGAATTACTAGATGACCAAGAAATTCCACTCCTAGGTATACACCCAGAAGAATTGAAAATAGGGACCCAGATTCTTGTACATGAATGTTTATAGTGGCATTTTTCACAATAGCCAAAAGATAGAAAAAACGCAAGTGTCCATCAACAGATGAATGTATAATCAAAACGTGATATATATACACAATAGAATATTATTCAGCCAGAAAAAGGAATGAAGTTCTAATACATGCTACAACATGGATGAACCTTGAAACCATGCTAAGTGAAAGAAGCCACTAAGGGAAGACTACATACTATATAATTCCTATATAATTCCATTCACATGAAATGTCCCAAACTGGAAAATCTCTGGAGACAGAAAGTAGGTTAGCAGGATGGCCAAATAGGGGGTGATCCCTGGCTCCTCTGCCACGTGGGAAGGCACGTGATGGCATCTGCTGGCCTCTCCCTTCTCCTCCAGGTTCTGCAGATTTCAGCTTCTTGCTTCTGTGGCTTTCTCTCTCTCTGACTGAATTTCATTCTCTTAATCCAGTAAGAGGATGAAGACCCACTCTGATTGAGGTGGGTCTTGATACACACCATAACTGAAGTAGTCTCATCAAAAGTTCCTTGTTACAGTGGGTTCACACCCAGAATAATGGATTAGATTTAAGAACATGTTTTTCTGGGGTATATACAGCTTCAAACCACCACACCTAGCTTCTGTCTTAATGCTGTTGTGTATTTTAACGCTTTCTGTATTTTAAATGCTAAAACACATTTTAATACTGTTTTAAGCATTTGATTTTCATTTGCATTTATCCACATATCCTGTCCAGCGTTCTTCTCTCCTTTCTATATTATCTAGCTTTCATCTAGGGCCATTCATTTTTTTTGTCTCTGAAAATTTTTCTTTAATGCTTCTTTTAGTATGACTATGCAGGTGCAAGATTCTTTCTTTCTTTGTTTTTCTGAAAATATATTTTGCTTCTGTTTTTAAAGGATCTTTTTTCTGGGTATAGAATTCTAGGTTGACAATCATTTTCCTTTAGCACTTTAAATGTGTTATTCCATTGTCATCTTGATTCCACAGTTTTTGTTGAGAAATTTTGATGCTTCTTTGAATGTAATGTATCATTTTTCTTTGACTGCCTTCAAGATTTTCTCATTGTATTTGATTTTCATCCAAAAGGACAAATACAGTATGATTCCAGTTATTTGAAATATCTAAAATAGGCAAATTAATAGCGAGAAAAAGTAGATTAGAGGTTACAAGGTGCTGGAGTAGAGGAGATGGGGAGTTACTGCTTAGTGGGCAAAGAGTTTGTTTAGTGATGAAAAATTTTGGAAATAGATATTGGTGATGGTTGCACAACCTTGTGAACATAATTAATGCCACTGAATTTTACACTTTAAAATGGTTTTATTTTATATATGTTTTACCACAATAAAAATACAGATAAAGGAGCAAACAGGGAAAAAATATGCTATGACATGAACAAACCTCAAAAACATTATGCTAAAGTGAAAGAAGCCAGATACAAAAGGTCATGGAGGAGGCGGGGCAAGATGGCAGACTGGTGAGCTGTATGTTTTAGTTACTCCTCCAGGAAAGTAGGTAGAAAGCCAGGAACTGCGTGGACTGGACACCGCAGAGCAATCTGACTTTGGGCATACTTCATACAACACTCATGAAAACGTGGAACTGCTGAGATCAGCGAAATCTGTAAGTTTTTGCGGCCAGGGGACCCGCACCCCTCCCTGCCAGGCTCAGTCCCATGGGAGGAGGGGCTGTCAGCTCCGGGAAGGAGAAGGGAGAACTGCAGTGGCAGCCCTTATCGGAAACTCATTCTGCTGATCCAAACTCCAACCATAGATAGATGGAGACCAGACACCAGAGAATCTGAGAGCAGCCAGCCCAGCAGAGAGGAGACAGGCACAGGAAAAAACAACACGAAAAACTCCAAAATAAAAGCGGAGGATTTTTGTAGTTCTGGTGAACATAGAAGGGGGAAGGGCAGAGCTCAGGCCGGAGCTCATGCCCTGAGGCGCATATGCAAATCCCGAAGAAAAGCTGATCTCTCTGCCCTGTGGACCTTTCCTTAATGGCCCTGGTTGCTTTGTCTCTTAGCATTTCAATAACCCATTAGATCTCTGAGGAGGGCCCTTTTTTTTTTTTTTTTTTTTAACCCTTTTTTCTTTTTTTAAAACAATTACTCTAATACAGAAAGCTTCAAAGACCTGCAATTTGGGCAGGTCAAGTCAAGAGCAGAACTAGGAGAGCTCTGAGACAAAACGCAATAATCCAGTGGCTGAGAAAATTCACTAAACACCACAACTTCCCAAGAAAAGGGGGGTGTCCACTCACAGCCATCATCCTGGTGGACAGGAAACACTCCTGCCCATTGCCAGCCCCATAGCCCAGAGCTGCCCCAGACAACCCAGTGTGATGGAAGTGCTTCAAATAACAGGCACACACCACAAAACTGGGCGTGGACATTAGCCTTCCCTGCAACCTCAGCTAATTGTCCCAGAGTTGGGAAGGTAGAGCAGTGTGAATTAACAAAGCCCCATTCAGCCATCATTTCAGCAGACTGGAAGCCTCCCTACACAGCCCAGCAGCCCAGAACTGCTCTGGGGGGACGGCACTCACCTGTGACATAGCACAGTCATCCCTCAACAGAGGACCAGGGGGTGCACGGCCTAGAAGAGGGGCCCACTTGCAAGTCTCAGAAACCATACGCCAATACCAAGGACTTGTGGGTCAGTGGCAGAGACAAACTGTGGCAGGACTGAACTGAAGGATTAGACTATTGCAGCAGCTTTAAAACTCTAGGATCACCAGGGAGATTTGATTGTTAGAGCCACCCCCCCCCCCTGACTGCCCAGACACACGCCCCATATACAGGGCAGGCAACACCAACTACACATGCAAGCTTGGTACACCAATTGGACCCCACAAGACTCACTCCCCCACTCACCAAAAAGGCTAAGCAGGGGAGAACTGGCTTGTGGAGAACAGGTGGCTCGTGGACGCCACCTGCTGGTTAGTTAGAGAAAGTGTACTCCACGAAGCTGTAGATCTGATAAATTAGAGATAAGGACTTCAATTGCTCTACAAATCCTAAAAGAACCCTATCAAGTTCAGCAAATGCCACGAGGCCAAAAACAACAGAAAATTATAAAGCATATGAAAAAACCAGACGATATGGATAACCCAAGCCCAAGCACCCAAATCAAAAGACCAGAAGAGACACAGCACCTAGAGCAGCTACTCAAAGAACTAAAGATGAACAATGAGACCATAGTACGGGAGATAAAGGAAATCAAGAAGACCCTAGAAGAGCATAAAGAAGACATTGCAAGACTAAATAAAAAAAATGGATGATCTTATGGAAATTAAAGAAACTGTTGACCAAATTAAAAAGATTCTGGACAATCATAGTACAAGACTAGAGGAAGTTGAACAACGAATCAGTGACCTGGAAGATGACAGAATGGAAAATGAAAGCATAAAAGAAAGAATGGGGAAAAAAAATTGAAAAAATCGAAATGGACCTCAGGGATATGATAGATAATATGAAACGTCCAAATATAAGACTCATTGGTGTCCCAGAAGGGGAAGAAAAGGGTAAAGGTCTAGGAAGAGTATTCAAAGAAATTGTTGGGGAAAACTTCCCAAATCTTCTAAACAACATAAATACACAAATCATAAATGCTCAGCGAACCCCAAATAGAATAAATCCAAATAAACCCACTCCGAGACATATACTGATCACACTGTCAAACACAGAAGAGAAGGAGCAAGTTCTGAAAGCAGCAAGAGAAAAGCAATTCACCACATACAAAGGAAACAGCATAAGACTAAGTAGTGACTACTCAGCAGCCACCATGGAGGCGAGAAGGCAGTGGCACGATATATTTAAAATTCTGAGTGAGAAAAATTTCCAGCCAAGAATACTTTATCCAGCAAAGCTCTCCTTCAAATTTGAGGGAGAGCTTAAATTTTTCACAGACAAACAAATGCTGAGAGAATATGCTAACAAGAGACCTGCCCTACTGGAGGTACTAAAGGGAGCCCTACAGATAGAGAAACAAAGACAGGACAGAGAGACTTGGAGAAAGGTTCAGTACTAAAGAGATTCGGTATGGGTACAATAAAGGATATTAATAGACAGAGGGGAAAAATATGACAAACATAAACCAAAGGATAAGATGGCCGATTCAAGAAATGCCTTCACGGTTATGACGTTGAATGTAAATGGATTAAACTCCCCAATTAAAAGATATAGATTCGCAGAATGGATCAAAAAAAATGAACCATCAGTATGTTGCATACAAGAGACTCGTCTTAGACACAGGGACACAAAGAAACTGAAAGTGAAAGGATGGAAAAAAATATTTCATGCAAGCTACAGCCAAAAGAAAGCAGGTGTAGCAATATTAATCTCAGATAAAATAGACTTCAAATGCAGGGATGTTTTGAGAGACAAAGAAGGCCACTACATACTAATAAAAGGGGCAATTCAGCAAGAAGAAATAACAATCGTAAATGTCTATGCACCCAATCAAGGTGCCACAAAATACATGAGAGAAACACTGGCAAAACTAAAGGAAGCAATTGATGTTTCCACAATAATTGTGGGAGACTTCAACACATCACTCTCTCCTATAGATAGATCAACCAGACAGAAGACCAATAAGGAAATTGAAAACCTAAACAATCTGATAAATGAATTAGATTTAACAGACATATACAGGACATTACATCCCAAATCACCAGGATACACATACTTTTCTAGTGCTCACGGAACTTTCTCCAGAATAGATCATATGCTGGGACATAAAACAAGCCTCAATAAATTTAAAAAGATTGAAATTATTCAAAGCACATTCTCTGACCACAATGGAATACAATTAGAAGTCAGTAACCATCAGAGACTTAGAAAATTCGCAAATACCTGGAGGTTAAACAACACACTCCTAAACAATCAGTGGGTTAAAGAAGAAATAGCAAGAGAAATTGCTAAATATATAGAGACGAATGAAAATGAGAACACAACATACCAAAACCTATGGGATGCAGCAAAAGCAGTGCTGAGGGGGAAATTTATAGCACTAAATGCATATATTAAAAAGGAAGAAAGAGCCAAAATCAAAGAACTAATGGATCAACTGAAGAAGCTAGAAAATGAACAGCAAACCAATCCTAAACCAAGTAGAAGAAAATAACAAGGATTAAAGCAGAAATAAATGACATAGAGAACAAAAAAACAATAGAGAGGATAAATATCACCAAAAGTTGGTTCTTTGAGAAGATCAACAAGATTGACAAGCCCCTAGCTAGACTGACAAAATCAAAAAGAGAGAAGACCCATATAAACAAAATAATGAATGAAAAAGGTGACATAACTGCAGATCCTGAAGAAATTAAGAAAATCATAAGAGGATACTATGAACAACTGTATGGCAACAAACTGGATAATGTAGAGGAAATGGACAATTTCCT
This sequence comes from Choloepus didactylus, assembly GCF_015220235.1. Taxonomy (NCBI): domain Eukaryota; kingdom Metazoa; phylum Chordata; class Mammalia; order Pilosa; family Megalonychidae; genus Choloepus; species Choloepus didactylus. Next base: position 18,076,050 of record NC_051322.1, on the reverse strand, counting down.
GGAAACATATGAACAACCTAGACTGACCAGAGAAGAAATAGAAGACCTCAAGCAACCCATCACAAGCAAAGAGATCCAATCAGTCATCAAAAATCTTCCCACAAATAAATGCCCAGGGCCAGATGGCTTCACAGGGGAATTCTACCAAACTTTCCAGAAAGAACTGACACCAATCTTACCTCAAACTCTTTCAAAACATTGAAGAAAATGGAAACACTACCTAACTCATTCTATGAAGCTAACATCAATCTAATACCAAAAACAGGCAAAGATGCTACAAAAAGGAAAACTACCGGCCAATCTCCCTAATGAATATAGATGCAAAAATCCTCAACAAAATACTTGCAAATCGAATCCAGACACATTAAAAAAATCATACACCATGACCAAGTGGGGTTTATTCCAGGCATGCAAGGATGGTTCAACATAAGAAAATCAATCAATGTATTACAACACATTAACAAGTCAAAAGGGAAAAATCAATTGATCATCTCAATAGATGCTGAAAAAGCATTTGACAAAATCCAACATCCCTTTTTGATAAAAACACTTCAAAAGGTAGGAATTGAAGGAAACTTCCTCAACATGATAAAGAGCATATATGAAAAACCCACAGCCAGCATAGTACTCAATGGTGAGAGACTGAAAGCCTTCCCTCTAAGATCAGGAACAAGACAAGGATGCCCGCTGTCACCACTGTTATTCAACATTGTGCTGGAAGTGCTAGCAAGGGCAATCCGGCAAGACAAAGAAATAAAAGGCATCCAAATTGAAAAAGAAGAAGTAAAACTGTCATTGTTTGCAGATATGATCTTATATCTAGAAAACCCTGAGAAATCGACGATACAGCTAGTAGAGCTAATAAACAAATTTAGCAAAGTAGCGGGATACAAGGTTAATGCACATAAGTCAGTAATGTTTCTATATGCTAGAAATGAACAAACTGAAGAGACACTCAAGAAAAAGATACCATTTTCAATAGCAACTAAAAAAATCAAGTACCTAGGAATAAACTTAACCAAAGATGTAAAAGACCTATACAAAGAAAACTACATAACTCTACTAAAAGAAATAGAAGGGGACCTTAAAAGATGGAAAAATATTCCATGTTCATGGATAGGAAAGCTAAATGTCATTAAGATGTCAATTCTACCCAAACTCATCTACAGATTCAATGCAATCCCAATCAAAATTCCAACAACCTACTTTGCAGACTTGGAAAAGCTAGTTATCAAATTTATTTGGAAAGGGAAGATGCCTCGAATTGCTAAAGACACTCTAAAAAAGAAAAACGAAGTGGGAGGACTTACACTCCCTGACTTTGAAGCTTATTATAAAGCCACAGTTGCCAAAATAGCATGGTACTGGCACAAAGATAGACATATAGATCAATGGAATCGAATTGAGAATTCGGAGATAGACCCGCAGATCTATGGCCGACTGATCTTTGATAAGGCCCCCAAAGTCACTGAAACTGAGTCCATAATGGTCTTTTCAACAAATGGGGCTGGGAGAGTTGGATATCCATATCCAAAAGAATGAAAGAGGACCCCTACCTCACCCCCCTACACAAAAATTAACTCAAAATGGACCAAAGATCTCAATATAAAAGAAAGTACCATAAAACTCCTAGAAGATAATGTAGGAAAACATCTTCAAGACCTTGTATTAGGCGGCCACTTCCTAGACTTTACACCCAAAGCACAAGCAACAAAAGAGAAAATAGATAAATGGGAACTCCTCAAGCTTAGAAGTTTCTGCACCTCAAAGGAATTTCTCAAAAAGGTAAAGAGGCAAGCCAACTCAATGGGAAAAAATTTTTGGAAACCCATGTATCTGACAAAAGACTGATATCTTGCATATATAAAGAAATCCTACAACTCAATGACAATAGTACAGTCGGCCCAATTATAAAATGGGCAAAAGATATGAAAAGACAGTTCTCTGAAGAGGAAATACAAATGGACAAGAAACACATGAAAAAATGTTCAGCTTCACTAGCTATTAGAGAGATGCAAATTAAGACCACAATGAGATACCATCTAACACCGGTTAGAATGGCTGCCATTAAACAAACAGGAAACTACAAATGCTGGAGGGGATGTGGAGAAATTGGAAGTCTTATTCATTGTTGGTGGGACTGTATAATGGTTCAGCCACTCTGGAAGTCAGTCTGGCAGTTCCTTAGAAAACTAGATATAGAGTTACCATTCGATCCAGCGATTGTACTTCTCGGTATATACCCGGAAGATCGGAAAGCAGTGACACGAACAGATATCTGCACGCCAATGTTCATAGCAGCATTATTCACAATTGCCAAAAGATGGAAACAACCCAAATGTCCTTCAACAGATGAGTGGATAAATAAAATGTGGTATATACACACGATGGAATACTACGCGGCAGTAAGAAGGAACGATCTCGTGAAACATATGACAACATGGATGCACCTTGAAGACATAATGCTGAGCAAAATAAGCCAGGCACAAAAAGAGAAATATTATATGCTACCACTAATGTGAACTTTGAAAAATGTAAAACAAATGGTTTATAATGTAGAATGTAGGGGAACTAGCAATAGAGAGCAATTAAGGAAGGGGGGAACAATAATCCAAGAAGAACAGATAAGCTATTTAACGTTCTGGGGATGCCCAGGAATGACTATGGTCTGTTAATTTCTGATGGATATAGTAGGAGCAAGTTCACAGAAATGTTGCTATATTAGGTAACTTTCTTGGGGTAAAGTAGGAACATGTTGGAAGTTAAGCAGTTATCTTAGGTTAGTTGTCTTTTTCTTACTCCCTTGCTATGGTCTCTTTGAAATGTTCTTTTATTGTATGTTTGTTTTCTTTTTAACTTTTTTTTTCATACAGTTGATTTAAAAAAGAAGGGAAAGTTAAAAAAAAAAAAAAAAAAGATGTAGTGCCCCCTTTAGGAGCCTGTGGAGAATGCAGGGGTATTCGCCTACCCCACCTGCACGGTTGCTAACATGACCACAGACATAGGGGACTGGTGGTTTGATGGGTTGAGCCCTCTACCACAGGTTTTACCCTTGGGAAGACGGTTGCTGAAAAGGAGAGGCTAGGCCTCCCTATGGTTTTGCCTAAGAGCCTCCTCCCGAATGCCTCTTTGTTGCTCAGATGTGGCCCTGTCTCTCTAGCTAAGCCAACTTGAAAGGTGAAATCACTGCCCTCCCGCCTACGTGGGATCAGACACCCAGGGGAGTGAATCTCCCTGGCAACGTGGAATACGACTCCCGGGGAGGAATGTAGACCTGGCATCGTGGGACGGAGAACATCTTTTTGACCAAAAGGGGGATGTGAAAGGAAATGAAATAAGCTTCAGTGGCAGAGAGATTCCAAAACGAGCCGAGAGGTCACTCTGGAGGGCACTCTTATGCACACTTTAGACAACCCTTTTTAGGTTCTAAAGAATTGGGGTAGCTGGTGGTGGATACCTGAAACTATCAAACTACAACCCAGAACCCATGAATCTCGAAGACAGTTGTATAAAAATGTAGCTTATGAGGGGTGACAATGGGATTGGGAAAGCCATAAGGACCACACTCCACTTTGTCTAGTTTATGGATGGATGAGTAGAAAAATAGGGGAAGGAAACAAACAGACAAAGGTACCCAGTGTTCTTTTTTTACTTCAATTGCTCTTTTTCACTCTAATTATTATTCTTGTTATTTTTGTGTGTGTGCTAATGAAGGTGCCAGGGATTGATTTGGGTGATGCATGTACCACTATGTAATGGTACTGTAAACAATCGAAAGTACGATTTGTTTTGTATGACTGCGTGGTATGTGAATATATCTCAATAAAATGAAGATTAAAAAAAAGAAAAAGTCATGGATGTATAGCTCCATTTATATGAAATATACAGAGTAAGTCAATCCATAGAGACAGGCTGCCAGGAGCTGGGAGAATGGGGGAGTGGGGAACAACTGCTTAATTGGTTCAAAGTTCTTCTTGGGGTAATGAAAATGTTGTGGAACTAGATAGAGGTGGTAAGTGCACAGGACTGTGAATGCATTAAATGCCACTGAATTGTTCAGTGCATGGTTAATTTTATGTTATGTGAATGTTACTTTAATAAAAAAAATTTAATTGAAAACCAAAAACCAAGGAGAGTAAATAGTAATAAAACTCTGAGAAAAGCTCTTAGGCTGTCATTACTGTATGCCTTGAAAGAAGACGTTTCTTTTGTATTATCTTTAGAAGAATTTTGTTTTCTAAGTGACAAAGGTTCTGTTGAATGCCAGCTTCAGGATATCCTTTCTGGTCCTCAGTTTCCTCAACTGTAGATTGGAAAAAATAGTTTCTTGCTTGAAGTGCTGTGCTGAGGCTTGGAAATAAAACATGCAACTCCCTAGCAAGGGCCTAGCACGCAGCAGACTCTCACCAAGAACATCCTCTTCCTCCACCTCCTCCTCCTCTTCTTTTTTTTTGCTTGTTTTGTTTTTGTGTTTTTAAACAGCTTTATTGAGATATAACTCATATACCATATAATTCACCAAATTAAAGTGTATAATTCAAGGGATTTTAGTAAATTCATGTATGTATGAACTATTATCATAGTCAATTTTTAAACATTTTCAACCCCCCTCCCCAAAGAAACCCTGAACCTTTAGCTATCATCCCCTATTTGGCCATCCTGCTAACCTACTTTCTGTCTCCAGAGATTTTCCAGTTTGGGACATTTCATGAGAATGGAATTAAATAGTATGAAGTCTTCCCTTAGTGGCTTCTTTAACTTAGCATGGTTTCAAGGTTCATCCATGTTGTAGCATGTATTAGAACTTCATTCCTTTTTCTGGCTGAATAATATTCTATTGTGTATATATATCACGTTTTGATTATACATTCATCTGTTGATGGGCACTTGCGTTTTTTCTATCTTTTGGCTATTGTGAAAAATGCCACTATAAACATTCATGTACAAGAATCTGTTTGAGTCCCTATTTTCAGTCCTTCTGGGTATATACCTAGGAGTGGAATTTCTTGTGTCATCTAGTAATTCTATGTTTAACTTTTTGAGGATTTGCCAAACTGTTTCCACATAGGCTGTACCATTTTACATTCCCATCAGCAATGAATAAGGGTTCCTATTTATCCATAACCTCGCCAACATGGGTTCTTTTCCTTTTCTTTTTTTCACCAGCTTTGGGTAGAAAGCATCACCTTGATAATGCCTTGATTTGGACATTTCATCAGCCTCAAAACTGTAAGCTAATAAATTCCCATTGTTCAAGCCAAACCATTTCGTGGTATTTTCTTTAAGCAGTCTGGTAACTAAGATCCTAGGTTAGTTCTGTTAGATCCTTTCATTTCTGGGAAGTGGTAAAAGTACTCATTTAAGATAAACTCTTGCAAGTCAAAGATGCATAATGTAGGCTTTAGAACAATGCTGTTCAATAGAACTTTCTGCAGTGATGGAAATGTTCTATATCTCTGCCATCCTATATAGTAGCCATTAGCAACATATGGCTACTGAGCACTTGGAAGGTGATTAGTGCAATTAAGAAAGAGAATTCTTAGTTTTATTTAATTCTCATTAATATAATGTAAATAGTCGTTATGACTGATGGCTACTTACAGGACTCAGCAGCTCTAGGACAACTGCTACAAGTACAAAGGATGTATAATGAGCAAAGATCAAGCTAGAGAAATATGATGAGCCCCCAAAGTTTCTAATGTTATTCATTGTCCACAGTCTTAAACAGCATAATATGTTGTAAATCTTTTAAAAGTACCAAGTCCTTCCCGGGGATGAATCTGGACCCAACATCGTGGGATTGAGAAAATCTTTCTTGACCAAAAGGGGGATGTGAAATGAAACAAAATAAAGTTTCAGTGGCTGAGAGATTCCAAATAGAGTCAAGAGCTCACTCTAGTGGGCATTCTTATGCACTATATAGATAACCCTTTTTAGGTTTTAATGCATTGGAATAGCAGGAAGTAAATACCTGAAAACTATCAAACTGCAACCCAGTAGCCTTGACTCTTAAAGACAATTGTATAACAATGTAGCTTATAAGGGGTGACGGTGTGATTGTGAAAGCCTTGTGGATCACACTCCCTTTATCCAGTGTATGGATGGATGCGTGGAAAAATGGGGACAAAAAACTAAATGAAAAATGGGGGGCCAGGATGATTTGGGTGTTCTTTTTTTACTTGTATTTTCTATTCTTATTTTCACTTTTTCTGGTACAGGGAAAATGTTCAAAAAATAGATTGGGATGATGAATGCACAACTATATGATGGTATTGTGAACAGTTGTACACTTTGGATGATTGTATGGTATGTGAATATATCTCAATAAAATTGAATTTAAAAAAAAAGTCCTGTGGTCCTTTAGGTTTCTTGTCTTCCTCCTGTTTGGTGACCACTGCCCCATATTGAATAGCTGCTGCAAATTCACAGCTAAGCTCTGACCAGCTTTTAGGGGACATCCCCCCAGAGGAAAGACACCATTCCTGAATAATCAATATGCAAACCTAGCTTTACTACTGATCTAGACATAATTGTGTCCTCCTTCCTTCAGCCCTGAATGTCCTGATGTCTAGTCTGCTGTGTCCCAAGATCTACTCACGATTGCTCCTTCTAATCCAGGATACCAGCATCAACCACCGCCACCGTAAAAAAAATCCCCAGAGTCCCAGAACTTCTTGAGTATTATTGGTACAGTTCCCAATGAATCCCAGTCTACAGAAACTGTTTTGTCAAAATCTTCCAATTCAGGAATCTAAGTAAATGCCAAACGTAAGACATTTGTTGGCAAATGTCAAATCACAGGTAGAATTATTTAAACACTTTAGATTTTTTGTAAGATACATGGTTTTAATTGTTATTATATATATAGTTACATGATAAAGTGAAATAAATATTAAGAGAGTTACTTAATGTGATCATTAATGTATTCTTTGCTTCTGGGTAAAAAAAAAAAAAATAAAGGAAATTTAATCACACACACAAAAATCCAGTTTTATTTTTAGAGAAAAATCCACTTTCTCTAACCAAAGGGGCAAAACATTCTCTCTATTCTGAATAAAGGAGGCATGATTTGGATAGTCCCCCAGACAAGGGGGAGCTGGATTAATTTTCTCCCAAGAAAGGATGAAGAGGAAGAGAGCTAACCGTTGTGTTTGACCTTCTAGGTCTCTGGTGCTTTTGCTTAATTCCTGTGAAAAACCTCATCCCCTGATGCACATGTAGCCACATCTTGGGGAGACTTCAGTTCTGTTCCTCACACATCTAGAAACTCATAATAAAGTAAGGGATACCAGGGAAGGAGCACTGAAATTATCAAATAGATGAAGGAATTTTTTGGTGAGTTTTCAAAGATGCAGACTTGAAGGGGGAATGTTGACGCTTGCCAATTCTTGGCAATTAAAATTAACTGTAAAATTTTGAGTTGTTTCACCAAATTCCAGACTATCAGATGCAGAGAATAATCCCTGAGAATATGAAGAGGGTAGTTTAGGCAAATAAAAGAGAAAGCCCTCTTACACAAGAATGAGCCAGTTTATCGTTTTTTTTTTTTTTGATGGTAAAGATTTGAAAATTTATTCAAAAAAGTATGATCTGAGGGGTTTGTCGTGGCTACATCTCCCAATCAGAGGGTATATGGTAGTGTTCTAGAAGGTTCTAGGGACACAACAGGCAAGGGCTCATTTACATCTAAGCTAGAGAGTTTAGCTTCTGAATTTATTTAAAGCCGTAGATTCAGTTTAGCTTTAACCTAAACAGAAAGTGAAAAGCATTTTACAGGTCCAAGAGGCAGCAAGAAATAAGGCAACAGATAATATGTCAAAGCTAGAACAAGGGCAGAGGTCAGGATGCATCTGGCTATTAGCTTTGTCCTTGACTGCTAAAAAAGCCAACCTTTTTGTTCCTCTGGATCATCAGCATACCAAGTTCAGAAGTTAAGCAAATGGATTTCCAAAAGGATCCCTACATACATTAAGAGCTGCCGGTTGAGGAGCCACAGGGATTTGTGGTGAAGAACTGAAAGAACCTTTAGAGAAAGGGTTCTCAAATGCATTGTCAGCAGATTTGGTAACTGGCAGGGTACCTTGTCTTGGAGTTGGCTTTGGTGGTTCATTGATTTTGCTCAACAACTGATTGGAATCAAAGTCATCATGGTCTGCATTATCTTGAGGAATGCCAACTTTGCTGTGAAAATAACTGGAGAAAGCACTGGAAGTCCCATAGGAAGACTGCTTTCCCTTCCTTGCAGGTACAGGTGGCTGCCACAGTTGTAAGTCCTTAAACATTTCTTTTACTTCCTTAACGTCTTTATCCCCTAGTGGGTCTAAGGCAATGAAAGCAAAATCTTTGGAGATGTCCTGGGCAGCAGCAGTTCTGGGAGGTGGCTGAGGAGGAGCGACCAGAAGAGGAGGGGGCATAGAAGAGGATTGGGCTGGCACAGGAGCTGGAAAGATATTGCTCTGAAAAGGATTCCCTAAGGAAGTTGTTGAGGGCCAAGCGTTAGCTGCCACAGATGCTAAAGGGCCCCAAACAGCAGGGGCTGGAGGGGAAGTTGAGGCTGCAAAGGATGAAGGCTGGTTCCAACCTGGAACAGCTGGTCTTGTGCCAAAAATAAGCAACTGACCAAATCCTGAAGGTTGACCACCCACAACAGCTCCTGGGACCACTGAAGGGGACTGATTGAAGACTAAGGATGGTGGGAGGGTTCCATGGTCCTGCCTGAGGGGGTATAACTGGTATACCACTTAGACCCGTAAGGAGCCCTACTGGGACAGAAACACTTGTTTTGAAGAGATCCAGAGGGTTGGTCTGTTGGGTTGCAGGTGTCCTGTAGGTGACATCTGGCCTGGAGATTCTGAGACGGGAGGAGCAAAGAGGTCTGATGGGAGCAAGTCACTGGCTGAAGATGTTGGGCTGTTTAGGTCAGGAGGTGTAGACATGTCCCCAAACAAATCCATCTGGTCAATACCCAATTTCAATTTGGTAGTTTGGTCATCAAGAGTCAGGAGGTTCTCACTCCCATTCTCTACTGCTTTGTTGGCTTCTTCAGTCTTTTTATTTTCTTCTTTTTTCTTTACATTGTAGATAACTTGAAAAAGATCTTTAAGATCAACGACCAATGGCTCGGCCTGCCGCCCTGTTTTTATGGCAAAAAGCTGGTGTTGGCCTTCTCCTCCACACACATAACCAAATGCCCAGTTGTCTGTCACATCACGAGCAATGAAAGAAATTTTATTCACTGGATGTTCATGTTCTATTACCCCAGTTTTCCCATCAATTAATTTTATCCCAGAAAGCGAAATGTTGACCCAGAGCTTTTGTTTGTGTTGTCCTTGAGACAGAGCAGCTGCCGCCATTCCCTTTAGTTTTATCATAGAATCTTGGCTCATTTTATCCCCTGTTGCATCTGGCACATCATCAATGCCAATTTGCTTGGCCTTGTATTTCACACCATCACCTTTAAACCTGGACAAGAGATACTCATCTGTCTTTTCAGAGCCTTTCTTCTTTTTCTTCTTCGTTGGGGCTTTTGGTGCGGCCTGTTGGTCAGGATGATCGTTGGTTGTACTCATCTCTACTTCATTCAACATGGCAAGAAATCAGGCAGCAAACCCTGGCTTTAGTGGGACTTAGTAATACCAGGTGATTTCCAGTGGAGAAGTCTCAAATGAACATAACCTACAGACACAAGCTAGCTAGCGCCTCTGCGATACGAGCATGACTTCCCCGTCTCCAGAGCCTCCAGGCTGCAGCCGAGCTTATCATTTTTAAAGTCTAGGATATGCTAGGAAAAAGAAGTTCAAGAAACATAAAGCTGCATTAAAAAATATTAAATCCTTTGCTAATCATTGAAGGATGAAAGAGAGGCAGGCTTCAGGGGTAGGGGCAGCCTAGGGAAGTGCCGTGGATGAAGGACCAGAGCTTCGAGTCTGGAGAGAAGCTCCTTCCCTTGGGGTCAGCCTGAAAACGGGGCCTGGCCATCAACTTCATGCCCAACCCTTGTATACGGGGCTTCCTGGGCCAGTTCTGGCCCTTGTTTGTCAAGCTTCTCTGGGAGCTGTTGGAAACATGAACATGTTTCAGAATTTCCTGCAACAGGGTGGAGGTTTGGAATAGTTGGATACTTGCTACTGGAATTCCTGAAAAATAGAAGCAGATATTCCATAAATAAACTTTGGAAATGAAATACAGAATGTTCGGCATTTAACATATTTTTAAAACTGTGTTTTCCAGTTTCTTTTGTCTTCACCAATTGTTAGAGTTGCCAGATGGCTCTTTAAGATTTGGCCTGGTCCCACCTCTCAAATTAAGACTCAGGTTCAAGGAAAATATTATCTGAATTCAAATAGGCTGATTTTATATTTGTGCTTGCTTAAGAATCCATGTTTTATTCCATACCCATGTCAAGCACATCACGACATGGTAACCTTAACATGTGAGAACACAGAGTTGGCATTGACAGCAGAGAGGCAAAACCTTAGCATGTGAGAACACAGGGTTGGCATTGATAGCAGAGAGGCAAAACAGGGATGGGAAATATGGAGCTCAGTTTGCCAGCATCCTCTACTCCCTCCATAGCAGCCATTACTAAATGATTTCATCTTTCACTCTCATGGTGCATGGATAAAGCTCCATCGTCCTTCTCAGTGCAACTTTCCAAGAAAGGCATTTTTAGAGTAGACACTGAAATGAAACTCTGATTACAGCATGAAAGGGGTCACTAGAGGGAGAGCCAAAGCCATTTGGAAATTGTTAAATTCTTTAAGAAAGCACTGAGTAGAATCTTTCAAAAAGACAACTGGTCAACCTTAAAATTCCTCCTAACGTACAGTTAGATGATGCCTAAAATTCTGTCATTAGAACAAGCCCCCTTGGATGTTATGCCTGCTCCAGTGGTGAACCCAGTGAATTTGACACCTGGAATGGATCATTGTTAACAATTCCTCACCATGTAACAGAATTATTTTTAGTAACAATCATGAAATTAAACGAATAGTAATAATAGCTGGGAAAGACAATGAAATTTTTCTTTGATGAAAATTCACTATAATCATAGCAGTTGAATAAATAGTACAGTATAAAAAGGAAAAATAAATGCTTTTGAATTTATTCATATATTTTTTGACAAAAGGGAAAAATGATTACCTACGTATCGGTCAGCAGTAGTAATGAATGTAATATTAGAGCTTCTGTTTTTGAGACTTAACTTCTGCAAACTTGCCAATGATTTCATGTAAATCAATCTTTGCATTTTCACATTCAGTGGGCAGTATAGACAGATTTATCGATCCATCTTCATCCATAATTGATCAAAGAATTCTTTCCATTAATTTTAATTTTGTCAGTTTTATCTCTTATGTAGCAAGAGACATATAAGTAGTTAAGAAAGGCTGAAGCGTAGATGGGTGTAGCAGAGACTCATACAAGTCCCATAGCAACAAATCCCAGAAACTGCAGTACAGTCAAGATCAATTCTAGCAGCTTGTAAATGTCTCCATGGTTGAAAATTTTCACTGAAAATCAGCGCCAGAAAATTTATCATAAATGTCTATTCTGTTTGGTTCTCAAGTTTTTCTTCTGTAGAAATCAGAGGCAGTGGCTGAATGGCAGCAAACGCCGGCTTACCTGAGCCATGCGCTAGTGTTTTGTTCTTGGTGAAAGTGATCAGGTCTGAAACCACAACCCTTTTAACTTCTGGCAACGTATGATCGGTACCTCTGGTTATTTTTCCGAGCAATTTTTCTTCGAATGTTGATTCTCTTTTCTATATAAGTAACCATTTCCTCACTCTTTTTCCCGTAAGTAGTGGCCCTCTCACAAGTTCTTGGCTCTGATCTTCAAGGAACAATTGTAAAGCCTTGTTCAAGGCGTGTTCTGACAGTTTGCAAATATCCGTGTGGTTACAAAGAATGACAAAATCAAGTAACTCAAGTTCTCTGACTTTGTCTTTGCAATCGCTCTGCTCTCATTGTTTATTTCTCATTCATCACCTGGAAACAAATGCATGTAGCTGAGTCCCCATGAGTTGAAGTCTGAACTAACTTCTGTGTGGAATACAGTATTTATTAAAGGATAAACAAAAAGGTGCCAGTTTAGGCTTCTGTATATATTATTAAACTCAACAGTAATCTCAATTGTTTAGAAAGACCAAAAAGATTTTGGAGGGCAGAATATTGTACCACTAACACTGTTTGTAATTATCAGTGCATGTTGGGGATAAAAAGCAGGCCAACTTTTAGATGGCTTTATTATTGCTTTTAAATTCTTTACAGGCAATGCACACACATGCACACACACGTGAGCACACACAATCTCCCCCCCATGGCCTGCACTAGGGCACGCTGCTCCCACTGCCACCTTGGTAGCCATTGACCTGCCTGCTTTTTTTTTTTTTAATTGTGGTAAAAATGCACATAAAATTTGTCATTTTTACCACTTTTAAGTGTACAATTCATTGGCATTAATTACATTCACAGTGTTGTGCTACCACCAATACTATCCATTATTAAAAATTTTTTGTCACCCCAAACAGAAACTCAGTTCCCATTAAGCATTAACTCCCCATTTCCCTCCTTCTCCCATCCTAGGTAGCCTGTGATATATTTTCTGTCTCTATGAATTTGCCTATTCTAGATATTTGCTGTAAGTAGAATCATACAATATTTGTCCTTTTATTTCTGACATATTTCACTTGGCATAATGTCTTTAATGTCTGTCTATGTTGTAAGATGTTTCAGAACTTCATTCATTTTTATGGCTGAATAATACTCCATTGCATGCATATACCACATTTTGTTTATCCGTTCCTCTGTTGATGGACACTTGGGTTGTTTCCAGATCTGCTGACTTTTAATCCACTGCAACCTTTAACTAGAAAATTCACTGGCCATGCAACTTGGGATTCACATCACAGGAACATCCTCTTCTGCTTTTACCACCCAATCACTTCTTACCTCCCAGATGATTTTATTGAACTGGATTAAATAGATTAAAAACTGAAATCCCACAGATTAATTTTCTCCTCCTCAAGCTCCAACCCCTTTGCGTGGAAAGGGATGGACCAGCTGAGACTTCAGCTCCTGTCCTCTGGTTCCATCAAATCTCAAGCCCAGCTCTTGCCAGGGAACAGGCTCTCCTGGGGGGAACTCCAGTGTGGCTTCGCTTCAGCTCTCCACACACTTTCCTCTCCCTGACATCTGGAAAGTGCACCTTTTATTCCTTTTCAGCCACTCATTAGTTTTGGGATCCTGGCAAAAGTAACTTCTCCTGTCTCCTCCTTTAAAAAAACAAACAAGCAAGCAACTGTTTGAGAATTTTCTAAGGGCCCTTGGACTCCCTAACTTTAAATTCTAATGTGCTAAGGGCCTGGCTGGCATGGCCTGTGCTGAGCCTCCTGCACGTGTTGCTGACAACAGGGACGGTCAGCTACATCTCAGGCAGCAGATGGGTCCCCCCACCCCATTTCCTCTCCCAGGGGATGCTGCTGAATTTTCATATGGCCGTGTCTCCTTGCGTGGCATCTTCAGAACAGCTGGGCCCTGAAGACTTCCAGATGGCTCTAACAATCAGAGCTGGATTTCCTGGGCAGTGCCCGGCACTGACCTCGGGATGGTTTTAGAAGACATCAGGGGCTCTGCCCTGGCCCAGACTTTCTGTCCCATATACTGTATCGCACTGTCCACCAATCTGCAATAGAGGGTAGGGGTGGATTTGTTATTCCCATTTTAGAGATGGGGAAACTGAGTGCAGAGAGTTGAAATAAATTACCCAGGCAGTGCCGCTGCCTTTTGGAGCAGAACTGGGATGAGTGCCCCTCCCCCACTCCTTTTCTCTCATCCACCCTGACTCCGACTAGCTTAGCTCAGGGTTGGCCCAGGCGCAGACATCCTGGTTACACAACTGATACCAAACACGTACTCTGCTGAGAATATAAATAGACCCAGTGCCTTGCCTCCTAGAATTTATGATTCAGAAAGCACAAGATTTGTACATTGAGTAACCAGATGTCTTCAGAAATATGGAAAGTAGTGGTAGCATAGAAATAGCAGGTTTCTATGACTTTATTTTTATATCAGGATATAAGAATCTGCTACCAATGCTTGGTAATATCATGTTTAGGAAATAGTCCAAAAAAGCTGTCTACCGGAGATTCCAAATTTGTGGCATGTGCCCGGCTAGTCCCTGTGGATGTCTGGCAGATTGTGACTCTATTATGGCTTTCTTCCCCCTTAACCCTGATGCAGCCTCAGAATCTTTCCTAACACAGCACTCTGTTCAGCCACACAGTTCATGCAGGATTTCAACTAAGGATTTCAATTTGCCATTCCCCAAACAAGGGCTAGGGGCAACTAACCACAAAGAAGCAGCTAATCATGGTTTAAAACAGATTATTACACACCTGAGGTCTAGAAAACATTTGCAGAAGTAACAGCAGTTCATACAGAAATGAGTCCATGCGTGAGGCATGGCCCCCTATCACCCCCCATTTTGGAATGCCCAGGGTCGGGCAAGGCCTATGTTCTTTGGAGAAGGCTTCCTGGTTGGAGAATCTCAGCTCAAGGAATTACCTGAGCTTGGAGGTATTTGCCATTTCTCAGAGGATTGAGTCTAGAAGACAGAAGAGCCTCCAAGTTCCTTAGAAATTGTTAATGGGAAAATTTCCAGTTGAGGTGTAAGTGGTAAGAGAGGTACCTGAGCACCAGCTGTTCTCTTTACCTCCTTGGATGACATCCACCCTTTCGGGATAGTCCCACTGTGAAGACCAGGAAACTGCAGGTCTGAGGGCCTGAAAGGAGCCTTGGCCTCCAAAGAAGAAAAGGGCCCATCGCTGCTGGTGCCACGACCAGGGTTGGCAACCAGCAGGCCGGTTGCTGAGGGACGACACTGACAGCCAGCCCTTCCTGAGGGCTTGCTCTGGGCCCAGCACTGTCCTCAGGGTGGGACATCAGGGAGCCTCCCAGAATCCCTGTGTGGTAGAAGCAGCAAGTGCCTTTGCTGCCCAGATCTCCCCGGCCCTCCTCTGATTTCAAGCTGAAGCATCCTGTGAGTTCATCGGTGGCCTTTGGGCAGCCCAAAAGGTTGGGGTGAGGATGGACCTGGGGGCCAGTGCTCCAGCCTCCCATCTTTCAGGGGACAGTTCTGAGAGGTGTTCTCAACCCCCGGCAGGTATCCCTGTGGAATTCCACCCCAATTGCTGCAGCCGTGACCTCCTCAGTGCACTCTGCCTTGCGCAGTAAGTGCTTTCTAGAATCACCCTCCAAATATATCTTTACTCAGACTCTGCTCTTGGAACCCAAACCATTTCACAGAAGAGGAAACTGAGGCACAGTTTTGCTTACATAGCAGCTGTGTGGTGTGAGGTGGAGCCCGTTCTCTTTCAGCAGGCTGCTGTAGAGCATCAAGGATTTTGAACATAAACCAAAGGTCCATGGTGGCTCTGTAAGCTCGGCAGCCCAGTGAATGACCTGAGAAACATGGAGGCTACTGGGTGCTGGAAACGAGGTCCTGTGCTTGTGGGTCCTTTTCATAAGCAGCACTTGCCGTGGGAAGGATCCTGGGGCTGCGGAGTTAATCTCTTCCTTTACACGCCGACAAACAGATCTTCAACAGACAGCATCACAAGGTACTTTATTCTGCTTGCGTGGTCGTTGGTGGAGGGTTTGGTTAATCAGGGCATTTCGCCTGAGAAAATTGCCGTAATTAATAGCTACGAAGAAAATACACGGGTACTTTTCTTTGTGTTTGAAATTTTTTTTTTAAGGTTGTATTTCATTCTATTTTTTGAGAGCTCCTGAATGCAACACATATGTAGTGTTCTGAGAGAAAATTTCTCAGACTATCTTGCTGTTTCCTTAATTTACAATTATTCCTGAATATAATAGAAAAGCATTTGCAAACTATGCTATATGGTTTCATAAACTTAAGTAACCAGCCCACCAATTATTCTTTATCTCATGAAGAAAATTATCTTTTCCAACAAAGAAGCATCCTCATTTGTAATGATATAAATCTCCATGGTGTTAGTGGAGGGGAGAGAAGCACTGACAGGCTCTGGGCCGAACAGTCGCTTGGCGCCCTTGAACTCCCGGCTAGAAGGGGCTGGGTCTGAAAATACCAGCAGCGGAGAGATCTGCAGAAGCACAGGGCACCAGCGCCATTGTTTCCTGGAGCGGGCTGCATTTTCTTCCACCTTCTTCTCTGGGACAAAGCCCACTTGTGTTCCTGTCTTGTTTGTCTCTGTTTCTAGTAAAACAGAAGCATTTGCAGAGAATGCATCAGAGGCTCCCGATGCAGGGATTTCTGCAGGCTGTCATGGCAGCCCCTTGATCTCCACAGATAGAGGAAGGCGTGTCTGAGTTGGAAGAGAAGGCACTGAGGCCTCTGGCTACAGTTTCCGAAGAACTGCGGTCTTTTATGTCATGACACACAAAGGGTCTGCTGACCCAGACAGATTGAGATCTTGTGACTGCTCACATCACCCTTCCTGGGAGACTCCGCAACCCATTCCATGCACAGAAGGAACATAACACTCGTGAGCTACACAGAAGCACAGAACATGGTTGAATTGTTGCTACCTGTTTAAATGGGTTATAAGAAGGGCCATTTAGTATTTTTGTGATAGGCACCCAACATGTGCTTTATTTCCATGATTCTCGAGCCATGTTTTAATAAACTGCCTTATGGAAAAAATCCCAAGTAGAGCTTGATTTGCCCTTTCTGGGCATCACATTTTCCAGGATGCTGTGTAGAAATCGAGTCACTCCAGAAGGATGGTAGCTTCCTAAGGTCAGAAGAGACACATAGAGTCACCAGGGTGGAAGGAGAGTGTTCCAGAGCCTCAGGGGGGTGAGGGACCATGACCTGGTCTGTGATCTAAACCTACCTCTTCCACTAACAAGCCCTCAGCTGGGAAACAGCCCCCCTGGGGCTCCAGTTAACTCGCTGTCCTCTGTGGTTATCCAAGTTCTGTCAACTCTCAATATTTCCGACCCTGAAACCCACTGAACACTCAGGTCATCCTCAGACCACTGGATGATGCTCAGTTGTTCTCTTGAACTGTTCAAAACTGTTTTACTAGCCCTTGAAACCTTATAAATGAAAAAAAAAAAAAAGAGAGAGAGAGAGAGAACTCAGCCAGCTCCCCTCCTGCACCTCCCCAACCCCCCAAATAGTAAGCTTGAAAAACGGCCCCTTTTCCTGGGGATAGAGGAAATGAGCTAATTAGAAATAAGCGAGTAGCAGTCTAGGGAGGAGGGAACTTAGAAAGAGCACCTTCAGGAGGGCGGCTAAATAAGATGAGGCCTTGTGGATTTCCTCTCCCCAAATTGTCACACAACTATAGAAGCAAACGATAACCCTGTTGTCTACACCGCCATCTCAGCTGCAGCTGGGAAGGGGCCTGCAGAGAAAAGTACTACCCTCGGCTTCCAATTATGCTATAGTAGTTACTTAAATTTTATTGCATAAATAATGAGCTCTGTGGGTTTAACAAACAAACAAAAAACCCAAACATAGCATAACACCCGTTAGTCATCTGTCTGAAGCAAGGCTTAAATATGCATTTAATAAAAGCAGTTGTTTTTGTTTTTGTTTTTTCATCCAGGGCCCCATTCAGAGCAAGGCATACCTCCACGGGGTAAATAACTAGTTCTTTTGGTAAATTAGGTTTTTATTTCCTGTTAGAATCTTTATCTTGGGTTTTTAATTTATTTTGAACCAAAGACAAGTGTGGGAGCTTTGTCAGTCCCTGTGACCTGTGTGAGAAAGTCCACTGGGCTTTCCTGGGGTTCCCGTTTATGGGAAACAGAGAGGAGCATTAACCTGCTTGGAGCCAGAAGGAAGGCAGACAGCAGGGCTTTGGACACCCTGATATGCCTTTAAAGAGCACCTACGAAATCCTCTTACAGTATCGTGCTGGGTTGAAAACAAAGGCTTTTGTGAAACACATCGGTACATGCGATGTTTAGATAAAACGGAGAGCTGTGTGATACTTTCCCTTTTTATTATAAGAAATCCAATCAACCCTGACGGTGTGGCTGGTGTCAATTCAACTGTCTTCTTATCCAAATTGACTGCTTTCTCTAGAAAATGAAGGAATGGGCATCTTTCAGGGTGCTGGCACCAGAAGTCAGGTTTTCCTACTGTGGCGTCTCATTGGGCTCATGAATATCTCTGGATTTTCTTGCCCACATGGTGCACGTTTAGGGAGTTGAAATTGCCATGACTGGATAGGGAGGTGATTAGGAGAACTTTGGGCTAAATAATAGGGCTCTGTATTATACATGTAGGGAAGGCCAGAGAACTCTCAGAGGAGGGACCCCTCTGTGAGTGCGGAAAGAATATACTGTCATGCTTTGGAGAAGTTTAGATTGAGCTGAGCCAATGGTAGTGATCAGGGATGAACTTAATGCAAATATTGGGCCACGGGGTTGTCCTCATAGGACATTGCTCCCTAAAGAGCCCTTTTGTCTTTGTCTGCTACTAAGTTAGCACAGTTCTCCACAGGAAAAAAAGATAAGATACAAATTTTGTTTTTGTACTGCCTTCATCTTTGTTGGTGACATCATCTTTTTCTCTCTGGGGGTGTGAATTGGTTGCTGTGGGTGCCCACCCAGGTCCCCTTTACCTGGCCAGGGCAGCCCATCCCCCAGCAGCCCTGAGTATTGGCTGTTTCAGCAGATCCTATAGGCGCTCGCCCTCTGGGAACAGGGGCTGCCGTGCCTGGGAGTTCACCTTCCAGCCACACAAACGCCCTGCAGGCAGCCGTCTGTGACAGGGCTACAGAAGGCCAGCCCCTCCCATCGAGGTGGGACCAGCTCCGAGTGCCATGTGCTTCCCGGAGCTCCACAGGGCACCAGGCTGAAGCCAGCCTCTGGTTAAGACCCTGTCCTTTGTTAACTTTTGTCCCTTCCTCTTTCCTATTCCTTCACCCTCCTTCTTAGGGGAGCACACCCTCAAAAAATCACTGTTCACAAAATCCCATCTTATCTCTGGTTTTAGGGAACCAACCTCGGCTGTGATGACAACTTTGGTTTATAACCGGGTCTTTTGGTTTGCTAAAGCTGCTGGAATGCAATATACCAGAAATGGGTTGGCTCTTTCAATGGGGATCTATTAGATTGCAAATTTACAGCTCTAAGGCCAAGAAAATGTCCAATGTCCAAATTAAGACATCAAGAGGTAGAAACCTTCTCCGAGGAAAGGCCAGTGGCATCCAGGGTTCCTCTGTCTGGCTCTGCTGATCCTTCCCTCCCTGGTTTGGCTTCTGGTTTCAGTGGCTTTCTCCAAAATGTCTCTAGGCTTATGTCTCAGCTTCTCTTTCAGCTTCTCTTGAGGGCAAACTCTGGATTACATATTGTAGCTTCTCTGAGCTCTCTCCAAAATGTGTTTGCCTTTTCTCCTCTCACAGAGGACTCCAGCAAGAGAACCAAGACCTACCTTGAATGGCAGGGTCACATCTCCAAGGAAACAACCTAATTGAAAGGTCCCACCCACAATAGGTCTGCCCCTGCAAGATTGGATTAAAAGAACATAGGCTTTTCTGGGATACATAACAGATCCAAACCAGCACACGGGTACTATCTGTATATAATTCTAAAACATTGGGTGCACATTCAGCAGTGTGCCTAAATGAAAGGCAAACCAAACCCAGCAACAGAGCCTAAAGAATCCTATTGCAAACAGTTACCCTTTAGTCCTTTTCTGCAATGATTTAACAGGATTTGATAGAACACAGTTCAATTTATTGAGCACTGCATTCACTGATTCTGGCTCAGCCTTTGTCCTTAAGGGGCTCCTAGTTGAAGGCACAAAACAGCAGCTATAATGCAATGTCAGTTCTGAAGTAAGGAGTGAGGTAGGAACAGCGATGGGGGTGCAAATAAATCTGAGAGAAGGGGTTAGGGAAAGGACCTCAGACAAAAGAAGGAATGGCAGAAAAGCCAGGATCACAGGACTTTAGAGAGCACTTGCAAGCCACACTATTTTACATGCAATTCACATTTCAATTCATAAACACTAACTTCAAGTGGGCACTTAGGGTGTCATTGCTTCTTGGCATCATCTTCTGTCACTTGCAAGGCCCCCAGCCCTGCCCTCCATTACCGCTTTGGACCCCCCTCACTCTGTTCCTTCCACTCTGACCTCTTTGCTGGGAGGTCAGATCTATCAAGTGTAACCCCACCTCTGACCCCTCCCCTGAAAAGGTCTGTTCCCTAATAGTTTCATGGGTTGCTCCTGCATGTCTTTCAAATCTTTACTCACATATCACCTTCTCAGTGAGGCCTTCCCAGTCCCTGCTGTTTCAACAACAGCCCTACCCACACCCAGTACTATCTGTACCCCTTTCTTGGTTTATGTTCTTCCGAATAATGTACTGCGGATTTTCTAACTTACTACAATCCTTCTGGTAACCTCTGTGAGGGCAGGGATTTGTGTCTATTTTCTTCACTTCTATATGCCCTGGGCCTAAAACAGTAATTGCTTTATGTGAAGCATTGAATAAATATCTCTTCAGCTATATCTAATCTTTTATTTTATCTACCCATTGAGGTTTTTTTTTATTTTTACAATTCTATTTTTCATTTTTCAAAGTTCTATTTTTTTTTCAAGATTTCCTGGTTATTTTTATAGGTCTCTTATTGCTTGATTATTTTTGTGATTCCTTTTTTCAGTCTTTAAACATTTTCTACATTATTATATTTTGAGTCTGATAATTTCATTACCTGAAGGAAGGAGGTTAAGTTCTGTCATTTATTGCTTCTGTAGAGTCTCACTCATGGTGACTTCTCTGCTTGCATTTTTCTTGTTCTTTAATTCCAAACTTATTTAGTTGATCTTAATTTATGGGAATCCTGAGGGGCTTAAAATGGGGATGCTTTTATCCAGAGCAGGTTTGGGTTTGCTTCTACTGAGGACCAGGAGGCATCATCAATTAATGCGGGAGACTCAGTTCCAACACCTGCCATGCTCCCATCCTCTCATTGCAGCCTGTGGCTTGGTCTCCTTATCACTGATCCTGGCATCCAGGCTCAAGGCCCAGGAGCCCAGACAATGCAATAAAAGGTCTGCTTGGCACAGGAGTTGGTTGTTGTAAAGTATGCAATACTGCTAGACTAAATGCAGTTGCTGCTTCCACTCCCGTGCATCTCACCTTGACTGTGAGTTCAGTGTTGTGGGCAAAGGTGCTGAAACTGTGGTCTCGGGCCTCGTCGCTGTCTTCCAGACACAGTATTTTATAAACAGCAAGTGTTCTATAGATAACTACTGATTGGTTGGTTAGTACTTAAACATCAAATCAGGCAAATTGACGTGCCCCATGGCTCCCCAGTCCTGCCCCTTCAAGTCAAGGCTCTGTTCGAGTTCTGTGTGATGCCGCCTTTCCTAATGACTTGAGCTTGTGTGAGTCTAGAGACCGTCCTCCCTCCCTCGCGAGTGATTAATACGATGTTGGTGCAGCTCTGCCCACCTCCACCTCCAAGTCTGTTGCCAACTGTGGTTTGGAGCTGGCCTCCCGGAGGCCTGTTTGTTTGTCCTAGGAGTCATTGCTATTTGGCTCCTCTCCCATCTGCTGCCAGAGCAGAGTTATTTATATCAAATCAGAGAAGCCTTGGTGAGCTTGATAATTCACATCCTCCAAATGCCTTTCATCCCAGAGGACTTTACACGTGGCGTCCTCACAGGAAACCTTTCCCTGCTGGCTCTGGGGAACTCCTTGCTTCCCCAGGAAGTGGCAGCTGCTCTCTCCATCTGCTTGGCTGACAAAGCCTTCGCAGGCAGATGAAGAGCCCACAACACAGGCAGCGGAACTTGCCCGAAGAGGTCGTGGCAGCCAAGTCACAGAGCAGAGCGTATAAACTACAGTCCTGGGGGATGGAGGGCGTGTGTGAGGACCGGGGCCGGCCCGCTGAGTCGTGCCTCACCAGGTGCCACTTGCCGTGCGTCCAAGCTTCCAGAAGAAAGGGACACCGCTTAGAAGTCACCCATCTTCCCATCCCCAGGCCTGTGCTATGAGCTCTGCCGTTCTGAGGCAGACGTGGCACTCCCCTCCAAATGATTTGCTGTCATCAAAGTCACACTGGGGTTGTAATTCATCATCTGTCGTTGTTTTCAACCAATATAATTTCATTACACAGCATTTCACTGTTAGGCATAGGATAGAAGCTCAGATGAAGGTCTTCTGATGTTCTGGCGGCACTTTAACTCAATTAACAAATTAACAGGAGCCCATGGGCACAGGTCCCCAAAGCAATTAAATCAGCTCAAAGAAGCCAGGTTGCAGGTGGGGAGGGTCAGTAAGCATTGTTAATGAAATTGAACAAATCATTGAGAGTCAAATTCGTACTCTTGTTAGTGTTCGCAGCGAATAGCATCAGAGGCATGACATTGGGAAAAGGACCAGAGAGAACACATATGGCCTGACAAAATTTCATGGTAAAATAAACATTCAAAACAAAATTTATTTATAAGTCTGTTGCACGCTGTCAAATCCCTATGCAGGGAAGCTGCTATCAGGAAGTCTGCATCACCCTATAACCTCTGGGGAGGACTTTCTGCTGGAATGACAACATTGCAACACTAGGGGAGTGTTGAAATTCCGTGGGTGCAGGGAGGTGGCAAGTGTGGGTGGGAAGTTTCAAAATGTTAGTTTTGAAACACCGATGGTGCCTGAAATCACAGGTTCAGTGGCAGGCAGGAGGATCTGTGCTGCTCCCACATCCCTGGAAGGGTAGTCTCATTCTCCTGTTATAAGGACCATTGCAAATTCCTTAAGAGCAAAAGCTCTGGCTTCATCTCTTTTTCTCTTAAATGCTGCACCACCACAGAGTATTGTCATTGGTTAAAATTTTCCCTTTGCTCTAAAATGCTCCTTTCTCTCTCTCTGAGGGGACAGGCAGAATAAATATTACCATGTGGACTTTAAGCTTAGGGCAAGCAAATGTGAACTATTCTGTCACTTTTCGTTTCTGGAGAAAGCTCAATAGATTGTGTTTTGGAGAGATTTTTCCAGTACTTTGATACAGAAATTGTTCTTGGATACCAGCAGTTCATTCCCAAAGGGAAAACAATATACACAATTTATGCCCCACTTTTGTTCATTAGTGGACATTTTAAGGGATTTTTATCAATTTATTTCTATCGTAGGATATAAAAAATCAGGAATAAAAAAATAAAAACCTTTGAAATCTGATTAATGTTATACTCCTGTTTTACTCTTCTTCCTAAAGCCTTCCACAACTTGTCACTCATCTGAATTCTCAACAAATGACCTTCCCTGTTATTTCACTAAGAAAATAGAAGGAATCAAACAAGATTCTGTGCTCCACCTCTACCCGCCATTCTACCAGCCTCCTGAATTCGTTCTCATGTACGTCTACTTCACTCTAGTGAGCTGTCCTCCCTCTCTGTACAAAGGAGCCCATGCCCTCTCACTACGTCAAAAAACATTGCTCCTAAGACTACTGCACACTTCTCTGCGCTGGATCCTTCCCATGAGCATCCAGACATGCCGATTTGTGAGCAACAGGAACTCTAATTCAGCCCTCTTGGAGAGCAGATGGGCAATCTCTGTAGTTGAAGATGTGCAGACCTTTTGATCACAGCTATGTAGAAACCCGAAAGAAACTTTTGCACGAGATTATGTGCAAGGATATATCTAGCATCATTTCTTTTAATAATGGAAAGCTAGAAACTGCTGAAATGTCCATCATTAAAAGATTGGATAAATTAATAACAGACGCATACAGTATTATACAGCAGCAAAAATGAATGCACTTGAGATACATGTTCAACATGAATAAGTTTCATAGGTACCATGTGAAAAAAAAAGCAAGTTGCAAAAGGATACGTACGGTATCCTTATAAAGATGTAAAAACATGGTGTTACTTCACCTGGCTACAAATACCACACACAGGCTGCCTTAACAGGAATTTATTGGCTCAGTTTAGAAGGCTGGAAGCCCAAAATCAAGGCATCAGAAAGGCCATGCTCTCTCCCCAGTGGCTGCAGCATTCTGGTGTTGGCTTGCTGTGATCCCTGGGGTTCCTTGGCTCGCAGCTCTGTCTCCCAGATTTGTGAGGGATTTCTCTCTCTTCTGGTTTCCGCTGACTTCCGGCTTCTTCCTGTGTGGCCTCCTTTGACTCACGGTGTCCAAATTTCTTCTGCTTATGGAAGACCCCAGTAATACGATGAAAGACCACCCTGATTCAGTTGGGCCACACCCTGACTAAAAATAACATCTTCAAAAAGTGCTATTGACAATGTGCTGGCACCTACAGGGAGGCAGATAAAGATTAAGTACCTGTCATTTGAGGGGCTACCTAATTCAATCTACCACAGGAAGCAATGCTATATTTTGTTTAGGGAGGTGTACATATGTAGCAAAATATAAAGAAAGATGGGAGAATAGTGAGCACAAAATTAAGAATAATTGTTATCTCGGGACTGGGTTGTGGGAAAGGAACAGAATGTAAGGGAAACAAGCAGCAACGAGACTTCCACTGTGTTCATAACATTTTATTTAATAAACTGGGCTGTGGGTTTACCTTTTAACACATCTAAAATATTTTGTAAAAAATTAATAAAGCAAAGGGATTAGGAAAGACGGTTCAGTTGGAGAGGATTTGCCTCAGGGACGTCTTTGGGTCTTGCAAATACTGGTCTTTCTAGAAATGGCCTTGAGATCAATCTGGGAGCTGATCTGGTAAATATTTTCACCAACATTGCCCAATTTCCTGGTTCATGAAATAGTGATGACTCTGCTGATACCAAATGTTTGATCCCTGCCATTTATAGTATGTGATTCATTGGGAGGAAATTTGAGCAGCTAACAATCAGCTTGGTTCCCTTCCTTTCCCATCTCCTTCCTGTAACAGATAGGGTTTATTTGGGGGAAAAGTAAGTAACAAATATCTGGCAGGGCTTTATCTCCCTGAGTTCTTGGCCTTGTGCTCACTGGTCTTCCCCAGTGGAAACAATAATCAAGGCATCTGAATGAAAGGAATGAATGCTATTATTGAGGGCTTAGCGACATTATTGTATCATAGCAGAAATGATGGGAAACTTCATTCCACATTCCCTCCACAAGGGGATATGGGTCTTAGCTCTCTTACTCCCTGAAGAACTGTCTGTCCACAGGTCGGGCTGTCATTCCAGTGTGAGACGCTCCAAGCATGTGGAAGGGACACAGGTATTAAGTTTCTGGAAACAATTACATGGCATTTATCAATAGCCTTTAAAAGGCACCTGCCCCTTAATCCAACAGTTCCACTTTTAGGATGCTAACCAAAGGAAATAAAAATTATCAAATATTTTCACCCTCAAATTAAAAAAAATATCTAAAATTCCCAAACCAGGAGATAGATGGTTAATAAAATTATATAGAAAATCCAAACAATATGCTATTTTTAATTGCATATTTTATTAAAAGTAATCCAATTTTCTTTTGTAATATAAACAAGTATATCTTAATATATGCATACAGACTAAACATCTATTATCTTAAATTTTAAAAAACATTTATGTTTATCTTATTTGTTTTTCATTCAAAAATTTGGCACCATATTCGGAGAAAAAAACTAAAAATGGCAAATTAACAAGGAATCCCTTGAATTCTTCTCAAAAATCAAAGTCAATTGTTAATGAAAGGTCAATAAAACTATGTATTCCACTGTACTATCATTCTTTATTTAATTTCCTCTTACCAAAAATGAGCATAAAAGCAGCTTCTCATTTTCCTTAGAATAGTTAATAACATTTTAAAGAAGAAATGTACTATCATGTGGCCAGTAAATATGACATGTACATGGGAAAATATTCATAATAGCACTTTATTGCAAGAAGTAGGATATGAAGCTGTTATCTACAATATCAGCTCTATTCCATACTTTTATCTACCTGTTTGTCTAAATACACAGATTCACAGACAATAAACAGAAGTGAAATACACAGAAATATTAGCTCTTGTGATCTCTAGGTAAAGGGATCACAGCAATTATAAAATATATACTGATTTTTCCAAAGTTTTACATAATTAATATGTATTATTTCTCAAAATTAGGAATATTGTATAATCTCACTGATATGAAATAATTAGAATAAGCAAATTCATAGATTCAGAACCTAGAACACAGGTTTCCAGGGGCTGCAGAGCAGGTAGGCAATGGGGAGCTTGTGCTTATTGAGTACAGAGCTTCTGCTCGGGGCGATGGGACAGTTTTGGTAATGGATGGTGGTGATGGTAGCACAATTGTGAATGTGATGAACACCAGAGAATTCTGTATTTGAATGTGGTTAAAAGGGGGAATTTTAGGTTGCGGGTATGTTACTAGAATAAAAATTTGAAAAAAAAAAAGAACAACATAGGACTTTACAACACAAACAGTGGACCTAATGTAACTACGGACTATAGTTAACAGAACAATTATAATATTCCTTCATCAATTGTAATAAAGCTACCACACTAATGCAATGTGTTAATAATAAGGGGGTATATGGGAACTCTATTTGGTGCGTGATTTTTCTGTAAACCTACAATTTCTGTAATAAAAAAAAAAAGGCAGCAAAGTTATTAAAAGAAAAATGCACTGGATTGGCAGGTATACTAACCAGAGCCAGGGAGGCTGTTTCGCAATTTTCCTTCCGGGTCTCCTGCCCCTGCAATATCCCGGCCAAGGAGGCTGAGGAGGAGTGGCAGGTCCCCTGCACCCCGCGGTCCCGCAGGGTTTCAGTCTACACCTGGCTCCTGCTCCCTGAGGAATTAAAGGCGCTCAGCCTCGGGGGGCGTGTTATTCTCAAGGGCAGAGTGTGTTAAAATCTGGAGGGGGCGGGGCGGCGGTAAGAGTCATCCTCCTGGGGATTCTGGAATTCTCACCCTCTCAAGGATGTGGTGTCCTGGCCCCTAGCCGACCGCTCTCTTTCTCAGAATCTTGGTCTCCAAAAGATGCTATTTTAATCCAAGGCCTGAAAGCCCACATGTGCTTCAGGGCAGGAGGAGCTGGCCTCACCGATGTGACTTCACAGCTCCCGGAATCAGCCTTCCTGCCGCCCCCTCCAAAAAAGAGGTCCCACTCAATCAATCGCCAGGGCCCAGACTTCCACTATTCGACATTCATTCATTTGGCTTCAGGCTTTGGTGTCTGTGAAGTGGCAAGGTCATTTGTGGAAGGGATTTTTAATCGCTGAAACAATTGAGGCTAGATGTCCTGTAAGAGGTCCTGTAATGCTAAGATTCCATGATTCTTTAGTGTGACTAAACTTTCATTTCTGGAAAGATTTGGATGGAGAGTGACTTGGGTATTTGTAATCTGGGGAAGGAAGAATGAAAACTGGATAGAACTCTACGGGCAGGATGCAAACCACATTTGGGGTACCTCGCTATGCTCAGACTTCCCCACAAGCTGGCTCCTCTCCTCCCTGAGCACCTGACTGGCATGGCCACTTACACACGGCTTCTTGGGGGGGGGGGGGGGAATCTGAAAATGTAAGACAGGTGTCAAGAAAAGGCTTTCCTGGGTGAGCCTGCAGATGACCTGGCCTGGCAGAGGGATGGCTCGCCAAGCCCCACAGCCTGGAAGGGGCCCAGAACTGGTTCTCTGGCTGCTGGCTGTCCCTGTAGCCCCCCGGCCTCTGGCCTCTGACTCCATCAGTAATGCTGGGGGCTCCTGTTTCAAAAGGGAACCCAACCCCAAGCCAGAGAAAGGATTAACGGAAACTCATGCCACACAGGAACCTGCTGCTGAGGCTCAGTTTATTTAAATTGTCTGGTCAATTTTTATTTCTCATGACATCCTTTCATGTAAGTGACTCATAAAATTGGATCTAAAAGGAAGGTACTATCATTTTTAATCCCTTTAATGTAACGTAATGGGGAAATTAATCATTTATTGCAGCAGATAATTGAAAACCACTCAGAAAGAGTGTTTCCTTCTTCCTGAAGCTGGCAGCTGAAGGTTCTTTTCCCACTGATTTCTTAAATCTCTTCATCTTTCAAATCTTTGGCAGGACAAACATCAGGTAATTTAAATAACAAGTTTGTGTGTGTGTGTGTGTGTGTGTGTGTGTGTAAGTTTCGTTATTAAAGTAGGTCCTACGAAGCAAAAGGGAATGCAGGTGACATTGTCACTCTGCAGACGTCAGCATTCCATGATCTCATTGCTGTGTGGAAAGAGAATAAATTACCGCCCAGCTACCCAGAAGTGAAGGCTCAAGTCTATCGCATTACTCATGTTTAACAATACTCTCTCATCTCTACCAAGGACCTCAAAATATTTGCAAAGGGAGTTGAAACTTGAAGATGCCCAAGAGATAGACATATTTTAGACAAGTTTGCAACAGAGCAGGGCAAACAAAGATGTAGAGTTGGGGCCAGGGGAGCCCGTTGGGCCCCCAGTTGTCGGGGCTCCTGGCCCAGTGCCTCCCCCTACCAGTTTGGCCCGAGCAGTCACGTGGCAGCCGGGCAAGGCAAGTGCCTGTCTGATTGACCGAGAAGAATCACCTGAGAAAATGCTCATTGTCGCCGTAAGACTTGTTCCTGTCCCTGTTGCAACAAGGACTTCCTGACCCTTGATAAACCCACCCTGGTCTGTTCCCGGCTCAGGCTGTCCCGGGTGACAGCACAGTCTCAGAGAAGCCACAGAAACAGATGCCGCTGTCAGCGGCCACCACGCTGACCGTAGAACTGCGGCCACGGTGACGCTGGGGCGTGTGGCCACCGGCTGCTGAGACTGATGCGGTTCTCACCACTTAGAAGGCACCTGCTGCTCAGCCGTGCAGTCACCAGGTTCACCACTGAGGACACTGGCATCTGGTCTCGGCAACCCCCAAACACAAAAAACTAACAACAAAAAATGGGCTTTCACTTTTAAGGCTCTGAGGAAAAAACATAGTCCCTGCCTTGTTGGTGTATTATGGATTCAGAGGGCAAAGCAGGGTCATATTTGCAAAGGATTTTTTAAATCATATTTTTTATTGTAGAATATAACATATAAACATAGAAGTGATAACTTTCCAAGTGCAATTTAACAAGTAGTTAGCAAATTTCAAAGAATGTAGCGGGTTACAGTTCCACAATTTCAGTTATTTCCTTATTATGAAATATATATACAAAAGGATAATGTCTTTCAAAGTATGATTTAACAAGTAGTTAATATAGGAAATTTCCAAAAATGTTGAGTTACAGCCCCATAGCTTCAGTTATTTCCTTATTGTGAAACAGACATGGTGGAATGTAACAAAGGTGAATGAATACTGTATCTCTATATAATTTCCTTTTTCTTAGTTGCTAGGATATTTGAATAGCTACAAGGAAAGAATTGAAATGGTAAAAAGGACTTTTTGATTCAAGGATGAATATTGGTTCCAAGAGTTTGTCCTTCAGGCTTGGGGCCTGAGAGTGCTTCCAATAAAGAATGCAGTATACGTACATGAGGTCCATGTATCCAGCAGCTCCTTAGCGGTTTTCAGCAACTGTTTCCTGCCACCTTTTGTCCACACAGGTGTGACACTGTTTGGAAGGCCCCCAAACAGCGTGCTTTCCCTCCACCAGGGCTGGGGGCTGCTCTCGTCCCTGTCTTGTTACAGAGCTCGGTGGAGATGGAGTAGTGGTAAGGGTGCTCTCCAAAGTGTTTTCTGCCTCATCCTAGTGCCCTTCCTGCCTCCCATTTTGGGGTGCTGCTCTCTGCTGACCTGGAGAGCAGAATCCCTTTCTTGAGTTTCTGGGGTGCAATATAATTTCTTTTCTTTTTAGTTCCTTCAACAATTTATTAGGTGTCAGCTGTGTGCCTAGTCTGTAACAAAATGACTTACTTGTAGTTGGTTCTGAAATGGTCTCTGTGTTACCTAGAGCCACATATTTCACATGGAAGCATGACTCAGTATTCAAATCTATTCATTTCCTGAGTTCTGGAAAGTGATAGCAGGAGTTCGGAGAGCCAGGGATGCTGTTTTCTCCAAGTAGCTCTATCTCAGACCATTTTATCGAAATGATTCAGTTCCTAAGTTTGAATAATGAGGAATAAAGGCATATCAGACAAAGAAGTAATTGATAAGGTCCTTCCAGAAGAGCTAACAAGCTGCATCTCAATGCAATATTAGCTATTTACCTAAAGCTTTACTTTCCCACCTTTGAAAAAATTAATTCAACACTGAGTCTCTCCCAGGAATAGGTTTTGCTATATTTTTTTAAATGTTTTATTCTTTAAAATATTAAAACAAAATACCAAAAAAATTAAATCTTTGAAAATAAAGCAAAATTCACATCCCCTAACAAATCAAAATTTAATTTTCCATATTTACTATTAGTCTTTTTAAAAATGGCTTCATATTTTATACATCATTGCAGAACATAAATGGAATTTTATTGTCCTGTTTTCCATTATACCATAAATCATAAGCGTTTATATATGAACCTCATAGTTACTAATGTTACTGATTCAGGCTAGTAAATACATCACAATTCACCTACGATTATTTGCTGTTACAAATATCTACAATAAAGATTTTTGTGTATATAGTTTTCCCCCTTTTTTGGAATATTTCCTTAGAAAATAGGATTGTTGGCCTTAAGAGTAATTAAAAATGTTTATTGTTTTTAGCAAATTGAAATGTATTTTTTAATTCAATTTTATTGAGATGTATTCACATACCATGCAGTTATACAAAGCGTACATTCAGTTGTTCACAGTACCATTATATAATTGTGCGTTCATCACCAAAATTAATTTTTGAACATTTTCATTATCACACACACAAAAATAGTAAGAACAAAAATTAAAGTGAAAAAGAACAATTGAAGTAAAAAAGAACACTGGGTGCCTTTTTTTTTTGCCCCCGTTTTTCTACTTATCCATCCATACACTGGACAAAAGGGAGTGTGGTCCATATGGCTTTCCCAATCATGAAATGTATTTTTTTGTTTTGTTTTGGAAAATTTCAGAACTGCCTTTGATGTCATGGGGAACACAAGGGTGTTGCAAACACAAGCCAGGGGCTCCCAGAACTTCGCACTAGGTCTGCTCAAGTTGAATCACTGGCCTAGAAACATGCTAGGAGTGTTTTTTAAAAGGCAGACAGAAGAAGAGAGTTATATCTAAAACAATACGAGAT
This sequence comes from Choloepus didactylus, assembly GCF_015220235.1. Taxonomy (NCBI): domain Eukaryota; kingdom Metazoa; phylum Chordata; class Mammalia; order Pilosa; family Megalonychidae; genus Choloepus; species Choloepus didactylus. Next base: position 18,044,951 of record NC_051322.1, on the reverse strand, counting down.
GGCATACAAATGACTAGACTAGAAAAATGATCTTTGCCTTCATTGATTTTTTCCTGCTGCTGTACAGCACGTTATGAAAATAGAGCTCCCAGTTTTCATTTATCTGTGACTCATCAGAAAGCCTCTTCAGTTACATTCAGGGCTAGCCATGGGCCTTGTAATAACAGGCACTCAACAAATATTTGTTGAATGGAATTGAAGTGACTGAATTTTTATAAGATTTCGTTCCATTTTTCCTGGGGACATATAGCATGAGTGAGAAATGAATCAGTGTTGTAAGAGCAGAGATTTGTGGGATGTTTGTTACTGTAGCATAACTTACACTATCTGGGCTGATACACTACCTGTCAAGTGCTTTCTTTGAAAATGACTGATTAGCACATGAATAGATGCTAACCTCACTAGTCATCATGGAAGTGCTGATTAAAACCAACAAAAGATTTTTATTCTGATATTTGGAAGCTGTCTTCAAAGTTTTAATTTTTAACTTAAAATGCAAGATAAAAATCCTCAAATCTTGAAAAAAATGTGATATTTATTGCAGCATAAATAATTATAATTGTAAAAGAAAAGAAACTACTGTGGGAATTATTAAGTAAATAATGCAATGCAATTCATTTTATTGCACAATCATTAAAATTGTTGTTTACAAAGAACTTGAAATTACATAGAAAGTCTTTATACTGTAAGATTAATTTTCAAAGCAAGACAAAATCGTTTATTTATGGTTAAAATTACAATTAAAAACTATGCCTAAGGAAAAAATGATGGTGTACTACAACAACAACAACAACAACAAAAAACATCGATAGCTTTAAATTTATGAGAATGGAGTTGAATTTTCCTCTTCTTTCTGCTTTTCTTAATTTTCCCAGTGTTTTTTAAGAGTGTACATTGCTCTTATAATTTCAAAAAAAGTTTTTAAAAGGCAACTTTCCCTCATGACCATTTTTTCCTATCTATTCCTTTTATATAGGCATTCATTCATTTATCCAACAAATATTTCTGAACACCTACTATGTGTTTCTTTGGTTCTACATGCTGGGAACACAGCCATAAACAAAACAGAATAAAATTCCTATTCTCATCAAGCTTACATTCTAATGGGAAATTATAAGCAAAAAAAAAATCCACAATAATTTATTTGCTTAAGTTATTTTGAGACTTTTTGGAAGGAAAGCAAGGAGAGAGGTATCTAAAAGGGAGATTTGGCCTTATTATTTTACCAGATGTTTTTAAAATCTAGGTTATTCATTTCCTGTTTTAATTAAAGTCACTTGCTAACACTTTAAAAAAATCTGCAGGTGCTGCTAGCGTTGTGTCTATGTTTGGCCATTTTAGTTAATGTTCTTAATTGTTATTAAAACCTGGAAAATAAGTCCCAGTCAGAATATGCTAGATCTTAATGAGTGTTCTTATGGAATCAGGGGCATGTACAGTCTGTGACAGGTGCACAGTTACTAGAATCCAATTTTCTCAGGAACATTCACCTTGGTTCTCTGAATTCAGAATTAAAAGCAATTCTCATAAAACGGGAGAAAGGCGTCTTCCCACTGGGGCAGGAAATGAAGCGGAGCTGGGATTTCCTCTGGTGTTTTCAGCCTGGCTCACTACATTTCTCCAAAGCCAGTCAGGAAAATTGCTCTGATTAACAAGTGGGTGTTTTTTTCCTGAAAAAGTATAAAATCAATCACTTAGTAATTAAAAACTAAAAAGAATTTCGGGGGCCCTCGATCTGGTTTTTAATAATCCTTATTGTTTCACTGATTATAGAAAGAATATATATGTTCTTTGTAGAAAATATGAATTGTATGGAAAACTAAGGAGAATATAAAACCCATCTGTAATCCTGCCACACTAAGATAACCACTGTTTTATTATGGTGAGCCTGTATGCCGTCTTGCTCCCAGAGCAGGGGTTGGCAAACTTTCTCGGTACAGGGCTAGATAGTAAATATTACCGTCTTTACAGGTGGCCTGCTCCCTGTTGCTGTGGGAGCAGCCTTAGACTATAGGAAAATGAATGAGTGAGGCTGTGTCCAGATAAAACAGCATTTACAGAAACAGGCAGCCAGCCTGGGTCCACCTGCCCATAGTTTGCTGAGTCCTGATCTTGAGTGTTTGATTTGAAGCAAGGCAAGCATGATGTTACAAATTCATATGTCCCCACTTGTCATTTCCACTGCTGTCACCTTAATTTAAGGATCTCATTACTGTTCCCATGTTCATCAGCCAACAATATTTATTAAAAGCCTACAGATGGAAGAAGCTAAGGATGTGGGGGCCATAAAGTCAACCTCATTATGGGGTATGTATTTGGAAGGTCTGAGAGCAGAGACATGAATGGACATTTGCACACTGGTGTTTATGGAGTCAGTATTCATGATTTGCAGTGGGTGGAGGTGGCCTAAGGGTACACTGACTGAGGAACAGAATGGTGAGCTGTGGTGTACGCATACAATGGAATATTGAGCAACTACCAGAAGGAATGAAGCTGTGAGACACGCAACAAGGTGAATGGATCCCGTATACAGCATTTTGAGTGAAGTACACCAGAAACAAAGGCAAACACTATAATGCCTCACCAATATGGACTAACTACATGTGTAAACTCAGAATTGAATCTTAGAGCACAGCCTAATAGGGGAACACTTCCTGTAATGGTCCTAGATTGTAAGCTCTTACAGCAGTCAAATCTATTCCTGAATTGTAATGGCTATCTCCAAACTCTGAGATGTTGATCCCTTGGTGTATAACCTGATTGGTCTCTGGAAAATTGGGTATCTGTGTGACACTTGAAACTCAGAGCTAGATCTTGGCAGATATGCATGTCAGTATTAACGCATACAGCAACTGTTAAAAAAAAAAAATGCTGAACAAGAGCCCAGACTTAGAGATATGAATGAAGCAGATCTGGTTAAGACTAGGGCAAATCGGGCCAAAGGGTAAAGGTTGAAACTGACTGTGTGTCACAACTTCAACTTCCATGTGAGACCAAGGGAAGAAATATTTATTTGGTGTAGGATCTATATTTTCTAAACAATATAACTTCTACAGTCAGTTTGTTCAAACACCACAATTACTTGGGACTTTGAATAGGAAGTGAGATATGACAGGTCTGTATAGGTTAGAGTGAAATAGCAACACATCCCAAAATAATTTGGGCAGGGAATAAAAACATATTTGGGGCCTCCCTGAGGAGCTGGGGGAGGATGCAGAGGTGTCGGACTTCCTCACCTGGGTTGTTGCTGATGTTCTTACAAACACTGGGGACTGATAGCTTGACATGCTGAGCCCTCTGTCTTGGGACTTGCCCCTGTGAAGCTTCTTATTGCAAAGGAGAAGCTAAACCTCCTTATAATTGTGCCTGAGTCTCCCCTGAGTGCCTCTTTGTTGCTCAGATGTGGCCTCTCTCTCTAAGCCACCGTGGTGGGTGATCTCGCTGCCCTTCCCCCTACATGGGACCTGACTCCCAAGGGTGTAAATCTCCCTGGCAGTGCAAGATATGACTCCCGGGGATAATTCTGGACCTGGTATTGTGGGATTGAGAACATCTTCTTGACCAAAAGGGGGATGCGAAAAGAAACGAAATAAAGCTTCAGTGGCTGAGAGATTCCAAATGGAGTCGAGAGGTCACTCTGGTGGACAGTCTTACACACTATATAGATAACACTTTTTAGGTTTTAATGTACTGGAATAGCTAGAATTAAATACCTGATACTACCAAACTCCAACCCAGTAGCCTTGACTCTTGAAGACGATTGTATAACAATGTAGCTTACAAGGGGTGACAGTGTGATTGTGAAAACCTTGTGGATCACACTCCCTTTATCCAGTGTATGGAAGGATGAGTAGAAAAATGGGGTTAAAAACTAAATGAAAAATAAGGTGGGATGGGGGAATGATTTGGGTGTTCTTTTTTATTTTTATTTTTTATTCTTATTCTGATTCTTTCTGGTATAAGGAAAATGTTCAAAAATAGATTGGGATGATGAATGCACAACTATATGATGGTACTGCGAACAGTTGATTGTACACCATGGATGATTGTATGGTATGAGAATATATCTCAATAAAACTGAATTAAAAAAAAAAAGCCTACAGATGTGTTAGAACCTGTGTGATGTATAAATATAAAATATAAGTATCTCATAATTACTATCCATTTAAAATATTTATTATGGGACATTTCAAATATTCAAAAGTTGAAGAAGAATTAAAAAGTCCCCCCCATGTTCATAACTTAGCTTCAAAAATTATGAACAAGTGGCCATTCTTGTTTTGTTTCTATCCTCCCACTGCCCCCAATGGATTATCATGTATTAAATCCCAAGTATCATATTATTTCTTCCAGAAATACTTTGGTATATAATTCTAAAATATAAGAACCCCTTTTTATAACTTAACCAAAATACCATTATCACAGCTAAAAACTTAATAATTCCTTAAGATAATCAAATATCCATCAATGTTAAAACTTTCTCCAACTGTCCCATAATGATTTACATCAGGATAAAAACTACAGCCCACATACTGCATTTGTTCTTTTGTCTCTTAAACTGCTTTCAATCTTTAGGTTTCTCCCCACTTTTTTTTCCTTGTCATTTATCTCTTGAAGAAACCAAGTTGTCTTTTAGGATTTTTCACATTCTAGATTTTGCTGATTGTATCTGTGTGATATAATTTAATACGTTTCCCGTGTCTTCTGCATTTTCCAGAAGCTGCAGTTAGATACGGGGGCTTAAATAGATTCAGTTTACATTTTTGGACAAGAATGCGTCATAGGTGGTATTGTGCATTTCCCATTACATCACTGAAGAAGAAAATGTCTGGGCTCTATGTATCCATGACCTTCAGGTGCTGATGGTCCTCAGGGTGCACCAGATTCAACTCTAGCCTCAAGTCTGCATGCCCCAGTTTTATTACAGCCCCCTTGGAGCTGCTGTGAGACCCTTGGCCATGCTGCCTGCACCCTTACATAAAACTCCTTCACCAGACGTACTCCTCCTTGATATCTGGCTAGAAAATACTGCAGAGGGTATAATACAAAGCTAGATGACTCGTCTCATTTCTTCTTTCTGAATTATAGAATATTTTAGATATAAAAGAGTACCACAGTAATTTAGTAACCCACAACCTAGAATTAACAAATGTTAACTTTTTGCCCTATTTGTTTCAGATACTGTTTAAGAAATAAAATGTTATAGTTACCACTCTCTAATCTCATCCCTCCTTCTCCCCAGAGACAATCTCTACTCTAAAGTTGATGTGATCTCACCACTTCTGTCAGGAAATTTCTATAACATATAACCAACATGTAACTGTGTGCTTAAAATTTTCATATAAAGCATATATATAGTATATATCATTCTGAAACTTGCTTTTTCTTTTAAAATGTATTTTACTTCTGTGTATACTGATAACACATAGATTTGTTTCATTCTTTTTTTAATTTTTTTAATTCCATTTTATTGTTTCATTCTTTTAACTGCTGTATAGGCATCTAAATAGATCATATTTGTTTCCTTTTTTCTACTACTACTATTCTGCAATAAACACTCTTTTACATGACTCATGAGCAAGTGAATCCTTAGAAGTGGAAACACTTCTGGAAGTAGAATTGACAGGTGATAGGATATGTGCAACTTCAACTTTACATAATATCATCAAATTGCTCTTCAAAATAGTTACACCAAATTACGTTTACACCTGCAGATTTTCCATTTTTCCATATCCTGGTCATTTAATATTGAGAGATTTAAAAAAAAAATGTTGCCAAGGAGTGAAAAATACTTGTTTTAATGGACATTTCTTTGATTAACAAGGGTTGGGCCTTTTCTGCCCTGCTTATTGGCATTTGCCTGTCCTCAGCTGTTAATTGCCTGTTCGTATCCTTGACCCTTTTCTTTTTCATATTGGGTTGTTAGTCTTTAATGAATTGTAGGAGCTCCATATAGGTTTTTGGATTCTTACCTTTGGTTATAAATAGGTAGCAGATTAATGTTTCCCAATCAATTTTTTCTCTTTTAATTTTGTTTTCAGTATCTTTTATCCTATAGGAGTTTTAATTTTGATAAATGTCTCAGTTTTTCCCTCTATAATTTATGCTTGGTGGGTCTAAATTAAAAAAATCCTTCCTTACACTGAAAGCATAAAAATAATCTCTATTTTCTCATGAAGATTTAAAGTTCTGTTTTTCACTTTTAGGTCTTTAAACTATCTGGAGTTTATTTTTGTGTGGAGTAGAGATAGAGATCTAGTTGGGGTTTTTTTCCACTATAAGACCATTCCCATTTAGCAAATAGTCTTATCTTTTTCCCCCTGATTTACAGTGTACCCAGAGAAGGACTGAGCTGTTTCTGGCCTTTCTGTTCTGATCCATTGTCCTCCTGCTCTCTCACTGCATCTGAATTTTCAGGAAATTCATGGCTAACATGAATGCTAAAGTTATTTGCCACTTCATAGTCCTGGACAAGAATTTTCTGGGATATTAAAGTCATATTAATGCAGACAGTCAAATAGTAAAGTCATGTTAACAGTAAAATCTTATCTGTTAATCCTACTAAGCTTTGTGGCTATGTATGATGTCAGATTTCAGAATTTTAGAATCAACTTTTCAAATTTTATCTTTTTTAGAAACCATTAGTATTATATTAAAGTTAGATTAATTTGAGAAGAAATACCATTTACATCTTAATGATTGTTACTGTTTTAACACATCATTATTCAGGTCTTATTTTATGTCAGTAAATTTTTGTCTGTAATAAACAAAACTGCTTTAAATCCTGTTTAGTTCTTTTTGTAGACATATGCTTTCATTTTTCTTGAGTAAATACTTAAAGTTGGAATGGCTGGATCATATCATAAGTGTAGGTTTTTTGTTTTTGTTTTTGTTTTTTTTAAGAAACTGCTAAACTGCTTTCCAAAGTAATTATACCATTTTACACTTGGCTGACAATGTAAGTAAGTTCCAGTGGTTCCACATCCTCTCCAACATTTGGCTTTGTCAGTCTTTTTCATGTTAACCATTCTGTGGCTGTATAATGGCATATCACTGTGGTTTTAATGTGCATTTTCTGGAAAACTAATGATAATGAGCAATTTTTCATGTACATGTTGGCCATTCATTTATCATTCTTTATGAATTGTCTGGTGAAATCTTTTGATAATTTTTAAATTGGGTTGTTCTGCTACCACCTGTCTTATTACTGAGTTTCTGGAGTTCTTTACACATGTTGGATACCAGTCCTTTATCATATTTACATTTTGCAAATATTTATTCTCAATCTGTCTTGCATTTTTATTTCCTAAAATGTATCTTTTGATGAGAAGTTTTAAACTTTGATAAATTCTAATTTATCAACTTTTTCTTTTATTGCTTTCTATGTTCTAAGTAACTTTTTCCTACCCCCAAGTCTCCTATGGATTTTCTAGAGAAAATTTCAGATTTTACATTTAGGTCTATGATGCATCTTAAATTTATTTTTATGTATGATGCGAGGTAGGAATCAGGGTTCTTTTTTTCCATTTAGAAATCAATTTTTTAGCACCATTTGTTAAAAAAGATTTTCTTTTCCCATTGAATTGTTTCAAAACCGTTGTTGAAAATCAAATGATAACATAAGAATACACTTTACTTTTAATGGAGGGAAGATGAAAAGAATATTTGGTCCTTCATGTCCAGAAACTTAAATTTTCATATGTATGTTTGAGTTGCAATAGTTAGTTCATTTATTGCTTTCATTGATAAACACTTCTTTTGTTGGAAATATTTAAAGTCCTACAAATACAAATTTTAAAAAAAATTAAAGTTATACAAAGGTCCTATGAGGTTCTTCATATGCCCTAGAAAGAAAACATAGATTATCAGAGGTTCCCTGTTTAATATATTCCATCCTGAATGATAAGCTACTGTTTTGTAAGTTCATAAGTAAGTGTAGAATTAACTTTGGAATTAAATATGATATTTTGCATTCACATTTGTCAGTTATTTATGCAGTTACTTCTAATAATAGTACTGCTATAGGTGAGCTCTGTGATTTTTCCATCATTTTGTCCATAGCTGCATACATAGCAATACCAAAGACCCAGACAGAACCTTTTTCCTAAAAGGTCAGTTATCTTTCATTGAATCCAAGATATTTATTAAATCCAGCAGGACTGTGTCTCAGTAAAAGAGCGATGGAAGTATACACCAAGTCTCCACCTCCCAATTCCTATCTTTGGCATCTTTCAAATAGACAGTACCTCGTCATCACCCACACCCCCCAAGCAGACATGTAGTGGGAAGTCTTGTTTGATTGTGGCTAAGAGGAAGGAAACATAATACTTTATTCTCCTGGTTCCACCTTTTCCACCCAAAGTAGTTGCTGCTTCTTCCTCTGTCGCCCATTCTCCTTGTTCTGCTTCCATGTCAAAACCTACACTGAGGAATAACAAAAAAACAATTATAAAGGAATACTGTGAATAACTGAATGCCAAAAAGTTAATTTACATGAAATGGACAAATTCCTAGAAAGACACACACCACTGAACTGATTCAAGAAGAAATAGACAATCTGAATAGACTTATAACAAGTGAAGCAAATAGAACTATTAATATTAAAACTCCCCACAAAGAAAATCCCAGCTTCACTGGTGAATTCTACCAAACATTTATAGAAGAATTAATACCAATTCCAAACAAATGCTTCCTAAAAAAATAGAAGAGGAGGAAATATGCTCCAACTCATTCTATGAGGCCAGTATTATCATTAAACCAAAACTAGACACAGACAACACAACAAAAGAAAATTGCAGATCACTGTATCTTTTGCCTATAAATGGAAAAATCCTCAGCAAAATACCAACACAAAATCTACAACTTATAACAAGGAGTGTACACTGTGACCAGATGGAGTTATTCCAGAAATACAAGGTTAGCACAACATCAAACAATTAATGTAATCCACCATATCAATAGAATTTTAAAAATTACATGATCATCTTAAAAGGCACAGAAAAAACTTTGATAAAATCCAACACCCATTCATGATAAAAACACTCAACAAACTATAAATAGAAGGGAACTTCCACAGTCTAATAAAGGCATTGACAAAAAGCTATCGTACTTAATGGTGAAAGACTGGCTGCTTTGTTCCAAAGGTCAGAAAAAAGACAAAGATGTCAGCTCTTGCTACTTATATTCCACATTGTATTCCAGGACAGTTAGCAAGGAAAAGAAATAAAGGCCCCCAGATTGGAAAGGAAGAAGGAAAACCATCTTTATTTGCAGATGGAATGATCTTATATATAGAAAATCCTAAGGAATCCATTAAAAGAAAAAGCTGTTAGAACTAATAGATGAATTCAGCAAGGTTGCAAGTTACAAGATCAATATACAAAAGTGCATTTCTATATGCTGGCAATGAACATGTTGAAAATGAAATTACAAAAATTCCATTTACAATCACATCAAAAAGAATAAAATACTTGGGAATAAATGTAATGAAAGAAGTGCAAGACTTGTACACTGAAAACTACAAAGCATTGCTGAAAGAAATTGAAGACGAAGGAAATAAATGGAGAGACGTCTTATGATCATGGAATGGAAGACAATATGTTAAGATGGCAATACTCCCCAAATGATCTGCAGATGCAATGCAATCCCTATCAAAATCTCAGCTGGTTGGTTTTTTTGTTTTTGTTTTTGTTTTTGTTTGGGGGAGGGGAGAAATTGACAAGAAGGGAATGGAAAGGACTTAAAATAGCCAAATTAATCCTGTAAAAAAGAAGAACAAAGTGCAAGAACTCACACTTCTTGATTTCAAAACTTACTACAGAGCTATAATAATCATTACATGTAATCCTGACATGTGGATAGACACATAGATCAATGGAATAGAATTAAGAGACCAGAAATTTGACAAGGGTGCCAAGATAATACATTAGGGGAAAATAGTTTTGTCATAAATTGTGCTGGGACAAATGGGTATCAACATGCAAAGACTGAAGTCAGGCTCCTCCCTTCCGTGATGCACAGAAATTAACTCAAAAACTGTATCATAGACATAAATGCCAGAGCTAAAACTGTAACACTCTTAGAAGAAAACGTTGAAGTAAATTTTTGTGGTTTTGCATCAGGCAAAGCCTTCTCAGAACTAAAAGCACAAGTGACAAAAGAACAAATAGATAAATTGAACTTCATCGATATTAAAGATTTTGTGCTGCTAATGATATCATCTAGAAAGTGAAAAGACACCTACAGAATGGGAGAAAATCTTTGCAAATCATATATGTGCTAAGAATACATAAAGATATCTTGCAACTGAATAATAAAATGACAATTCAATTTAAAAGTGGGCAAAGGATCGCAATAGATTTTTCTCCAAAAAAGGTATACAGATAACCCATAAGCACATGAAAAGTTGCTCAACATCTTTTGTGGTTAGAGAAATGCAAATCAAAGCCACAATAAGATACTACTCCATGCCCACTAGAGAATAGCTAAAATGAAAAAGACATACAATAGCAAATGTTGGTGAGGATGTGGAGCTACTGCAAACCTGATACATCACTAAGGGGGGTATAAAATGGTGCTGTTACTTTGGAAACAGTTTGGCATTTCCTCAAAATGTTCAACAGTTACTACTGTATGACCTAGCATTTCTACACCTAAGTATACACCCAAGATAAATGAAAGCATATGTCCACACAAAAACTTGCTCATGAATCACAGCAGCATTATTCATAATAGCCAAAAAAAGTGGAAACAACCCAAATATCTGTCAACAGATGAATGGATAGACAAAATGTGGTGTATCTATTCAATGGACTAATACTTGACAATAAAAAGTAGTGAAGTACTGATACATGCTACAACATGAATGAACCTTGAAAACATGCCAAGTGAAAGAAGTCAGACACAAAAAGTCACCTATTGTATGAGTCTATTTATATGAAATGCCTAGAATTGGTAAATTCATAGAGACAGAATACAGATTATTGACAACCAGGGACTGGGGGCTTTGGTGGCGATGGGAAATGACTACTAATGAATACAGAATTTCTTTTTGGGGTGATGAAAATGTTCTAAAATTGATTGTGGTGATGGTTGCACAACTCTGTGAATGTATTAAAACACACATGCACACAGACACACACACAGCGGATAACACACCTAAAAAAAGTTGTACTCAATACTGAAACTGAAGCTCATTCACTAACCCCAAAGTGACTGATATCTGCTTTCCTTGACTCTTCCTTCTGGGGGAGTGTGAATAAAAAGGTGGTGTGTAGGGCAGGTGCATTTTAACAGAGTGGAGCCTTAAACTAAAGTACTGAAGTTCTGGTTAGAATTTCTAGCATTAGCTAGTGGGTCTGAAGAGAGGTTTGGCAGCTTCTGGAAGAGCATCTAGTTGTTTCTGAAGGGAAAGCTCATCTGCTTTTTTTTTTTTTTTTTTTAATCATCATTTTATTGAGATATATTCACATACCACGCAGTCATACAAAACAAATTGTACTTTCGATTGTTCACAGTACCATTACATAGTTGTACATTCATCACCTAAATCAATCCCTGACACCTTCATTAGCACACACACAAAAATAACAAGAATAATAATTAGAGTGAAAAAGAGCAATTGAAGTAAAAAAGAACACTGGGTACCTTTGTCTGTTTGTTTGCTTCCCCTACTTTTCTACACATCCATCCATAAACTAGACAAAGTGGAGTTTGGTCCTTATGGCATTCCCAATCCCACTGTCACCCCTCATAAGCTACATTTTTATACAACTGTCTTCGAGATTCATGGGTTCTGGGTTGTAGTTTAATAGTTTCAGGTATCCACCACCAGCTACCCCAATTCTTTAGAACCTAAAAAAGGTTGTCTAAAGTGTGCGTAAGAGTGCCCACCAGAGTGATCTCTCGGCTCGTTTTGGAATCTCTCTGCCACTGAAGCTTATTTCATTTCCTTTCACATCCCCCTTTTGGTCAAGAAGATATTCTCCGTCCCACGATGCCGGGTCTACATTCCTCCCCGGGAGTCATATTCCACGTTGCCAGGGAGATTCACTTCCCTGGGTGTCTGATCCCACGTAGGGGGGAGGGCAGTGATTTCACCTTTCAAGTTGGCTTAGCCAGAGAGACAGGGCCACATCTGAGCAACAAAGAGGCATTCAGGAGGAGACTCTTAGGCACAAATACAGGGAGGCCTAGCCTCTCCTTTGCAGCAACCGTCTTCCCAAGGGTAAAACTTATGGTAGAGGGCTCAACCCATCAAACCACCAGTCCCCTATGTCTGTGGTCATGTTAGCAACCATGGAGGTGGGTTAGGCGAATACCCCTGCATTCTCCACAGGCTCCTCAAGGGGGCACTACATCTTTTTTTTTTTTTTTCCTTGTTTGTCTTTTTTCTTTTTTTTTTTTTTTAACTTTCCCTTCTTTTTTAAATCAACTGTATGAAAAAAAAAGTTAAAAAGAAAACAAACATACAATAAAAGAACATTTCAAAGAGACCATAACAAGGGAGTAAGAAAAAGACAACTAACCTAAGATAACGGCTTAACTTCCAACATGTTCCTACTTTACCCCAAGAAAGTTACATAATATAGCAACATTTCAGTGAACTTGTTCCTACTACATCCATCAGAAATTAACAGACCATAGTCATTTCTGGGCATCCCCAGAACGTTAAATAGCTTATCTGTTCTTCTTGGATTATTGTTCCCCCTTCCTTAATTGCTCTCTACTGCTAGTTCCCCTACATTCTACATTATAAACCATTTGTTTTACATTTTTCAAAGTTCACATTAGTGGTAGCATATAATATTTCTCTTTTTGTGCCTGGCTTATTTCGCTCAGCATTATGTCTTCAAGGTTCATCCATGTTGTCATATGTTTCACGAGATCGTTCCTTCTTACTGCCGCGTAGTATTCCATCGTGTGTATATACCACATTTTATTTATCCACTCATCTGTTGAAGGACATTTGGGTTGTTTCCATCTCTTGGCAATTGTGAATAATGCTGCTATGAACATTGGCGTGCAGATATCTGTTCGTGTCACTGCTTTCCGATCTTCCGGGTATATACCGAGAAGTGCAATCGCTGGATCGAATGGTAGCTCTATATCTAGTTTTCTAAGGAACTGCCAGACTGACTTCCAGAGTGGCTGAACCATTATACAGTCCCACCAACAATGAATAAGAGTTCCAATTTCTCCACATCCCCTCCAGCATTTGTAGTTTCCTGTTTGTTTAATGGCAGCCATTCTAACCGGTGTTAGATGGTATCTCATTGTGGTCTTAATTTGCATCTCTCTAATAGCTAGTGAAGCTGAACATTTTTTCATGTGTTTCTTGGCCATTTGTATTTCCTCTTCAGAGAACTGTCTTTTCATATCTTTTGCCCATTTTATAATTGGGCTGTCTGTACTATTGTCATTGAGTTGTAGGATTTCTTTGTATATGCAAGATATCAGTCTTTTGTCAGATACATGGTTTCCAAAAATTTTTTCCCATTGAGTTGGCTGCCTCTTTACCTTTTTGAGAAATTCCTTTGAGGTGCAGAAACTTCTAAGCTTGAGGAGTTCCCATTTATCTATTTTCTCTTTTGTTGCTTGTGCTTTGGGTGTAAAGTCTAGGAAGTGGCCTCCTAATACAAGGTCTTGAAGATGTTTTCCTACATTATCTTCTAGGAGTTTAATGGTACTTTCTTTTATATTGAGATCTTTGGTCCATTTTGAGTTAATTTTTGTGTAGGGGGTGAGGTAGGGGTCCTCTTTCATTCTTTTGGATATGGATATCCAACTCTCCCAGCCCCATTTGTTGAAAAGACCATTATGGCTCAGTTCGGTGACTTTGGGGGCCTTATCAAAGATCAGTCGGCCATAGATCTGAGGGTCTATCTCTGAATTCTCAATTCGATTCCATTGATCTATATGTCTATCTTTGTGCCAGTACCATGCTGTTTTGGCAACTGTGGCTTTATAATAAGCTTCAAAGTCAGGGAGTGTAAGTCCTCCCACTTCGTTTTTCTTTTTTAGAGTGTCTTTAGCAATTCGAGGCATCTTCCCTTTCCAAATAAATTTGATAACTAGCTTTTCCAAGTCTGCAAAGTAGGTTGTTGGAATTTTGATTGGGATTGCATTGAATCTGTAGATGAGTTTGGGTAGAATTGACATCTTAATGACATTTAGCCTTCCTATCCATGAACATGGAATATTTTTCCATCTTTTAAGGTCCCCTTCTATTTCTTTTAGTAGAGTTATGTAGTTTTCTTTGTATAGGTCTTTCACATCTTTGGTTAAGTTTATTCCTAGGTACTTGATTTTTTTAGTTGCTATTGAAAATGGTATCTTTTTCTTGAGTGTCTCTTCAGTTTGTTCATTTCTAGCATATAGAAACATTACTGACTTATGTGCATTAATCTTGTATCCCGCTACTTTGCTAAATTTGTTTATTAGCTCTACTAGGTGTATCATTGATTTCTCAGGGTTTTCTAGATATAAGATCATATCATCTGCAAACAATGACAGTTTTACTTCTTCTTTTCCAATTTGGATGCCTTTTATTTCTTTGTCTTGCCGGATTGCCCTGGATAGCACTTCCAGCACAATGTTGAATAACAGTGGTGACAGCGGGCATCCTTGTCTTGTTCCTGATCTTAGAGGGAAGGCTTTCAGTCTCTCACCATTGAGTACTATGCTGGCTGTGGGTTTTTCATATATGCTCTTTATCATGTTGAGGAAGTTTCCTTCAATTCCTACCTTTTGAAGTGTTTTTATCGAAAAGGGATGTTGGATTTTGTCAAATGCTTTTTCAGCATCTATTGAGATGATCAATTGATTTTTCCCTTTCGAGTTTTTAATGTGTTGTAATACATTGATTGTTTTTCTTATGTTGAACCATCCTTGCATGCCTGGAATGAACCCCACTTGGTCATGGTGTATGATTTTTTTAATGTGTCTTTGGATTCGATTTGCAAGTATTTTGTTGAGGATTTTTGCATCTATATTCATTAGGGAGATTGGCCGGTAGTTTTCCTTTTTTGTAGCATCTTTGCCTGGTTTTGGTATTAGATTGATGTTAGCTTCATAAAATGAGTTAGGTAGTGTTCCATTTTTTTCAATGTTTTGAAAGAGTTTGAGTAAGATTGGTGTCAGTTCTTTCTGGAAAGTTTGGCAGAATTCCTCTGTGAAGCCATCTGGCCCTGGGCATTTATTTGTGGGAAGATTTTTGATGACTGATTGGATCTCTTTGCTTGTGATGGGTTGGTTGAGGTCTTCTATTTCTTCTCTGGTCAGTCTAGGTTGTTCATATGTTTCCAGGAAGTTGTCCATTTCTTCTACATTATCCAGTTTGTTGCCATACAGTTGTTCATAATATCCTCTTATAATTTTTTTAATTTCTTCAGGATCTGCAGTTATGTCACCTTTTTCATTCATTATTTTGTTTATATGGGTCTTCTCTCTTTTTGATTTTGTCAGTCTAGCTAGGGGCTTGTCAATCTTGTTGATCTTCTCAAAGAACCAACTTTTGGTGATATTTATCCTTTCTATTGTTTTTTTGTTCTCTATGTCATTTATTTCTGCTTTAATCCTTGTTATTTCTTTTCTTGTACTTGGTTTAGGATTGGTTTGCTGTTCATTTTCTAGCTTCTTCAGTTGATCCATTAGTTCTTTGATTTTGGCTCTTTCTTCCTTTTTAATATATGCGTTTAGTGCTATAAATTTCCCCCTTAGCACTGCTTTTGCTGCATCCCATAGGTTTTGGTATGTTGTGTTCTCATTTTCATTCGTCTCTATATATTTAGTAATTTCTCTTGCTATTTCTTCTTTAACCCACTGATTGTTTAGGAGTGTGTTGTTTAACCTCCAGGTATTTGTGAATTTTCTAAGTCTCTGATGGTTATTGACTTCTAATTGTATTCCACTGTGGTCAGAGAATGTGCTTTGAATAATTTCAATCTTTTTAAATTTATTGAGGCTTGTTTTATGTCCCAGCATATGATCTATTCTGGAGAAAGTTCCGTGAGCACTAGAAAAGTATGTGTATCCTGGTGATTTGGGATGTAATGTCCTGTATATGTCTGTTAAATCTAATTCATTTATCAGATTGTTTAGGTTTTCAATTTCCTTATTGGTCTTCTGTCTGGTTGATCTATCTATAGGAGAGAGTGATGTGTTGAAGTCTCCCACAATTATTGTGGAAACATCAATTGCTTCCTTTAGTTTTGCCAGTGTTTCTCTCATGTATTTTGTGGCACCTTGATTGGGTGCATAGACATTTACGATTGTTATTTCTTCTTGCTGAATTGCCCCTTTTATTAGTATGTAGTGGCCTTCTTTGTCTCTCAAAACATCCCTGCATTTGAAGTCTATTTTATCTGAGATTAATATTGCTACACCTGCTTTCTTTTGGCTGTAGCTTGCATGAAATATTTTTTTCCATCCTTTCACTTTCAGTTTCTTTGTGTCCCTGTGTCTAAGATGAGTCTCTTGTATGCAACATATTGATGGTTCATTTTTTTTGATCCATTCTGCGAATCTATATCTTTTAATTGGGGAGTTTAATCCATTTACATTCAACGTTAAAACCGTGAAGGCATTTCTTGAATCGGCCATCTTATCCTTTGGATTATGTTTGCCATATTTTTCCCTCTCTCTATTAATATCCTTTATTGTACCCATACCGAATCTCTTTAGTACTGAACCTTTCTCCAGGTCTCTCTGTCCTGTCTTTGTTTCTCTGTCTGTAGGGCTCCCTTTAGTATCTCCAGTAGGGCAGGTCTCTTGTTAGCAAATTCTCTCAGCATTTCTTTGTCTGTGAAAAATTTAAGCTCTCCCTCAAATTTGAAGGAGAGCTTTGCTGGATAAAGTATTCTTGGCTGGAAATTCCTCTCACTCAGAATTTTAAATATATCGTGCCACTGCCTTCTTGCCTCCATGGTGGCTGCTGAGTAGTCACTACTTAGTCTTATGCTGTTTCCTTTGTATGTGGTGAATTGCTTTTCTCTTGCTGCTTTCAGAACTTGCTCCTTCTCTTCTATGTTTGACAGTGTGATCAGTGTATGTCTCGGAGTGGGTTTTTTTGGATTTATTCTATTTGGAGTTCGCTGAGCATTTATGATTTGTGTATTTATGTTGTTTAGAAGATTTGGGAAGTTTTCCCCAACAATTTCTTTGAATACTCTTCCTAGACCTTTACCCTTTTCTTCCCCTTCTGGGACACCAATGAGTCTTATATTTGGACGTTTCATATTATCTTTCATATCCCTGAGGTCCATTTCGAGTTTTTCAATTTTTTTCCCCATTCTTTCTTTTATGCTTTCATTTTCCATTCTGTCATCTTCCAGGTCACTGATTCGTTGTTCAGCTTCCTCTAGTCTTGTACTATGAGTGTCCAGAATCTTTTTAATTTGGTCAACAGTTTCTTTAATTTCCATAAGATCATCCATTTTTTTATTTAGTCTTGCAATGTCTTCTTTATGCTCTTCTAGGGTCTTCTTGATTTCCTTCATATCCCGTACTATGGTCTCATTGTTCATCTTTAGTTCTTTGAGTAGCTGCTCTAGGTGCTGTGTCTCTTCTGGTCTTTTGATTTGGGTGCTTGGGCTTGGGTTATCCATATCGTCTGTTTTTTTCATATGCTTTATAATTTTCTGTTGTTTTTGGCCTCGTGGCATTTGCTGAACTTGATAGGGTTCTTTTAGGGTTTGTAGACCAGTTGAAGTCCTTATCTCTAATTTATCAGATCTATAGCTTCGTGGAGTACACTTTCTCTAACTAACCAGCAGGTGGCCTCCACGAGCCACCTGTTCTCCACAAGCCAGATCTCCCCTGCTTAGCCTTTTTGGTGAGTGGGGGAGTGAGTCTTTTGGGGCCCAATTGGTGTACCAAGCTTGCGTGTGTAGTTGGTGTTGCCTGCCCTGTATGTGGGGCGTGTTTCTGGGCAGTCGGGGGGGGGGTGGCCCTAACAATCAAATCTCCCTGATGATCCTAGAGTTTTAAAGCTGCTGCAATAGTCTAATCCTTCAGTTCAGTCCTGCCACAGTTTGTCTCTGCCACTGACCCACAAGTCTTTGGTATTGGCGTATGGCTCCTGAGACTTGCAAGTGGGCCCCTCTTCCAGGCTGTGCACCCCGGGTCCTCTGTTGAGGGATGACTGTGCTATGTCACAGGTGAGTGCCGTCCCCCCAGGGCAGTTCTGGGCTGCTGGGCTGTGTTGGGAGGCTCCCAGTCTGCTCAAATGATGGCTGAATGGGGCTCTGTTAATTCACACTGCTCCCCCTTCCCAGCTCTGGGACATTCAGCTGAGGTTGCAGGGAAGGCTAATGTCCACGCCCAGTTTTGTGGTGTGTGCCTGTTATTTGAAGCACTTCCGTCACACTGGGTTGTCTGGGGCAGCTCTGGGCTATGGGGCTGGTGATGGGCAGGAGTGTTTCCTGTCCACCAGGATGGTGGCTGTGAGCGGACACCCCCCTTTTCTTGGGAAGTTGTGTTGTTTAGTGAATTTTCTCAGCCACTGGATTATTGCCTTTTGTCTCAGAGCTCTCTTAGTTCTGCTCTTGACTTGACGTGCCCAAATTGCAATTCTTTGAAGCTTTCTGTATTGAGCTTCTTAGAGTAATTGTTTTAGAAAAAGCAAAAAGGATTTAAAAAAAAAAAAAAAAAAAAACAAAAAAAAACGGCCCTCCTCAGAGATCTAATGGGTTATTGAAATGCTAATAGACAAAGCAACCAGGGCCATTAAGGAAAGGTGCACAGGGCAGAGAGATCAGCTTTGCTTCGGGATTTGCATATGCGCCTCAAGGCCTGATCTCCGCCCTTCCCCTTTCTGTGTTCACCAGAACTCCAAAAATCCTCTGCTTTTATTTTGGAGTTTTTCGTGTTGTTTTTTTTTCTATGCCTGTCTCCTCTCTGCTGGGCTGGCTGCTCTCAGAGTCTCTGGTGTCTGGTCTCAGTCTATCTATGGTTGGAGTTTGAATCAGTAGAATGAGTTTCCGATAAGAGCAGCCACTGCAATTCTCCCTTCTCCTTCCCGGAGCTGACAGCCCCTCCTCCCCCGGGACTGAGCCTGGCAGGGAGGGGCGCGGGTTCCCTGGCCGCAAAAACTTACAGATTTCGCTGATCTCAGCAGTTCCACGTTTTCATGAGTGTTGTATGAAGTATGCCCAAAGACAGATTGCTCTGTGGTGTCCAGTCCACGCAGTTCCTGGCTTTTTACCTACTTTCCTGGAGGAGTAACTAAAACATACAGCTCACCAGTCTGCCATCTTGCCCCGCCTGCTGCTTTTTTTTTAAGGTAACTATAATTTGCTTTTCAAACCTGTCTGAATTCAGTCAAGAAAGTCTGAGAGTTAGCAAGCCTGGTTGTGAAACATCTATAAGCCCTAACATTGTATTTATACTGCTACTGAGATCCGTTCATAAGGTTGAGACTAGCTCAGGGCGACACTGTCTCATAAGGGCTGTGACAGGTTTGATACATCCAAGGTTTTTCTCCTCTCACCTCTTTTCTGCCTTTTAAATGGAATATTTCTTCTTTGGCACCTGTACACTCTCCCTTCCTTCCATTCCATAGCCTCTACACTTAATGTTCCTTCCTCTCCATCAGCTCAAGTTCATTCCTGAGTTTCTAAAGGGATGTTAACATTTAGAAAAGTGATTCTTGGAATGCCATCTGGATAACCATTAGATATATCCAAAAGAAACTTTGGGATCATCTCCAGAAAGGAAAAAAAAAAAAAAAAAAATAGAAGAGAATCTCAGAACTATTTATACAATTATCCTGCAAGCTTTGGCCTGGAAAATAAGAACTAAGACTTTAAGTTTTTTTTATTGCATTTCTTCTTTTCTATATCTCATGAACTTTAAATTATAACATCTGTTTCGGAAGACATAAAAATCTTGAATTCCATCTTCTCCCACATTAACAGAATACCCACCCTTTGAGGAGCCTTCAGTTAATGAAAGTGTTTGATAATGACCATCCTGAAAACACAGTGTAAAACAAGCACCAAGCTGCATCTCATTACATCTCCACTTTCCTTGCATCCTGAATCAAATGATGAAATGGTCACCCATCTCTAAAATGCTTCTTACAATGTGAATGTTTCCCTGTCCACTGGCACACGTTTTCTCCTTGCTTGATGATGATAGCGGAAAACTCTTGCCTCCAGTTCTTAGTAGAGACCATTAAATTACCTATTTAGACTTATTCTTTTCCTCATCTTTAATTCTCAAAATCACCCCCAAATCATTTGTAGGGAATTTGAAGGCATTTCACACTTAGTGATTAATTTGATTTGCTTTCCTTCTGACAGCCTATAAGACAATGTGGGTGGGGAAAATGCCATTCTAAAATTGACTATCTGCATTGAGTCTTTTCTGTTTTCCCCTCCATCACCCCTCCCATCTCAGTTTGGTATGTAATACTTGGAATCTTCCCAATAAGATGGAGACAAAATATCTCGTTATGGCAGCATAAAATAACCTTCTTGTGGCCCAGAGAATTGTTGTGCTCCTTTTCCAATTTCCTGTCTCAATAGGCTTTCTCTCTTCTTTTCTCAGAAAATTTCTTTTTTTCCTTCCCATTACTCAACCTTTATTTAATGCCTACTGTTTACTAAGTGCTGTGCTCAGTAAAAAGACATGCAAAACCTGATTTTTATCCTGGAGTAATCAAAATCTAATGGAGAATGAGCCATGTAAATTAATACCTACAACATTGGTATTATTGACCTATAATTAACATGTTAACATATAATTAACAATGGTTAATTTTATGTGTTAACTTGGCTAGGTTATGGTGTCCAGTTGTTTGGCCTAGCCCTGATCTAGTTGTCTGATCAGCATTTACAATTAGTTGTCTTTAAATAAAGGAGATTACCCTCAATAATGTGGGAGAGCTTCAGAGTGAGAACCAAGGGTTCCAGGGGTCAAGAGCTTTATGAAGGAAAATGTTGAGTGATGTGGAAGAGGAACGATTTGCAAACTAGGAAATCTTATTTCCTCTTCTACTATGTATGATTTTCTAGTAGTTTCTGGTGATTTTTTTTCCTATTTTAATACTTCATACACTTTTAAAATCTATGTTTTCAAGGCTTATGTTTTTCATCTTCTTTTATTATAAAACTCTCCCTTTGGGGGGTCTCACAGATAAGTATAACTTTTTATTGAGTCAGTTGTATTTTTGCCTGGGATATGGCAACCTGATAAAGAGAAAGGTTTGGAGTGAGTGGCAGTGCAGCATCTTGCTGGTTTAAAGAGGCCTGGAGTCCTTGCTGGGGGGTGAGACAGAAGACGCAGGTGCATCAGCCATCCTCATGGTAAGCATGCCTCAGGCACTTAAAGGAAAGGTACAACAAGGTAAGTCAGCACCAAGGAGGACAGGGAGTCCTCTCCCCTGGCCACCAAGAGATAGAGAAAGGCCCAAAGGCTGGAGAGGTTTTATTAACATTGCTTTCAGAAGTGCAACTGCAACTCTCTCTGATACAACTCAAATTCAGCATCACTGTCAATGTGAAGCATTTTTAAGAACTAAAAATATAAAGGAGTAGGAATTCCTCAATACACTGTTCCTTCCTATTAGGAACCTAAGTCCATGCGGGAAGTTAGAACAAGGGTTTTGAAATGAAAAGTAAGCAACTATTTTCAAATGGTGCTTTAAGGAGAGGGGATAGAAAGGCAAGGAATAGAGATGTGTATTACCTGCAGAAGATCAGAGAAAATAAAATCTCTCTTAATCCAGAAAAGTAATTACATCTTTGCAGGAGAGTAGTCCCAGCCTGGGCTCTTTGCAGTCTCACCCCACCAACCCTGGGAGCCAGTGCAGCCCTGGGGGCCCTACATGATTGCAAGGAGTCAAGGAGTCAGGAGCAGTGGGGTTTGGGGCGGGGGAGTGGGGTCTTTGTTCTGTGGTTCCATCTGAAACAAAACCCCGGCCAGCCCAGGAAACATGGCTGCTTCTGCAAGGCCTTGCTCAGTTTGGTTGGGATTGGGAGCCACAAGGGCCACAAGTTGGATCAAATTTCCCAGTGGTGGAAACAGCAGAGCAGATGCTGTGAGCTGGAGTTGAGGGTGGGGACATGAGGCAGCCAAGGTAGCACCAGGGAGTCCTTCTTTAACCGAGCTCCTGACGAGGGCTTCCCACAAAATTCTACACCATGTAGAGCTCAAAAATGGTCTAGATCAGCAACATTTTCCCAATTTCACACTTTTCCAAGACAGAAAAGGCAAGACAGTCTCCTGCTCCTGACACAGTGTACTCTGGTTTTCAAGGGGTTTCATCCAACCTGTTTTATTGAGGTGTTTCCACCTGGCTGCTCAGAACAACATCCGGAGACTTTCTTGTTGGCCTGCCACATCGATGAAAAATATTTGCAGATACCTTCCAAATGCATTTATTTACTTGTAAATTGTAGAACTAAACTCCTGTGAGGTTGTACATTATAAAGCATACACAAAAATAGAAATTACAAAACGAGATTAAAAAAAATAAGTTATGAACAGACATTCTCCTATTTTCTTCCAGCACCCCAATGGAGTTCCTTGTGCATGCTTATGGGGTACACACACCTGTATCGAAAGTCACAGAGGCTGTAGGAATCATCCAGTGGTGGCTAGTTGGATGGTCTGTTTTCAAGCTGCTCTTCTGTCTTCAACCTCTGCAACGTCAGGGGCTTTTGGTGATATCGGCTCACTTCTCATCACAAACATCAAAGGTAAGTCATCAAACACCAATGAGTGAAGCTGGTGAGTCGTACTACAGGAGTGTGATTTAAGCTCATTCCCATGCCCGGGGAATCACATACAGATAAGGCTCAATTCTGGCCTACAGACAAAAGAAAGGACAGAACATTGTGGCACTGTTGTAAACTCGCTGGAAAAATAGGAAGAACGGTACCCTAGTGATACGTCTGTTAGCTGCTTTACCCGGGTCCTTTACAAGTACATTGTGATTGAGACAGATATAAAGTTACTTCTCATCTTGTCCTTAATTTCGTGAGTATCTTCTCAGTGATTTAAAAGTCACCTCCTTTAAAATTACTATGTCTAGTTTTGGAGTGTCCCATTAGATGAAAATGTTGACATGTGTTGAGACTATCCCAGATTTGTTATGACTTTGTCCTCGGTTGTTGGAATTAAGTTCTAGAAAACCGTGTGCAGTCATGTGTGAACTTTGTCGGCACTGCCCACGCTGGTATTTCCCAATGCACTAGTGGGACTTTAGAAAGATTAAATTACTCTTTGGCTGTGATCCCTCTTATATTTTTGTTATGGTGACTATGTGTGTAGAAAAAGTCCTTGGCAGCTACATAGGAGAGAGCCAAAATGTTATCTGAGTCAGTAGTGTGCTTACTACTAAAGGTTCAGGAAGAAGTTTTCAGAATACATAATCAAGAGACAAGAGACATAGCTTTGAATTTTAAGCCAAGTTGGTTTGATAAAGCAGAATTTATTCACTAGACTATAGGATTAATGGTAGCACAGATTTTGTTTATTCATTGCTGTATTCCTAGCACCTAAAATTGTTTCTGGCATGAGGGAAGCACTTAATGAATATTTGTGGAATTAATGAGTGAATCCATAAAAGACAAAGAGCCAAAATATTATCATTGATCCATAGAACAATAAATTTATCTGGGGGAACAAAGAAGAACCTCAGTGAAATGGGGAAGTGTGAGATACACCATATTTTTTTTAAAAATGCAATTTTATTGGGATATATTCACATACCATACAATCCATCCAAAGTATACAATCAGTGGCTCACACTATCATCACATAGTTGTGCATTCATCACCAGATCAATTTTAGAACATTTTCATTACTCCAGACATAATTTTTAAAAAGAAAGAAACTGAAGTATTAGTAGGAAGTGAAATGTTTTATTTTCTTTTGAAATAGGCTCAAGGAAAACTAATTATGGCTCAATGTTTACTACATACTTTAGGAAGAGTAATACATTCTTTTAATGTGATAATTTTTTTAAGTTGTTAAAATGGCATCCCAAATTAATGTTGTACAGCAAATTATGGCCATGGGCCAGCAGTCCTGGAACCCAAGTCTGTAGGTGCAGAAGCTTTGGCTCTGCGAGCGACAGAACACGAGGGAAGGATAGATGGCAGCTGCTATGGTGGTTTGAAATGGAGCATTGATTTATCCACTCATTTAATAAATATTCATCTGAGCACTGCGCTTGGTGCTGAGGGTACAGAGGAAAAAAAGAACTGGTCCCTGAACTCAAGGATCTCATAATCAAGTAAAGAAGCAGATGTGTAAGTAGATAAATGCCTGGGTTAGAGCTGCAATGAAAATGTGAACAGAGTGCAACCCTCAAACAAAGGAAGGCAGGCTGGCCTGTCTGAAGGTGGGTGGGACCCATACACAGGTGCATTTGAGCTGAGCATTGAAGAAAAGTCAGAAGTCTCCCTGACCGAGAAGGAAGGGGAATGGTTTTCAAGGGGCAGGCATCCCAGAGGTTACCTGCCCGAAAGACTCTAAAGCAGCAGTTTTCAAGCTGTGACCCATGGACTCTTGGGGGTCCCCAAAAACCTTATAGGGGGTCCATAAAATCAAAATTATGTTCATAATGCTAAGGAGGTTTTTGCTTTTTTTTTTCTGTGTTGACGTTTGCACTGATGGTTGCAAAAGCATTGGTGAGTTAAACGGCTGATTCCTTAGCAGGAATTGTGGCAGTGGATCAAATGCACCAGCAGTCGTGGTAATCTTCACTTCTATGCACGATGGATTTTTTAAAAGGCCAGTTTTATGTAAGAATATCCTTGATAAAGCAGTGTAACTTATTAATTTGATTAAATCTTGACCTTTGAGCACATAACTTTTGAACATTCTCTTTGATACAATGGAAAATACCATAAAGCACTTCTGTCGCATGCTCACCTCTGGCGGTTATCACCAGGAAAAGCACCTGTGCAAGTGTTTGAGTTGTAACCTAGACTAACTGCTTTTTCTCATGGAACAACTCTTTTTACATGAAAGAATGGCTGGCAACCATGGTTATTCAGATTTGGCTGTCTGGCAGACATTTTCTTGAAAAGGAACCAAGTGAACCTGTCATTCCAAGGAAAGTAGCTGACCGTATTTGTTGCCTTTGATCTTTTAAGTAAAGATTAGACTTTTGCAAATCTTGTATCAGCCTTCATGAGCTTGACAGCTTCCCAATACTTAAGGAATTTTTAGATGTGTTCCATGGTGATATTAATGAATGTGACTTTTTTTGCTATTGCATAATGATATGTATCAACATTTGGAAGATCTCCATAACTCAGCAAACCAATATTTTCCAAATAATCAAAGCAGGATGTTATTAAATCATGCATGGAAATGGATAAGAGAGCCATTCAAAATGCAAGATAGACCAATGTATTTAATGTAACAGAGTGTAACAGAGTAGGGAAGGTTCACTGATACAGTTTCAGGATCCATATTGCAAGTAAATATAAGAAACTCTGACCTGTCTGGTTTTGATGCAGTATCAAAGAAGAATGTCCAAAATTATCTGAAAAGGCTATGAAAAGGCTCCTCTCTTTTCCAAACACATATCTGTATGAGGCTAGATTTATTTTTCCCAAATATTTCAACTGAAAAAAATAATGACAACAGATTGAATGCAGAAACAGATATGAGAATCAAGCTGTCATCCATTAAGCCAGATAAGTAAAGAGATTTGCAAATATGTAAAACAATGCCACTTTTCTCACTAATTTTTTTTTTTGGAAAATATGGATATTTTTCATTAATGTAAACATACAATGGATTTTTTGCTGCTTTTAAATGAATTAATTTTTTAGAAATTTCTCCAAGAGTAAATAACGATAGAGCTCTCAAGCTATGATTTGCATAAACAAAAGCTCTTTGGAGTCCCAGTAATTTTTAAATGCAGAAAGGGGTCCTGGAGCCTAAAGGCTTGAGGAACACTGCTGTAAAGATACAACTTCC
This sequence comes from Choloepus didactylus, assembly GCF_015220235.1. Taxonomy (NCBI): domain Eukaryota; kingdom Metazoa; phylum Chordata; class Mammalia; order Pilosa; family Megalonychidae; genus Choloepus; species Choloepus didactylus. The sequence goes on along the minus strand of NC_051322.1, from coordinate 18,019,007 downwards.
ACCAGTAAGGCACATTGTGGGATGTGAGTAAATGGTAGTAGAAGATTAATTGAAATTTTAAGAAATTGTACTTGAGCAAAAGCATCGAGCAGGCTGCCAGCAGGACACAGCTGCCCGCCATGGTGTCTGTTGTATTCTGACTCACAGATGTTTTCAGAGGCATGTGCATGGTTTTAAAACAAAAGCACAGCACAGATAGCACCTTTTTAAAGTGGCTTGCACCTACATATTTATTTCCTATAATTATTACTTATCAGAAGGAGCACATAAATAGTAATACTGTACTTTATCAATATTTATAGCTTTTCAGTAATATATCATCAAATTGTGTTTCTTCCCGAACCCCTAAAATTGAAGTTTTAGTTTGAAAACTGACTGTTGATGTCCATCTTCTAAAAGGAACCACTGCACTAAACTTAGTTCAAAATAAACATGAAAATTATTTTACTGATTCCTTGCTCCTTCCCCACCCTTGATTTTGTATGGTTTCATTAGACTATATAGAATGTATAACCCATGAACCGTATACATTACAGGTGTCTTGAAGGTGTGCTCCAGGGGAGCAGGAGACCAGGTGTGTCTTGCTTACTGGGGTCTCCATGCCTAGGACAGCACCTGGCTCACACTAGGTTCTCAGTAGACATTTACTGAATAAATAAGTGAACAAATGTCATGCTAACTTTTAAATAACATGATTTACAATCAACCATCAAGTATTTATTGCACAGCTCTTAGGTGATCAAAACTGGTCTAGAATCTGTAAACCATACACTAGAATCACAAAATATAATCTCTGTTATCAAATTGCTTGCTATAACTTGGGAAACCAAGATGATTGCACCCAAGGAATAACTGGGTATTAAGAAAGGCTATACCAGCAGGTGCTGGACTGATAAGGAGCTGGACTTTGAGCTAGAATAAGGAAAATAAGGAAAGAGAGGTCCAAGATCTATAAATTGAGGAGAAGTGGGAACTTTTTTGATTAGAGAGAATAGGTTGAAACTATTAAAAAAAACCTTAAAAATTGGACATTTGGACTAAAAATAATGGAAAAGTTGAGCTGGAAGAGAATTTAAATACCACCTGGTGTCATCTCAGTGTTTTAGAGAAGAGGAAACTCGGGTGAAGGGATTAGGTGATTTGCCCAAGGACACAGGTCAACTGGTGGTAAAGGGACTCTCAACTCGCAGGAAAGATGATCTTTTTGTTCATCCCCATGTCACACTGCCAAGACCAAACTGGGACCTGTTGCTATAGGCAACAGAAGCCCTGGTGGTCCCTAGGTTAGAAGATGAACATTTATTCCTCATCTATTTATTGTTGGGTGAGTGATGAAAGCATTCACTGGGACAGGAATGCAGGATGGGTTGGAGGAAGATCTTTGAGCTAGGCAAGACAGAGACAGGATATCTTTAATCCAAGGGTTGAAGTCTCTGACTCTGGTGGTAGCAGCAGGATTGGAGAAGAAGAATTAAATCTGAAGTATAGGATTTAGTGACAGTTTGGAAACTGAGACAAAGGTGACCTCCAAGTCTTCCAGACTCCAAGAAGGGAGATCCAACAGCACATGTTTGAAGGCAGTGGTGGGAAAAATAGCCAAGATGTTTTCTGATTGCACTTCATTTAACAACTGGTTATAATTCTCAATAAACCTAAAAAACATGTTTTTTTCTGTTTAACTCCGCAAAAATATACTCAGTTTAACTGCATTCTCCCTCTGTGTTTGCTTTTCTCCTAAATTACTTTTTGTTCTTTGATCTGTGGTAAGAGCTACATCTTTAAGAAAGGCCATAGGACATTATATACCAATAAGATGAAGAATTAAGATAAAGCTCAATTAATTTAAAGGAGAACACTTCGCATGAATGTCTCATAAAGGCTTTTGAGGAAGGAAATGGGGTGGTTCTTCTGAATGGTTGCCTTAATTTTGCATTCATTTAATTCCTCAATTCTGTTAGATCAAGGAGATCTTTTAGCAAAAACAAACAAACACCTTTAGTTACAATGCACAGCACCAAAGCATTAACATACAATAGTCAACTAATAAAAACGGTGCTCTATAACAGCAGTAATATTAATACCTTCCATGCAAATTGCACTTTTCATTCTAATGTTGTCAGCCTGCAGTGCAAGATAATTGCTTTGGATATTGTAACTTTTATACATTTTATTCGGGATACAAATAAACCTGTGGAACTCCAGAGTTTAGCAGACTGTTGGAGATTAGGAAGGCTGTGTGATAAAGTTAGTTTTAAAAGCTATGAAAACCACCTGTTGTCATGCCCACTGAAACATATAATTCTTGGGTTAATTTCCATGCCCTTCTTTCTGTACCAGATTCACTCCAGATTGCAGGAATGGTTCATGCTTATGCACAGTGTCTTGGTAAACAAATGGTATTTACCTTGTCACGTAAACTGAGGTAAGAAGTTTGCTCTAGAACTGCATTGTCTAATATAGTAGCCTCCAGTCAGGTGGCTATCCAAGTTTAAATTAATTAAAATTAAGTAATCTTTAAAAATCAGGTCCTCATTCTCAACAGCAAGATTTCGAGTGCTCAGTAGCCTAGTGTGGCTATTGGCTACTGCACTGGACAATGCAGCTATAGTATATTCCCACTGCCGCAGAAAGTTCTGTGGAACAGAGGTTATCTAGAACATAATTTGTAGATCATCCTCATTTTTAAAATATACGCCTGCATAAAGATCATACCTGATTTTTAAAGAATCTTAGTAATTTGAAAAAAATAATTACATAAAAATGAATGATTATGTAAGTAAATATGATTATTCTGAGGAAATGTGCATGGCTGTTTTAAGTGTCCTAGAAACAGTAACTCAAGCATTCAAAAAATGGATGGATGGATAGATAGATATACAGCAAATATGGCAAAATGTTAATATTGGTGGGTCTGGGTATCTGGGGGGATAGGGGTTTGTTGGCATCTTCAGTATGGTGTTTATATTGTTTTTGTAAATGTCCTGTAAGTTTGAAAGTATTTCAAACTAAAAAGGTTTAAAAAAAAAAAAAAAAGAATGAGTTTTTGTTTGGGGATTCTGTTGACAAATTCATGTTTTTAAAGTAATATGAATACAGTAAAAATACTTATTTTGCAGAGCAGCTTTCTTCCAAGTTGTTTATTTTACTTTGCCAACATTCATGTATTCATTCAAAAAATGTTTACTGAGTGCCTGCTGTGTGCCAGGCACTGTTCTGGGCTCTGGAACAAAACAAATAAAAATTCCTGGCCTCATGAAGCTTACATTACCCAATGAGGTAAGAAGCAAATATTATTTCTATTTTCAGGGCCAGATACAAAGATATTGTGTGCCAAAGCAGGGATTAAAATGAGACTATTCCAATTTTTAGGTCTCAATTTTTAGGTTATTGCTCATTAAGAAATCATAGAAAGAGGCAAATACTAAGAACATAATTTCCAATTTTTAAAAGACAGTCTTTTACTCTGATACCCCAAAGCCAAAAAAAAAGACAGCTCAAGAAAAGAAAATTACAGACCAATATCCCTTATGACTATAGATGCAAAAATCCTCAACAAAATTCTAGTGAACCAAATCCAACAGCACATTAAAAGAATTATACACCATGATCAAGTGGGATTTATCCAAGGTAAGCAAGTGTGGTTCAACATAAGAAAATCAACCAATGTAATACACTACATTAACAGAAAGAAGGAAAAAAACACACGATCATTTCAATGGATGCAGAAAACGCACTTGGCAAAACCCAACATCCTTTCGTGATAAAAATGCTCAGAAAAACTGGAATAGAAGGGAACTTTTCAACATGATAAATGGCATTTATGAAAAACCTACCGCAAATATCACACTCAACGGTGAAAGATTGAAAGCTTTCCCCCAATGCTGCTATTCAACATTGTACTGGAAGTTATTGCCAGAGCACCAGGCAAGAAAAAGAAATAAAAGTATCCAAATTGGAAAGGAAGAAGTAAAATTATCCCTATTCACAGATGACATGATGCTATATAGAGAAAATCCTAAAGAATCCACAAGAAAACTAGAACTAATAAACGAATTCAGTAAACTTACAGGATACAAGAAAAACATGCAGAAGTCAATTGGGTTTCTATATACAGTAATGAGCCATCTGAAAAGGAAATGAAGACAATTCCATTTACAAGAGCATCTAAAAGAATAAAATATCTAGGAATAAATTTACCAAGGAGGTGAAAGACTTGTACACTGAAAACTACAAAATGTTGCTGTAAGAAATTAAAGAAGTCCTAATTAAATGGGAAGATGTCCCATGTTCATGGATTGGAAGATTTACTATTGTTAAGATGTCAGCATGCCTAAAGTGATGCACAAATTAAATGCAATCCCTCAAAATTCCGGCAGCTGATGGAATAGAATTCCGAGTCCAGGGATAAATCCACACATCCATGGCCAGTTCATTTTCAACAATGGAGCCAAGTCCATTCAATGGAGAAATAATAGTCTCTTCAACAAATGGTGCTGGGACAACTGGAAATCCACAGGCAAAAGAATGAATATAGACCCTAACCTCTCACCATGTGCAAAAATGAATTCTTACAAGGAAACATGGGGAAATATCTCCAGGACCTTGTATTAGGCAAAAGATTTTTAGATTTTACACCAAAAGCAGAAGCAACAAAAGAAAAAAAAGACACCAAAATTAAAAACTTTTGTGCATCAAAGGATATTATCAAGACAGTGAAAAGACAACCAAAAGAATGAGAGAAAATATTTGAAAACTATATATCTGATAAGGACTTAGTAACCAGAAAATATCAAGAACTCCTGCAACTTCATATCTAAAAGACAAACAACCCAACTAAGAAATAGCTGAAGAATTTGAATAGACATTTCTCCAAAGAAGATATTCAAATGGCCAATAAATGTATGAAAAGTGCAACATTGTTAGCCATTAGATAAATGCAAATTGAAACTGCAATAAGATACCACTTCATACTCACTAGGTTGGCTATTATTAAAAATCTGAAAATAACAAATGTTGACAAGGGATAGACCTCACATACATTGTTGGTGGGCATGTAAAATGGTGCAGCTACCATGGAAAATAGTTTGGTGGTTCCTCAGAAAGTTAAACATAGAATTACCATATGACCTGGCAATTCCATTCCTAGGTATATACCCCCAGAATTTGAAAGCATGGGCTCCAGACAGATATTTTGACACCAATATTCATTGCAGCATTATTCATAATAGCCAAAAGTTGGAAGTATCCCTAGATGAATGGATAAACAAATGTGATATCCCCATCCATGCAGTGGAATATTATTCAGCCATAAAAAGAAGTGAAGTCATAGGATACTCTCATTTAAAATAAAAATAAAATCTGTACCATTTTGTTGGGTGAAAATGGTAAATTTTTATTGTTTTAATTTGTGTTTCATTGATTACTAATGAGAATGAATAATTTTCATTCCTATTAGCCATTTGTACTTTCTGTTTATCTCCTTCATCCTAATTTCAACTGGGTCTTGATTTTTTCTTGATGTGTATGTGTTCTTTATAAATTAAAGATAATCTTTTGTCATGATGTAATAAATATCTTTATATACCAAAAAAAAAAAAAAAAAAAAAGAAGAAGTGAAGTGCTGGTACATGCTACAATCTGGATGAATCTTGAAGACATCATGTTGAGTGAAATAAGCCAGACTCAAAAGGACAAATGCTGTATGATTTCTCTTATATGAAATTCTTAGCTTAAGCAAATTCATAGAGACAGGAAGCAGAATAGGTTACTGGGGGTGGTGAGGGGTGGGAGGAGGGAATAGGGGGTTACTGCTAAATGAGTATGAGTTTTGGTTTGGGATAATGAAGATAGTCTGGAAACACTGGTGAAAGTTACACAGTGTTGTCGATGTACTTAACGTCAAAGAATGGTCCCCTTAAAATGGTTAAAATGATTTTTATGTTAGGTATATTTTGCCACAATTAAAAATTGATAATTTTTAAAATCATATTCTCAACAACAAAAGAAAGCTTTTCAAAGAATTTTAAAATATTATTTCTGAAAAACCATATTTGCCTGACAGGTATGCGAGGACCTCATGCAGGTTCTCCAGTGTCACCCTCTTCCTCCACGGATTCTTCATATCTCCACTCAGACGGGACCTCAGCCTCTTCTGTTCCATCTTCCGTCCTACAGCATCCAGTCAGGTGACCATTTTGCTTCTGGCCAAGTGCTTTGGGGAATGGAATGCTCACTATTTTAATGGGCAACAGGAGCAAGTTTTCATCAGCAGTAACTTTTATTATTATTATTATTATTTTAGCAGTATTATGTGTTCATAGTTGAAATTTTAGAAATAACAGATAAACTAAAATAGAAAAATTTAAATCATTTGTCTTCTCAACACTCAGAGATAACCCCATTAGCATTTTAATATATATTTCAGAAATGTCTTCCTCTCTGTATAGATATATACATTTCTATTAAAATTAAATTAAAATGGTAACATTTGTACCCTATATTTTTTAATTTAACCATATAGTGTGAACATATTTTCATTCAAATAAACATAGCCCTGTATCACCATTTTAATACCTGTATAAAATTCCATGGAATGAGTGAACCATGATTTATTTAAGCCCTTATTCTTGAAGATTTAGGTGGTTCTAAATGTTTCTCTATTGTAACCAATACTGCGTTGAGCATCCTTGTGCGGATATCTTGGTGAGGTTGATCAGACTTCTGTGGCAGAAATCTAGATGTGGAATTACTGGGTCAAAGGTTCTGCACGTATTTAAGACTTTTTATACATGGAGCCAAATTATTCAGATAAACTGTACATTGAGCCTCATGCCAGCCCTACTGAGAAGGCCCTTTCCCCACCCCCTCACACTTGATGCTATTCTTGGGAGAAATGTTCCTCTCCCCATTTTTCACTCATTGGTTCCTGTCATACCCTTGGGACAAGACTTCTGGAGTTCGGACATTACTTTTGGGTCCCTCCAAAGTCTTCTCATTTTTGAACTTAACATCCCCCCAATATGACTTAATAAATTATTGTCAATCTGGCACCTGGGGGATTGATGGTTCTGTCCCTGATATTTTACTGCTCAACATTCTAATAGATGACTTAGAAGAAGCTATATAAAGCATGCTTGCAAATCGGCTCCGCATTTATTTAGTGTCTACCAGACTCCAGGCCCGGTCCCTGGTTCAAGGACATAAGAACACACGAGCTGTCTTCCCGCCCTCGAAGAGCTCCCAGAACAATCTGGAGTGAGAAATGTGTGACGGGGCCGGGTCTGGTTATCTCCAGACTGATTTTCCACATCATGGCACACACAGTAAATGAGAACATCCGCACCCATTGCAAGTGCCCTGCCTGAGGGCCCCGGCTGCCCTCTGTGGGCAGCAGCATGCTTGTGGGGAAACTGCTCCGTTCAACAAATATTTATTGAACAAATTCTGTGTGTCAGGCCCTGTTCTCCAAAGCAGTCCTCTAGAAATCAGTTTTTAAACTGTTAGTCTCTTTCCCCCAAAACAGCCTCCAGCAGAATCCTGTTTCCAGAGCACTCGGACATGAGTCCTCTGGCTTAACTATGCCTCTCCTTCCTCGGTCATGTATTTTCTCTGGCAATTCCCTAAGAAAAACTTTGGTTGGCTCATATGACACCAAATACATTTTGAAGAGTTTAAGGTCCCAAAGACATTAACCTCAAAGGGAGAGAAGCTGCTTCAAATCCTGTTGGGAGGGTAAAGAGGTAGTATATAAATCCCTAAGATAGTAATTCCAAAAGTGTGCTATGAAATATAAATTAGACTGGAATCAAAAAACAAATGCTCAAAATTCTAAAATATTCAGCACTTTGTGATTGATAGATGACTCTGTTGTATCCAGAAATTTCTTCTAAGCTCTGCTCTGAGACCAGTCAATGCCAATGTTATATTTCCTACTGCATCGTAATCAGCCCAGGTCTAAGGTTCATTTTATCCTCAGAGAATGGGGTTGTTACATGCACCAGGAAAAACCCTCAAGTCTGACAGGACTGGAAATAGCTTCTTTCCGATGTGGACCTCCTGGTCAGATGTCCTGGCTGGCCCAGAGGAGCCCAGAAAATGTCCCTGTACCTTGAACTGTTAGGTATTTGATGCCAAAATCAATGGCCCTTCTTTTCAGAGAAGTTCAATCAGTGTGTGCCTTGAAGAATGACATAATGAAGTGTACCCTATTCTATTTCAGATTTATATATTTTGATCTTTGGATTGGCGCCTGACATTTTGTTTGATGTCAACATCCCATACAATTGATGGAAACAAAACAGTTGGTCTTTGCCTCTCATGGGTTTTACGAACCATGTGCCATTCACTAGAGTTCAGGAAGTGTATCAGGAGCTGGCTCAGTCTTCCTCTCACTCTTCTTTCCAGAATTTTATGACTAAAAGAGAGAGAAACAATGTGCCTGCCCACCACTGAGTCACCACACTTCAGGGTTATCAACATTCTAAGACTTCATTTTCCAAACAAAACAGACAGTAAATAGAATGTACCTGGCGAACAATAAGGCCTATTTGAGAATCTTGATTCCCCCAGGTTTCCAACATATTTGCAAGTTTCTTGGTGGTGCAGGTCTTTCTCTTACTCTCCCATTTGCCACTGCACTCCCTTCCTATTTCCCTATAATTTTCTGAACTCCAAACTGACTGGGTTCTCCGGAATCCACTTTACCTCCTAAGTTACCTCAGCCTATTGACTTTTGTTTTTCTGATCTAAGCATGAACTACTCCAGACACCAAATCGACCCCTTACATATGCCTTGCATTCCACAGAATTCAAAATCTCAAAGCACAGAGATGTGGAGGGTCAAACCCTGTTCAAAGCCTGAACACGCCTCTGTTCATTGGCTTGCTTCCAGCTGACATTCATGGAGATTTATGGCAGCTGGGGTGAGGGTGGAAGGTGGAGGGAGGAGATGGGGGACTTGGTCAAGAGGACACAAAGGTGAATGAAATGCAGACTCTGCCCTGAGAGAGGTGGAGGCATAATGAAGTAATTGGTAAGCAGAGGAACAGACAAGGGGCTACAAAATGCAGAATAAGAAACAAGTACTTCTGATTTCATAGATGAGGAAGATCTTCCCAGAGGAGCTAGCAATGGCAGTAGATGTTGAGGGATAACGAGGATGTCCCCTAGCAGATGCTGGAGGGGCCAGGGTAGCAGAGCACCCAGAGCAACCAGCCATGAAGACAGATGCAGATCAAGATTGGTGGAACAGGGAGTTCCCAAGAGTGGCGGGATGAGGAGGAGCTGCACGGGTGATAAGGGGCTTGATCACCCATCAAGGATCTTCCACTTCATCCCTGGGGTGATGGGAGCTCCTGGAGGTTTCTGAGCATAGGAGTGACAGGATAATTTCCATGTTTTGGGAAAGTGGGCTGCAGAATGGAGGATGCATTGAAATAGGGACTGGAGGCAAGACACCAGTTATTTCAGTGGTCTACACGAGAGTGGAGAAGACCTGAACTAAGAAAGTAACCATGGGAAGAGAAAGGAGATGTGAACTTCAGAAATCAAAATGACGAGATATGTTGTTTATACTGGCAATGTGGGGCATGACTCCCAAGAACGAGCTTGGCCCTGGCATCGTGGGATTGACAATGCCTTCTTGACCAAAAGGGGGAGAAGGAATGTAAATAAGGTTTAAGTGGCTAAGAGATTTCAAATAGAGTTGAGAGGTCATTCTGGAGGTTACTCTTATGCAAACTTCAGCTAGATATTACAAATTGCCACGGTATGTCAAGCCCCAACCAAGCATTCTTGAAAACCCTAAAGAAAAGCCAGGGCTCTATCTAAGACTCTATAAACATTTTGCTTATTAAGTTTATTTTCCAGAAACTTAAAACCTCAAGATTGTCCCTATGCCAGATAAGTCCTGAAACTTAGAGGTAGCAGTCTGTCCCAGAACATCAACCAGTTGCATTCCCCTACCCCAAAATGTCGACACCCCTTTACAATATGAAGAAATTAGAATGGTCATTGCCCAAGAAAGACTGAGAAAATGATCAAAGGAGAGGGAGGAGTTGTAACAGGGAAGTTAAGATTTAACAAATGATTATGACTACTGAGTTATTATATAGATACTTGTTTTTAGTTTCTAGTGTATTAGAACAGCCAGAAGGAAATAACTGAAATTGTGGAACTGTAACCCATACTATACTTTGAAATTTGCTCCATAACTACCTCTTAAACTGTATTTTTCTATATATGTTATATTTCACAATAAAAAATGTTTTAAAAAATTGTTAAAATGGTAATTTTTATGCTATGTATATGTTATGACAAAATATTTTTTTAAAATAATGGAGTACTGACTAATACATGCTATGATATGGATAAGCCTTGAAAATATTATGCTAAGTGAAATAAGGCAGATACAAAAGGCCACATATTGTAAGATTCCACTTAGATGAAATGTTCAGAACAGGCAAATCCATAGAAAAAATAGATGAGAGGTTGGGAGAAGGGAGGAATGAGAAGTGACTTCTAATGGGTACAGGGTTTCCTTCTGGGATAATGAAAATGTTCTGGGATTAGATAGTGGTGATGGCTGCATAACTTCTTTGTGAATATAGTAAAATACACTGAATTTTACAATTTAAATGGGTGAATTTTACGGTATATGAATTTATATATCAATTTAAAAAACAGTGCTTGTGCAAATGGTTATTACTCAATACCTGATAAATCTGATACATTTTTGCAAGCAGTGTTCACTAATGTTCAACAGGAAATGCATAAAAGCATCCTTTGTTCCTCCCATTTTCATTTCATTTCCATTTGGAAGAACCTTGGCTAAGTACATGAGGGCTTTCTCTGTATTATTCCTTAAAACTGCATTGAATCTACAATTATCTGAAAAATTGAAATTAATGAAAAAAAAGAGAGTGTGTGCATGTGTGTGTTTGTGCAGCTCTGCAGTATGACCCATTGATCCAAATCTGGGACCCCTGTGCTGGGCTCTCTGCTCTAGAGGCCCCCACTCTGGCCATCCTCCAGCCTGGCCCCTCTTCACAGGGCACAGAGACCACAGGGCAAGGGGTCATGCCCATTACTTGCCCAGTTCTCCACTTCCAAACCATGCTCCAGGTCCCCAGGGCTTTGGAATTCCTGCCAAAATGGCCTCAGTCCACTTCCAGGGCTGCTCTCCTGAGTGGATCTCTCTGCACTGCCAGTGTATGCACCATAAGGTCCAAGGGGGGGTACTGTTTGTGGGGAGTATGACCAGAACCTGGACATGCCCAGAATGTCCACACATGTACGAAAGGCCCTTCATGGAGTAAGACAATGAGAGGAACAGGGGTGGGCCGTGGGCCTGCTTTCCATGTAATTAGGAAGCTACATTTGTCAGTCATATGATACAACATGTTATTTAACAATTTTTTGCTCAATTTGTAACTATTAAATGTTTAGACATATGGTATATGGGTCTCCCTTTGTACTTTTACTCCAGCCCCCTGAAAAGGTTGGGATGGGCCTGGGGTTGGAAGAGAGTTTATTGATAATTTAATCATCCCTACAGAGAGTCTGAAGGTTCTGGAACCTAACTAGGACGGCTCTGAAAAGAGACTATTCCTCCCTTGGAAAGCCTTTAAGATTTTGGCAGCCAAAGAAAGGATTATGCTAAGGGTACTGGGGAGGGTGTGTGGAAAATTGGGGTTCGGGGACAGAGAGGAGGAAACAGTGGCCTGTGTTCACCCCAGCAATCTGTACTAGACTTATTCCCTTGGGATAAACGATCCTTGTTCAGTAAATGTGCTTGTATCTTCTCTGCTATGGTATTTTCTTCTTTGTTTTTGTTCTTTGGGGATTTCCGTTAGCATCTTAGTAAAATTCCATATGAAAAGGTCCTAAATGTCTTGGCTGAATCAGGAGGCTAAGGGGTGTGTTCACTGCGGGATAAATTATGCCTCTGACCCAGGGCAGGGTCACTAGAACCAGAGCAGGTGGAGTCGTGGAAACATCCGCTGCCTTCCCCTTACACAGGGTTACCCAGAAGCTTCCAGAAGGCACCGGCTGCACCCAATGCCAGGTGCGGTTTGTGGCTCACGGGAGACACTCTGGCTGTGCTTGCTGGAGGAATGAACAAATGCCATCTCTAGCGTGGCACACAAAACTGTCAATAAATTTACTCCTGGAAAATCTGATCCTTTGTCTAAAAAGAGAGAAAAGCAGATTGTTATGTTGCCAAACTGGACATAGCGTCAAGCTAGTATTTATCATTTCTTCCTGGTTACAGCATACAAGGCCCTGTATTCTGAATTGTTTGCAGAATACTGGAGGGATCGTCCTTCCTCAAGAGTTTAACTTATATTTGTAGAACGAGTTCATCCACCAGAATAATGAAAACCTTTGCTTCTAGGACAGGTCTGTACAGTAAGGCTGCACAGACTGAAAATTTATTTCAAGTTCTTGAAGAGGTCCCTAGATTGTTGTCTTAGCATATGTGTTTGTAGTATTTATGCTTAATTTTTAACAGATCTAGTCTTTTATCAAAAAGCCCTATGGATCTGATGTATGGGGCCAGAATATAAGGACAGGTGACCATGAATTTGTGTAAGGCAGGCTGCAGCTCATCCTGATGCATTCTTATCCACTCCCATTAAAAGTGACAAGACATATAGACCAAAGGAATAGAACTGAGAATCTAGATATAAACCCATACATCTATGGTCAGTTGATTTTTGACAAGGGTGCCAAGATAATAAAATGCGGAAAGAATAGTCTCTTCAACAAATGGTGGATGGACTAGATATCCACATGCAAAAGAATGAAGTTGGACTCCTACCTCACACCATGTAAAAAATTAACTCAAAATGGATGAGTAGCTGAAATATGAGCTAAAACCATAAAACCTTTAAAATAAAATATAGGGTTAAATCTTCATGGCCTTGGATTTGGCAATGGATTCTTAGATATGACACCAAAAGTAGGAACAGCAAAAGAAAAAGATATATTGGACTTCATCAAAATTAATAACACTTGTGCATCAAAAGACACTATCAAGAAAGTGAAATACAACCTATGGAATGGGAGAAAATAGTTGCAAATTATATATCTGATATGGGTCTAGTATCCAGAATATAAAAAGAGCTCGTATAACTCAACAACAAAAGACAATGCAATTAAAAATTGGGTAAAGGACTTGAATTGACATTTCTCCAAACAAGACATACAAATGGCTAACATACAAATGAAAAGATTCTCAGCATCATTAGTTGTTAGAGAAATGTAAATCAAAACCACAATGAGATACCACTTCATACCCACTAGAATGGCTATAATATAAAAAAAGTACAATAACATTTTGGCGAGGATGTAGAAAAATTGGAACCCTTCGTACATTGCTGGTGGGAATATATACAGTGCAGTGTTATGGAAAACTATTTGGCAGCTCCTCAAAAAACTTAAGCATAGAATTACCTTATGACTTGGCAATTCCACTCCTAGGTATACACCCAAAAGAAATGAAAACGGACTCAGACAGATACTTGTACACGAATATTCATAGCAGCACTATTTGCAATAGACAAAGGTGGAAAAGACCCAGATGTCCAACACCTGATGAATGGATAAATAAAATGTGGTCTGTCCATACAATGGAATATTATTATTCAGCCATAACGCTACATGCTACAAAATGGTGAACCTCAAAAACATTATGCTAAGTGAAAGAAGCCAGGCACAAAAGGTCAGGTATTGTATGATTCTACTTGTAAGAAATAGCCAGAATAGGTCAAGTCGTGGAGACAGAAAGCAGATTGGTGGTTGCCAAGGGCAGGGAGGAGCAGAAAATCGGGAGTGACTGCCTAATGGGTACAGTTTCATTTCAAGGTGATAAAAATATTTTGGAACTAGGTGGACATGTGATATGCTGGGTGTGAGCTAGGCACAACTGTGATATACTAAATGCCACTGGACTGTATACAGTGGTTAATTTTATGTTATGTGAATTTTACCTCAATTTATAAAAAAATGAAGGAGAAAAGAACAATGACCACGTCCTTGTCCCTCTTCCAGATATCAAACTGGAGCCACCTCCTTGGGAATGGGCCACATTCCTCACAAACTCTCAGGGGAGTCCTTCAGGTGCTGTGACATTCTGAGAGGGCACAAGCACAGGTCAGCCCTGTCCTGCCATTTATGGGGACTTGGGGAAAAGTCACATATCCCGGGGCCAGTTCCTGAACTCCCCTCTCCCCCTTCCCCACCTGAGCAGGTCTTGGATGTTGTGCTCAGGACCCACTAAGTCTCTTGTGGGGCTCAGTGCAAAATGAAACTGATGGTTAAGAATTTCTAGATGGCGACAGCAGAGCATCTAAACTGGCACACAGCCCCCTGGGCCTGGGTTCTAATCCCCAGGTCCTCGGAATGTGACCTCATTTGGAAGTGGAGTCGTCCCAGGTGGAATTAGGCAAGTTGGAATGCGCTCATCCTGGAGCAGGTTGGAGCACCCAGGATGCATGGTGACCGGTAAGAGGAAATTTGGACTCAGAGACCGACGGAGGAGAGGAAGCCGGGGACTGCTGGCCAGCCACAGCCAGAAGCCAGCAGAAGGGCGGGGACCAAGTCTTCCCTACAGACTTCCCAGGAAGCTTGGCCCTGCTGACACCTTGATCCAGATTTCTGGCCTCCAGAACTGTGAGGCGATAAATTCCTGTTGCTTTCCAACAGCCAGTTTGTGGTAGTTTGTTGCGGCAGCCTGAGGAGACCAAGGCAGTCTGGGGGTGACTGACCCGGAGCCGCGGCAGTTCCCAGGCCCCGCAACAACGGAAGGGCCACTGGGAGCCTCTGGTCAATCCAGGTTAACCTGTCTGTTCCCTGTTTCCACAGATGCATAAACAGACTCAGAGAGGTTAAGTGACTCCAGCAAGGTCACACAGCTGAATGAGAGTTTCATTTTGAGTATAAATGTAACCTAGGAAAGTAAGACATTTACATGATTCACTTTTTTATAATATTGCTTCATAAATGGTTACCTACAGGACTCTGTTAACTTCAGGACTTTTTTTTTTTTAATAGCTTTGCTAAGTTTCAGTTTCATTTCATTTTCTCTCTCTTAAGTTTCAGTTCTGTTTCTCAAGATATTTTCTTTCACTTTTCAGTGGTATTATCTGATCCTGTTTGTTATACTTTTTCCTTTGTACCCTTCAACCTAATTTTTGGGAAGTCTATTTTGGAGTTTTTAATCTCTGATAGAGGGAACCGTGTTCACATTGAAAAACTTTTTTTTTTCCTTTTGGTATGGCTTGCATAATTAAAAATGGGAATGGCCTAAAATGTATTAGTTATTCTAATGTATCTAAGGTAGATATTCCTAAATTTATTGTAAACAGATTTAAAGTTTAGTACCATGTAAATGTATTCTAGAATTGAGCAAACACATCTCCTTTATTAGTATCATAAATTGGCCCAACAGAGGCCTTAGGACCTGTGTGTGTCTGTAGCTTGACTTAACCCCTGCACGTTCCTTGATGTGAAAAGGCCACCAAGAATCTGATACCCTCATCAGCCCAACTCAAACAAACACACTGGGTGCTGCTGCCTTGGCCTGGGGAAGGGCCCTAGTCAGATCTCTGTGAACCAGCTGGCTTTCTGGCCCTAACGTGGAGGAAAGAGTCCCTGAGGCTACTTCTTCCTTCTCCTTCCCCTCACAGTGGATTCGTAGCTCTGTAGAAATGCAGACTGCCCAAGGACTCCGTGGGACAACATGAAGAGAAAGTTTGAGGAAAGGACTCAAAATAGGGACCAAGTGGTTAGATCACTCTTCAACCTTGACTATACCTAGGGAAGAAAAAAAACATTGAACTTCTGTTTAGACAACCATATATATGCTAGACATTAAATCACTAAATATTTAAACCCCTTTTTAAAAAAATTGGGCTTAAAACCAAACCCTTGATGTCCCCATATTTGAATTTATTTATTTTCCTATTCCAAAATGATTACCTGCTCAATTTTGACAATGTGGAAAACAGAAAAAAGTAGAAAGCAAAGAAAAACATCAAATTACAGTCTTGTCATTCAAAGATGACTCCTCGTAGCATTTTGGTATATTTCTTTCAATTTCTTTTCTTACTCATATATTTGTACTGTTTTGATCATGCTATATGTTTACTTTTATAACTTGATTTATTTCATTATACCATATCATATTATAGGATAATTATTATTATGATGATATATAAATGCTATATATCATAGCAGTTCCCCATGCTGATACAAATTTTACTAACTACATTTGTAATGGTTACATAATATTCCCTCATACATATATAGCATATTTGACCATTCGTTAAACACTAATATTACAAAAAATCCAATTATGAACATGGTTGAATATAAAGCTTTTTTTTTTTTTTCTTTTACCAATTTAGGGTTACAGTTATCCCTTCCACACCACAACTTTCCCTGTTGCTGTTTTGATATATCACATGTCGACATAAGAATTTAAATGGGAATTTTGGGGGAGTTTTTGCAGAAATTGTAGATGACCTGGGAAGGCTAGCAGATGACACAGAAAAGTTTAGAAATTCAGAAATACATAAAACATATGTATAGTATTATATAATATCAATATATTTTACCTTTTAATACCATAAACTACCTGAT
The DNA here is from genome assembly GCF_015220235.1 of Choloepus didactylus. NCBI lineage: Eukaryota > Metazoa > Chordata > Mammalia > Pilosa > Megalonychidae > Choloepus > Choloepus didactylus. Next base: position 18,002,363 of record NC_051322.1, on the reverse strand, counting down.
TTCTTTTTTAAAGTTAAATAAGTAAAAAAATTTTACACAGATTTTTCCAGATTGTGGGAGCACCACACCCCCGACCCCCTGTGATGTGGAAGGGATAACTGTATCTCCTTAGGATACGTTCCCAGAAGTAGGTATACTAAAGAGTACGAAAAGTTTTAAGGTTCTTGATACATATTATCAAGTTGCTTTACAAAAAAGTTGTAGAAGTTTATACACTAAACCAGCCCATTCAAAGTAAATGTTCTTGGTAAAATCGGCTACTTAAAATTGCCTGGTTTACAATTTTAGATTCTGCTAAAAGCAGTTTACCACATGTCTAATTTATACAAAAGTGTCCTTTATTTTACCTATGCCTCTGAATGGTTTTCAGCAGCTCAGTAATGTGACCATTTTTGAATTTAAAAGTCAAACGCTAATCAATACATTTATTTGACAGTGAAGAATAGAAGCATAAAATGTGATCCATGACTCATAGGATAAACAAGAATTATTCACAAGAAATAATTACGGTAAAAATTTTTTTTTGCTGAACGAGTGGTACATGCCACAGAAGCTCAGAGAGAGATGAGACCCACGCGGCCGGAATGGTTGGGGAAGAGCAGGCTGTTATTTTTTTTTTTTTTAATCATCATTTTATTGAGATATATTCACATACCACGCAGACATACAAAACAAATCGCACTTTCGACTGTTCACAGCACCATTACATAGTTGTACATTCATCACCTAAATCAATCCCTGATACCCTCACCAGCACACACACAAAAACAACAAGAACAATAATTAGAGCGAAAAAGAGCAACCGAAGCAAAAAAGAACACTGGGTACCCTTGTCTGTCCGTTTCCCTCCCCTACCCCTCTACACATCCATCCATAAACTAGACAAAGTGGAGTTTGGTCCTTATGGCTTTCCCAATCCCACTGTCACCCCTCATAAGCTACATTTCCATACAACTGTCTTTGAGATTCATGGGTTCTGGGTTGCAGTTTGACAGTTCCAGGTATCCACCACCAGCTACCCCAATTCTTTAGAACCTAAAAAGGGTTGTCTAAAGTGTGCGTAAGAGTGCCCACCAGAGTGACCTCTCGGCTCGTTTTGGAATCTCTCTGCCACTGAAGCTTATTTCATTTCCTTTCACATCCCCCTTTTGGTCAAGAAGATGTTCTCCGTCCCACGATGCCAGGTCTACATTCCTCCCCGGGAGTCATATTCCACGTTGCCAGGGAGATTCACTCCCCTGGGCGTCTGATCCCACGTAGGGGGGAAGGCAGTGATTTCACCTTTCAAGTTGGCTTAGCCAGAGAGAGAGGGCCACATCTGAGGAACAAAGAGGCATTCAGGAGGAGACTCTTAGGCACAAATACAGGGAGGCCTAGCCTCTCCTTTGCAGCAACCGTCCCCCCAAGGGTAAAACCTATGGTAGAGGGCTCAACCCATCAAAACACCAGTCCCCTATGTCTGTGGTGATGTTAGCAACCATGGAGGTGGGGTAGGCGAATACCCCCGCACTCTCCACAGGCTCCTCAAGGGGGCACCACATCTTTTTTTTTTTTTCCTTGTTTTTCTTTCTTTTTTTTTTTTTTTTAACTTTCCCTTCTTTTTTAAATCAACTGTATGAAAAAAAAAAGTTAAAAAGAAAACAAACATACGATAAAAGAACATTTCAAAGAGACCATAACAAGGGAGTAAGAAAAAGACAACTAACCTAAGATAACTGCTTAACTTCCAACATGTTCCTACTTTACCCCAAGAAAGTTACATAATATAGCAACATATCTGTGAACTTGTTCCTACTATATCCATCAGAAATTAACAGACCATAGTCATTTCTGGGCATCCCCAGAACGTTAAATAGCTTATCTGTTCTTCTTGGATTATTGTTCCCCCTTCCTTAATTGCTCTCTACTGCTAGTTCCCCTACATTCTACATTATAAACCATTTGTTTTACATTTTTCAAAGTTCACATTAGTGGTAGCATATAATATTTCTCTTTTTGTGCCTGGCTTATTTCGCTCAGCATTATGTCTTCAAGGTTCATCCATGTTGTCATATGTTTCACGAGATCGTTCCTTCTTACTGCTGCGTAGTATTCCATCGTGTGTATATACCACATTTTATTTATCCACTCATCCGTTGAAGGACATTTGGGTTGTTTCCATCTCTTGGCAATTGTGAATAATGCTGCTATGAACATTGGCGTGCAGATATCTGTTCGTGTCACTGCTTTCTGATCTTCCGGGTATATACCGAGAAGTGCAATCGCTGGATCGAATGGTAGCTCTATATCTAGTTTTCTAAGGAACTGCCAGACTGACTTCCAGAGTGGCTGAACCATTATACAGTCCCACCAACAATGAATAAGAGTTCCAATTTCTCCACATCCCCTCCAGCATTTGTAGTTTCCTGTTTGTTTAATGGCAGCCATTCTAACCGGTGTTAGATGGTATCTCATTGTGGTCTTAATTTGCATCTCTCTAATAGCTAGTGAAGCTGAACATTTTTTCATGTGTTTCTTGGCCATTTGTATTTCCTCTTCAGAGAACTGTCTTTTCATATCTTTTGCCCATTTTATAATTGGGCTGTCTGTACTATTGTCATTGAGTTGTAGGATTTCTTTGTATATGCAAGATATCAGTCTTTTGTCAGATACATGGTTTCCAAAAATTTTTTCCCATTGAGTTGGCTGCCTCTTTACCTTTTTGAGAAATTCCTTTGAGGTGCAGAAACTTCTAAGCTTGAGGAGTTCCCATTTATCTATTTTCTCTTTTGTTGCTTGTGCTTTGGGTGTAAAGTCTAGGAAGTGGCCTCCTAATACAAGGTCTTGAAGATGTTTTCCTACATTATCTTCTAGGAGTTTTATGGTACTTTCTTTTATATTGAGATCTTTGGTCCATTTTGAGTTAATTTTTGTGTAGGGGGTGAGGTAGGGGTCCTCTTTCATTCTTTTGGATATGGATATCCAACTCTCCCAGCCCCATTTGTTGAAAAGACCATTATGGCTCAGTTCGGTGACTTTGGGGGCCTTATCAAAGATCAGTCGGCCATAGATCTGAGGGTCTATCTCTGAATTCTCAATTCGATTCCATTGATCTATATGTCTATCTTTGTGCCAGTACCATGCTGTTTTGGCAACTGTGGCTTTATAATAAGCTTCAAAGTCAGGGAGTGTAAGTCCTCCCACTTCGTTTTTCTTTTTTAGAGTGTCTTTAGCAATTCGAGGCATCTTCCCTTTCCAAATAAATTTGATAACTAGCTTTTCCAAGTCTGCAAAGTAGGTTGTTGGAATTTTGATTGGGATTGCATTGAATCTGTAGATGAGTTTGGGTAGAATTGACATCTTAATGACATTTAGCCTTCCTATCCATGAACATGGAATATTTTTCCATCTTTTAAGGTCCCCTTCTATTTCTTTTAGTAGAGTTATGTAGTTTTCTTTGTATAGGTCTTTTACATCTTTGGTTAAGTTTATTCCTAGGTACTTGATTTTTTTAGTTGCTATTGAAAATGGTATCTTTTTCTTGAGTGTCTCTTCAGTTTGTTCATTTCTAGCATATAGAAACATTACTGACTTATGTGCATTAATCTTGTATCCCGCTACTTTGCTAAATTTGTTTATTAGGTCTAGTAGGTGTATCCTTGATTTCTCAGGGTTTTCTAGATATAAGATCATATCATCTGCAAACAATGACAGTTTTACTTCTTCTTTTCCAATTTGGATGCCTTTTATTTCTTTGTCTTGCCGGATTGCCCTGGCTAGCACTTCCAGCACAATGTTGAATAACAGTGGTGACAGCGGGCATCCTTGTCTTGTTCCTGATCTTAGAGGGAAGGCTTTCAGTCTCTCACCATTGAGTACTATGCTGGCTGTGGGTTTTTCATATATGCTTTTTATCATGTTGAGGAAGTTTCCTTCAATTCCTACCTTTTGAAGTGTTTTTATCAAAAACGGATGTTGGATTTTGTCAAATGCTTTTTCAGTATCTATTGAGATGATCAATTGATTTTTCCCTTTTGACTTGTTAATGTGTTGTAATACATTGATTGATTTTCTTATGTTGAACCATCCTTGCATGCCTGGAATGAACCCCACTTGGTCATGGTGTATGATTTTTTTAATGTGTCTTTGGATTCGATTTGCAAGTATTTTGTTGAGGATTTTTGCATCTATATTCATTAGGGAGATTGGCCGGTAGTTTTCCTTTTTTGTAGCATCTTTGCCTGGTTTTGGTATTAGATTGATGTTAGCTTCATAAAATGAGTTAGGTAGTGTTCCATTTTCTTCAATGTTTTGAAAGAGTTTGAGTAAGATTGGTGTCAGTTCTTTCTGGAAAGTTTGGTAGAATTCCCCTGTGAAGCCATCTGGCCCTGGGCATTTATTTGTGGGAAGATTTTTGATGACTGATTGGATCTCTTTGCTTGTGATGGGTTGCTTGAGGTCTTCTGTTTCTTCTCTGGTCAGTCTAGGTTGTTCATATGTTTCCAGGAAATTGTCCATTTCTTCTACATTATCCAGTTTGTTGCCATACAGTTGTTCATAGTATCCTCTTATAATTTTTTTAATTTCTTCAGGATCTGCAGTTATGTTACCTTTTTCATTCATTATTTTGTTTATATGGGTCTTCTCTCTTTTTGATTTTGTCAGTCTAGCTAGGGGCTTGTCAATCTTGTTGATCTTCTCAAAGAACCAACTTTTGGTGATATTTATCTTCTCTATTGTTTTTTTGTTCTCGATGTCATTTATTTCTGCTTTAATCCTTGTTATTTCTTTTCTTCTACTTGGTTTAGGATTGGTTTGCTGTTCGTTTTCTAGCTTCTTCAGTTGATCCATTAGTTCTTTGATTTTGGCTCTTTCTTCCTTTTTAATATATGCGTTTAGTGCTATAAATTTCCCCCTTAGCACTGCTTTTGCTGCATCCCATAGGTTTTGGTATGTTGTGTTCTCATTTTCATTCGTCTCTATATATTTAGCAATTTCTCTTGCTATTTCTTCTTTAACCCACTGATTGTTTAGGAGTGTGTTGTTTAACCTCCAGGTATTTGTGAATTTTCTAAGTCTCTGATGGTTACTGACTTCTAATTGTATTCCATTGTGGTCAGAGAATGTGCTTTGAATAATTTCAATCTTTTTAAATTTATTGAGGCTTGTTTTATGTCCCAGCATATGATCTATTCTGGAGAAAGTTCCATGAGCACTAGAAAAGTATGTGTATCCTGGTGATTTGGGATGTAATGTCCTGTAGATGTCTGTTAAATCTAATTCATTTATCAGATTGTTTAGGTTTTCAGTTTCCTTATTGGTCTTCTGTCTGGTTGATCTATCTATAGGAGAGAGTGATGTGTTGAAGTCTCCCACAATTATTGTGGAAACATCAATTGCTTCCTTTAGTTTTGCCAGTGTTTCTCTCATGTATTTTGTGGCACCTTGATTGGGTGCATAGACATTTACGATTGTTATTTCTTCTTGCTGAATTGCCCCTTTTATTAGTATGTAGTGGCCTTCTTTGTCTCTCAAAACATCCCTGCGAGAGGCGGGGCAAGATGGCAGACTGGTGAGCTGTATGTTTTAGTTACTCCTCCAGGAAAGTAGGTAAAAAGCCAGGAACTGCGTGGACTGGACACCACAGAGCAATCTGTCTTTGGGCATACTTCATACAACACTCATGAAAACGTGGAACTGCTGAGATCAGCGAAATCTGTAAGTTTTTGCGGCCAGGGGACCCGCGCCCCTCCCTGCCAGGCTCAGTCCCGGGGGAGGAGGGGCTGTCAGCTCCAGGAAGGAGAAGGGAGAATTGCAGTGGCTGCTCTTATCGGAAACTCATTCTACTGATTCAAACTCCAACCATAGATAGACTGAGGCCAGACACCAGAGACTCTGAGAGCAGCCAGCCCAGCAGAGAGGAGACAGGCATAGAAAAAAAACAACACGAAAAACTCCAAAATAAAAGCAGAGGATTTTTGGAGTTCTGGTGAACACAGAAAGGGGAAGGGCGGAGATCAGGCCTTGAGGCGCATATGCAAATCCCGAAGCAAGGCTGATCTCTCTGCCCTGGGCACCTTTCCTTAATGGCCCTGGCTGCTTTGTCTATTAGCATTTCAATAACCCATTAGATCTCTGAGGAGGGCCGTTTTTTTTTTTTGTTTTTTTTGTTTTTTAAATCCTTTTTGCTTTTTCTAAAACAATTACTCTAAGAAGCTCAATACAGAAAGCTTCAAAGAATTGAAATTTGGGCACGTCAAGTCAAGAGCAGAACTAAGAGAGCTCTGAGACAAAAGGCAATAATCCAGTGGCTGAGAAAATTCACTAAACAACACAACTTCCCAAGAAAAGGGGGGTGTCCGCTCACAGCCACCATCCTGGTGGACAGGAAACACTCCTGCCCATCGCCAGCCCCATAGCCCAGAGCTGCCCCAGACAACCCAGTGTGACGGAAGTGCTTCAAATAACAGGCACACACCACAAAACTGGGCGGGGACATTAGCCTTCCCTGCAACCTCAGCTGAATGTCCCAGAGCTGGGAAGGGGGAGCAGTGTGAATTAACAGAGCCCCATTCAGCCATCATTTGAGCAGACTGGGAGCCTCCCAACACAGCCCAGCAGCCCAGAACTGCCCTGGGGGGACGGCACTCACCTGTGACATAGCACAGTCATCCCCCAACAGAGGACCCGGGGTGCACAGCCTGGAAGAGGGGCCCACTTGCAAGTCTCAGGAGCCATACGCCAATACCAAAGACTTGTGGGTCAGTGGCAGAGACAAACTGTGGCAGGACTGAACTGAAGGATTAGACTATTGCAGTAGCTTTAAAACTCTAGGATCATCAGGGAGATTTGATTGTTAGGGCCACCCCCCCTCCCCGACTGCCCAGAAACACGCCCCACATACAGGGCAGGCAACACCAACTACACACGCAAGCTTGGGACACCAATTGGGCCCCACAAGACTCACTCCCCCACTCACCAAAAAGGCTAAGCAGGGGAGATCTGGCTTGTGGAGAACAGGTGGCTCGTGGACGCCACCTGCTGGTTAGTTAGAGAAAGTGTACTCCACGAAGCTGTAGATCTGATAAATTAGAGATAAGGACTTCAACTGGTCTACAAACCCTAAAAGAACCCTATCAAGGTCAGCAAATGCCACGAGGCCAAAAACAACAGAAAATTATAAAGCATATGAAAAAACCAGATGATATGGATAACCCAAGCCCAAGCACCCAAATCAAAAGACCAGAAGAGACACACCTAGAGCAGCTACTCAAAGAACTAAAGATGAACAATGAGACCCTAGTACGGGATATGAAGGAAATCAAAAAGACTCTAGAAGAGCATAAAGAAGACACTGCAAGACTAAATAAAAAAATGGATGATCTTATGGAAATTAAAGAAACTGTTGACCAAATTAAAAAGATTCTGGACACTCATAGTACAAGACTAGAGGAAGTTGAACAACGAATCAGTGACCTGGAAGATGACAGAATGGAAAATGAAAGCATAAAAGAAAGAATGGGGAAAAAAATTGAAAAAATCGAAATGGACCTCAGGGATATGATAGATAATATGAAACGTCCAAATATAAGACTCATTGGTGTCCCAGAAGGGGAAGAAAAGGGTAAAGGTCTAGGAAGAGTATTCAAAGAAATTGTTGGGGAAAACTTCCCAAATCTTCTAAACAACATAAATACACAAATCATAAATGCTCAGCGAACTCCAAATAGAATAAATCCAAAAAAACCCACTCCGAGACATATACTGATCACACTGTCAAACATAGAAGAGAAGGAGCAAGTTCTGAAAGCAGCAAGAGAAAAGCAATTCACCACATACAAAGGAAACAGCATAAGACTAAGTAATGACTACTCAGCAGCCACCATGGAGGCGAGAAGGCAGTGGCACGATATATTTAAAATTCTGAGTGAGAGGAATTTCCAGCCAAGAATACTTTATCCAGCAAAGCTCTCCTTCAAATTTGAGGGAGAGCTTAAATTTTTCACAGACAAAGAAATGCTGAGAGAATTTGCTAACAAGAGACCTGCCCTACTGGAGATACTCAAGGGAGCCCTACAGACAGAGAAACAAAGACAGGACAGAGAGACTTGGAGAAAGGTTCAGTACTAAAGAGATTCGGTATGGGTACAATAAAGGATATTAATAGAGAGAGGGAAAAATATGGCAAACATAATCCAAAGGATAAGATGGCCGATTCAAGAAATGCCTTCACGGTTTTAACGTTGAATGTAAATGGATTAAACTCCCCAATTAAAAGATATAGATTCGCAGAATGGATCAAAAAAAATGAACCATCAATATGTTGCATACAAGAGACTCATCTTAGACACAGGGACACAAAGAAACTGAAAGTGAAAGGATGGAAAAAAATATTTCATGCAAGCTACAGCCAAAAGAAAGCAGGTGTAGCAATATTAATCTCAGATAAAATAGACTTCAAATGCAGGGATGTTTTGAGAGACAAAGAAGGCCACTACATACTAATAAAAGGGGCAATTCAGCAAGAAGAAATAACAATCGTAAATGTCTATGCACCCAATCAAGGTGCCACAAAATACATGAGAGAAACATTGACAAAACTAAAGAAAGCAATTGATGTTTCCACAATAATTGTGGGAGACTTCAACACATCACTCTCTCCTATAGATAGATCAACCAGACAGAAGACCAATAAGGAAATTGAAAACCTAAACAATCTGATAAATGAATTAGATTTAACAGACATATACAGGACATTACATCCCAAATCAACAGGATACACATACTTTTCTAGTGCTCACGGAACTTTCTCCATAATAGATCATATGCTGGGACATAAAACAAGCCTCAATAAATTTAAAAAGATTGAAATTATTCAAAGCACATTCTCTGACCACAATGGAATACAATTAGAAGTCAATAACCATCAGAGACTTAGAAAATTCACAAATACCTGGAGGTTAAACAACACACTCCTAAACAATCAGTGGGTTAAAGAAGAAATAGCAAGAGAAATTGCTAAATATATAGAGACGAATGAAAATGAGAACACAACATACCAAAACCTATGGGATGCAGCAAAAGCAGTGCTAAGGGGGAAATTTATAGCACTAAACGCATATATTAAAAAGGAAGAAAGAGCCAAAATCAAAGAACTAATGGATCAACTGAAGAAGCTAGAAAATGAACAGCAAACCAATCCTAAACCAAGTACAAGAAAAGAAATCACAAGGATTAAAGCAGAAATAAATGACATAGAGAACAAAAAAAACAATAGAAAGGATAAATATCACCAAAAGTTGGTTCTTTGAGAAGATCAACAAGATTGACAAGCCCCTAGCTAGACTGACAAAATCAAAAAGAGAGAAGACCCATATAAACAAAATAATGAATGAAAAAGGTGACATAACTGCAGATCCTGAAGAAATTAAAAAAATTATAAGAGGATATTATGAACAACTGTATGGCAACAAACTGGATAATGTAGAAGAAATGGACAATTTCCTGGAAACATATGAACAACCTAGACTGACCAGAGAAGAAATAGAAGACCTCAACCAACCCATCACAAGCAAAGAGATCCAATCAGTCATCAAAAATCTTCCCACAAATAAATGCCCAGGGCCAGATGGCTTCACAGGGGAATTCTACCAAACTTTCCAGAAAGAACTGACACCAATCTTACTCAAACTCTTTCAAAACATTGAAAAAAATGGAACACTACCTAACTCATTTTATGAAGCTAACATCAATCTAATACCAAAACCAGGCAAAGATGCTACAAAAAAGGAAAACTACCGGCCAATCTCCCTAATGAATATAGATGCAAAAATCCTCAACAAAATACTTGCAAATCGAATCCAAAGACACATTAAAAAAATCATACACCATGACCAAGTGGGGTTCATTCCAGGCATGCAAGGATGGTTCAACATAAGAAAAACAATCAATGTATTACAACACATTAAAAACTCGAAAGGGAAAAATCAATTGATCATCTCAATAGATGCTGAAAAAAGCATTTGACAAAATCCAACATCCCTTTTTGATAAAAACACTTCAAAAGGTAGGAATTGAAGGAAACTTCCTCAACATGATAAAGAGCATATATGAAAAACCCACAGCCAGCATAGTACTCAATGGTGAGAGACTGAAAGCCTTCCCTCTAAGATCGGGAACAAGACAAGGATGCCCGCTGTCACCACTGTTATTCAACATTGTGCTGGAAGTGCTAGCCAGGGCAATCCAGCAAGACAAAGAAATAAAAGGCATCCAAATTGGAAAAGAAGAAGTAAAACTGTCATTGTTTGCAGATGATATGATCTTATATCTAGAAAACCCTGAGAAATCAACGATACACCTACTAGAGCTAATAAACAAATTTAGCAAAGTAGCGGGATACAAGATTAATGCACATAAGTCAGTAATGTTTCTATATGCTAGAAATGAACAAACTGAAGAGACACTCAAGAAAAAGATACCATTTTCAATAGCAACTAAAAAAATCAAGTACCTAGGAATAAACTTAACCAAAGATGTAAAAGACCTATACAAAGAAAACTACATAACTCTACTAAAAGAAATAGAAGGGGACCTTAAAAGATGGAAAAATATTCCATGTTCGTGGATAGGAAGGCTAAATGTCATTAAGATGTCAATTCTACCCAAACTCATCTACAGATTCAATGCAATCCCAATCAAAATTCCAACAACCTACTTTGCAGACTTGGAAAAGCTAGTTATCAAATTTATTTGGAAAGGGAAGATGCCTCGAATTGCTAAAGACACTCTAAAAAAGAAAAACGAAGTGGGAGGACTTACACTCCCTGACTTTGAAGCCTATTATAAACCCACAGTTGCCAAAACAGCATGGTACTGGCACAAAGATAGACATATAGATCAATGGAATCGAATTGAGAATTCAGAGATAGACCCTCAGATCTATGGCCGACTGATCTTTGATAAGGCCCCCAAAGTCACCGAACTGAGCCATAATGGTCTTTTCAACAAATGGGGCTGGGAGAGTTGGATATCCATATCCAAAAGAATGAAGGAGGACCCCTACCTCACCCCCTACACAAAAATTAACTCAAAATGGACCAAAGATCTCAATATAAAAGAAAGTACCATAAAACTCCTAGAAGATAATGTAGGAAAACATCTTCAAGACCTTGTATTAGGAGGCCACTTCCTAGACTTTACACCCAAAGCACAAGCAACAAAAGAGAAAATAGATAAATGGGAACTCCTCAAGCTTAGAAGTTTCTGCACCTCAAAGGAATTTCTCAAAAAGGTAAAGAGGCAGCCAACTCAATGGGAAAAAATTTTTGGAAACCATGTATCTGACAAAAGACTGATATCTTGCATATACAAAGAAATCCTACAACTCAATGACAATAGTACAGACAGCCCAATTATAAAATGGGCAAAAGATATGAAAAGACAGTTCTCTGAAGAGGAAATACAAATGGCCAAGAAACACATGAAAAAATGTTCAGCTTCACTAGCTATTAGAGAGATGCAAATTAAGACCACAATGAGATACCATCTAACACCGGTTAGAATGGCTGCCATTAAACAAACAGGAAACTACAAATGCTGGAGGGGATGTGGAGAAATTGGAACTCTTATTCATTGTTGGTGGGACTGTATAATGGTTCAGCCACTCTGGAAGTCAGTCTGGCAGTTCCTTAGAAAACTAGAGATAGAGCTACCATTCGATCCAGCGATTGCACTTCTCGGTATATACCCGGAAGATCGGAAAGCAGTGACACGAACAGATATCTGCACGCCAATGTTCATAGCAGCATTATTCACAATTGCCAAGAGATGGAAACAACCCAAATGTCCTTCAACAGATGAGTGGATAAATAAAATGTGGTATATACACGATGGAATACTACGCGGCAGTAAGAAGGAACGATCTGGTGAAACATATGACAACATGGATGAACCTTGAAGACATAATGCTGAGCGAAATAAGCCAGGCACAAAAAGAGAAATATTATATGCTACCACTAATGTGAACTTTGAAAAATGTAAAACAAATGGTTTATAATGTAGAATGTAGGGGAACTAGCAGTAGAGAGCAATTAAGGAAGGGGGAACAATAATCCAAGAAGAACAGATAAGCTATTTAACGTTCTGGGGATGCCCAGAAATGACTATGGTGTGTTAATTTCTGATGGATGTAGTAGGAACAAGTTCACTGAAATGTTGCTATAGTATGTAACTTTCTTGGGGTAAAGTAGGAACATGTTGGAAGTTAAGCAGTTATCTTAGGTTAGTTGTCTTTTTCTTACTCCCTTGCTATGGTCTCTTTGAAATGTTCTTTTATTGTATGTTTGTTTTCTTTTTAACTTTTTTTTTCATACAGTTGATTTGAAAAAAGAAGGGAAAGTTAAAAAAAAAAAAAAAAAAAAAAAAGAAAAAAGACAAACAAGGAAAAAAAAAAACAAAAAAAAGATGTAGTGCCCCCTTGAGGAGCCTGTGGAGAATGCAGGGGTATTCGCCTACCCCACCTCCATGGTTGCTAACATGACCACAGACATAGGGGACTGGTGGTTTGATGGGTTGAGCCCTCTACCATAAGTTTTACCCTTGGGAAGACGGTTGCTGCAAAGGAGAGGCTAGGCCTCCCTGTATTTGTGCCTAAGAGTCTCCTCCTGAATGCCTCTTTGTTGCTCAGATGTGGCCCTCTCTCTCTAGCTAAGCCAACTTGAAAGGTGAAATCACTGCCCTCCCCCCTACGTGGGATCAGACACCCAGGGAAGTGAATCTCCCTGGCAACGTGGAATATGACTCCCGGGGAGGAATGTAGACCCGGCATCGTGGGATGGAGAACATCTTCTTGACCAAAAGGGGGATGTGAAAGGAAATGAAATAAGCTTCAGTGGCAGAGAGATTCCAAAACGAGCCGAGAGATCACTCTGGTGGGCACTCTTACGCACACTTTAGACAACCTTTTTTAGGTTCTAAAGAATTGGGGTAGCTGGTGGTGGATACCTGAAACTATTAAACTACAACCCAGAACCCATGAATCTCAAAGACAGTTGTATAAAAATGTAGCTTATGAGGGGTGACAGTGGGATTGGGAATGCCATAAGGACCAAACTCCACTTTGTCTAGTTTATGGATCGATGTGTAGAAAAGTAGGGGAAGCAAACAAACAGACAAAGGTACCTAGTGTTCTTTTTTACTTCAATTGCTCTTTTTCACTCTAATTATTATTCTTGTTATTTTTGTGTGTGTGCTAATGAAGGTGTCAGGGATTGATTTAGGTGATGAATGTACAACTATGTAATGGTACTGTAAACAATCGAAAGTATAATTTGTTTTGTATGACTGCGTGGTATGTGAATATATCTCAATAAAATGATGATAAAAAAAAAAAAAAAAAAAAAAAAAAAAAAAAAAAAAAACATCCCTGCATTTGAAGTCTATTTTATCTGAGATTAATATTGCTACACCTGCTTTCTTTTGGCTGTAGCTTGCATGAAATATTTTTTTCCATCCTTTCACTTTCAGTTTCTTTGTGTCCCTGTGTCTAAGATGAGTCTCTTGTATGCAACATACTGATGGTTCATTTTTTTTGATCCATTCTGCGAATCTATATCTTTTAATTGGGGAGTTTAATCCATTTACATTCAACGTTAAAACCGTGAAGGCATTTCTTGAATCGGCCATCTTATCCTTTGGTTTATGTTTGCCATATTTTTCCCCTCTCTCTATTAATATCCTTTATTGTACCCATACCGAATCTCTTTAGTACTGAACCTTTCTCCAAGTCTCTCTGTCCTGTCTTTGTTTCTCTGTCTGTAGGGCTCCCTTTAGTATCTCCAGTAGGGTAGGTCTCTTGTTAGCAAATTCTCTCAGCATTTGTTTGTCTGTGAAAAATTTAAGCTCTCCCTCAAATTTGAAGGAGAGCTTTGCTGGATAAAGTATTCTTGGCTGGAAATTTTTCTCACTCAGAATTCTAAATATATCGTGCCACTGCCTTCTCGCCTCCATGGTGGCTGCTGAGTAGTCACTACTTAGTCTTATGCTGTTTCCTTTGTATGTGGTGAATTGCTTTTCTCTTGCTGCTTTCAGAACTTGCTCCTTCTCTTCTGTGTTTGACAGTGTGATCAGTATATGTCTCGGAGTGGGTTTATTTGGATTTATTCTATTTGGGGTTCGCTGAGCATTTATGATTTGTGTATTTATGTTGTTTAGAAGGTTTGGGAAGTTTTCCCCAACAATTTCTTTGAATACTCTTCCTAGACCTTTACCCTTTTCTTACCCTTCTGGGACACCAATGAGTCTTATATTTGGACGTTTCATATTATCTATCATATCCCTGAGGTCCATTTCGATTTTTTCAATTTTTTTCCCCATTCTTTCTTTTATGCTTTCATTTTCCATTCTGTCATCTTCCAGGTCACTGATTCGTTGTTCAACTTCCTCTAGTCTTGTACTATGAGTGTCCAGAATCTTTTTAATTTGGTCAACAGTTTCTTTAATTTCCATAAGATCATCCATTTTTTTATTTAGTCTTGCAATGTCTTCTTTATGCTCTTCTAGAGTCTTCTTGATTTCCTTCATATCCCGTACTATGGCCTCATTGTTCATCTTTAGTTCTTTGAGTAGCTGCTCTAGGTGCTGTGTCTCTTCTGGTCTTTTGATTTGGATGCTTGGGCTTGGGTTATCCATATCATCTGGTTTTTTCATATGCTTTATAATTTTCTGTTGTTTTTGGCCTCGTGGCATTTGCTGAACTTGATAGGGTTCTTTTAGGATTTGTAGACCTATTTAAGTCCTTATCTCTAATTTATCAGATCTACAGCTTCGTGGAGTACTTTCTCTAACTAACCAGCAGGTGGCGTCCACGATCCACCTGTTCTCCACAAGCCAGTTCTCCCCTGCTTAGCCTTTTTGGTGAGTGGGGGAGTGAGTCTTGTGGGGCTCAATTGGTGTACCAAGCTTGCGTGTGTAGTTGGTGTTGCCTGCCCTGTATGTGGGGCGTGTTTCTGGGCAGTCGGGGAGGGGTGGTGGCCCTAACAATCAAATCTCCCTGATGATCCTAGAGTTTTAAAGCTGCTGCAATAGTCTAATCCTTCAGTTCAGTCCTGCCACAGTTTGTCTCTGCCACTGACCCACAAGTCCTTGGTATTGGCGTATGGCTCCTGAGACTTGCAAGTGGGCCCCTCTTCCAGGCTGTGCACCCCGGGTCCTCTGTTGAGGGATGACTGTGCTATGTCACAGGTGAGTGCCGTCCCCCCAGGGCAGTTCTGGGCTTCTGGGCTGTGTAGGGAGGCTCCCAGTCTGCTCAAATGATGGCTGAATGGGGCTTTGTTAATTCACACTGCTCCACCTTCCCAGCTCTGGGACAGTCAGCTGAGGTTGCAGGGAAGGCTAATGTCCACGCCCAGTTTTGTGGTATGTGCCTGTTATTTGAAGCACTTCCGTCACACTGGGTTGTCTGGGACAGCTCTGGGCTATGGGGCTGGCGATGGGCAGGAGTGTTTCCTGTCCACCAGGATGGTGGCTGTGAGCAGACACCCCCCTTTTCTTGGGAAGTTGTGGTGTTTAGTGAATTTTCTCAGCCACTGGATTATTGCCTTTTGTCTCAGAGCTCTCTTAGTTCTGCTCTTGACTTGACGTGCCCAAATTGCAATTCTTTGAAGCTTTCTGTATTGGGCTTCTTAGAGTAATTTTTTAGAAAAAGAAAAAAGGATTAAAAAAAAAAAAAGGGCCCTCCTCAGAGATCTAATGGGTTATTGAAATGCTAATAGACAAAGCAACCAGGGCCATGAAGGAAAGGTCCACAGGGCAGAGAGATCAGCTTTTCTTCGGGATTTGCATATGCGCCTCAAGGCCTGAGCTCCGCCCTTCCCCTTTCTGTGTTCACCAGAACTCCAAAAATCCTCTGCTTTTATTGGAGTTTTTCGCGTTATTTTTTTTTTTCTATGCCTGTCTCCTCTCTGCTGGGCTGGCAGCTCTCAGATTCTCTGGTGTCTGGTCTCAGTCTATCTATGGTTGGAGTATGAATCAGTAGAATGAGTTTCTGAGAAGGGCTACCACTGCAGTTCTCCCTTCTCCTTCCCGGAGCTGACAGCCCCTCCTCCCACGGGACTGAGCCTGGCAGGGAGGGGCGCGGGTCCCCTGGCCGCAAAAACTTACAGATTTCGCTGATCTCAGCAGTTCCACGTTTTCATGAGTGTTGTATGAAGTATGCCCAAAGTCAGATTGCTCTGTGGTGTCCAGTCCATGCAGTTCCTGGCTTTTTACCTACTTTCCTGGAGGAGTAACTAAAACTTACAGCTCACCAGTCTGCCATCTTGCCCCGCCTCCAGGCTGTTATTTTTCTCTGACCTTGAAGAATGGGTAGGACTTACATAAACACAGAAGAGGTGAGAAGGGCCTTCTAGGCTGGGAAAACACCATCCACAAAGACTGTTTATCATAGATATTGAAAAATAAGGAGACAGTAGGCTAAAATTTGCAAGTGATGTATACTATATTTGTATATTAAATTCTGATGTTCCATTTTCAGATTTGTATTCAAAGAAGTCAGTCCAGAAAGCTCATATAATTTTACAGCTAGAAGAAACTTTAGCAATCACCCAGCCCAATACCTTCCACATTCCACATTTTGCAAAGAAAGAAATGAACATCAGTGAAGGATTGGAAGCTTTATGTCCTTATTCCTAGGACAGAGCTCTTTCTACTGGTCCCTGAGTACTAATCCTACACCATAGGGAAATCTGACAGTGACCAGGATTATTTAATGCATTATAGGGTGTTGTATTTATATGGTTCTTCGGACATGCACTTGCACACACACCTACCATTAAGAGTAAGGAGTGAGAAAGACAGATATCTTACAAATCCTGGGAAAATAATGGGGAAAAATTGCCAGGTAACAGTAATTATTTACATAGGATGAGATTACTGAGCTTTGAATAGATTCAAAATTTAGTTCCATGGCTGTATTAGGACATTTCGTGTGGAATGATTAAAAGGTATAACTAACTATTGGAACTATTTGTGTCTTACACACACAAGGATATTTAAAGGAAGTTTACAAATATCATAATCATCATAGGAATGTTAAACTTTTCCCTGGACCCTTACTACCTAGAAGTCACCCTGCTAAATTTTATAAGGAATGCAAAAAATAATATAGTAGAGGATATACCCCCCCACCAGCAACTGACAATTTAACTGAGGAAATAAGATATAGAAACACATATCTGTAAGTGACAACTTTTACATAACTTCTCTTATCTAATGCAATGTCTTACAAAGAGTAGGTGCTCAATAAATCTATTTTGAATGAATGATAAATGAAGGATGAAAACACTATTTCCAGGTGGCATAACCTGGGAGGAGTCCCTGAAAGAGTGGAGACTTGAGCAAGGATGACTATATGCATTGAGAGGGGGACAAGATACATTCCAGACAAGGAATAAAATGGGAGGCTCATGTACCTCTTCTTGGCAAGTTAGATGAATGTGCTCTCTGGTCACTAAAAATTAAATTTCCAAAACAGATAAACGCAGTATAGCCAAGCTGTAAACATATACGTAACACAATATTCCCAGCACATCTCACCAAAAGATCACTTTAGGGCAAAAGAAAAAATATTCTGAAAGATAGCATTGAAAAGTAAATAAATTATTCATCATACAAAAATAAAACAACTAAACAAAAACCACAGCCTAAAAACATCCTCCCAATAATTCTGCTATAAAACACAACAGTCAGGAGTGGAAGATATACCATTCCCTGAAATATCTAAGAGACATTCATGATTAGCAATTACACTGTTGTAAAATACCGGTGGATGCCAATTCTCTCCTTGTATAAAAGATATGTAATTTCAGTTCTGTGGAATTGCATGGGAGCAAAGGTGCTGCAAGCATACACAGATCACTCACTCTGTACACAATACCTTTGCCCCAAATAACCCTTGGCTATTTGGTGTACCTGTTAGAAAGAATTAGAGCCCTTATTCTAGGCACCTGTCCCTGAAACATAAAGGCCTTCTTTCCCATTTCAGTTTTAAACTATAAGAAAAGACATGCACTCTTCGTAGCTGCAGAACACACATGAAGAGTTTTTGTTACAATTTTCTTTCTCCTGTAAAAGCATTTGTGTTTTATAAATGAAAAGGGGTTGACCAGTTATTTAATCCAGCTCCTGAAAATTGTATCTAGATATGTGGCAGTGATAGTGTAAAGGACAGCAGGTAGGTGGGGAGAGCAGAAGAGAACAAGCAGTGGTAAATGAACCTGTGGATTACAAGGTTTCTACATTTTGCAAGAGGTGGAAACAAAATTAACTCTAAAGTGACTGTGGAAAAAATAAGGATGTATATTGTAATGCCTATAGAAACTACGAAAAAAAGAGTTTTTAAAAATGCAGAGGTGGGACTGCCAGAATGGTTGAGGGAGAAGGATGGCAAACCCTGTCCCCATAAAAGCAATGATAAAATTGGACAACGTTGTCAAAAACAACCATTTCAGGACTCTGTAAATTGACCAAAGGCATCAACAAACTTCGGGAGGATCAGTGGGAGTCAGTGGGTTTTAGCCTAGGGCTGCTGCCATGGTCTCCCTACCCCCAGCCCCAAGGTGTGGAAAATCTACCAGGACAGAAATGCCCTGAGCTGCTGCCGCCAGGGGGCTGATTTCATTCAGAACAGAGCTTGGAAAAACCCATGCCAAGGGGCACTGTCAAAAACAATTGCCATCTCAGTAGCAAACGATCAGGGCAGGCCAACCTCACCACTAGCCTGAGGATGCAATACTGGTTGGGGCAAGCAACACACCAGCAGACCAGAAATTTAACAGGATGATCTGGGGACTACGTGGGCCCTGATAGGTGCCCACAAATCCCTGGGGTTCTGGAAGACTACAAGCATGTGCAAGGCTGTGCATGAGCTCAGGAGAGACCAGAAGAAGGTTCTGTACTTGAACCTGGATGAATTGGAGGCTTTGTGCATACAGAAATTAAAAGCAGAGGTAGACTTGTAAACTGCATGAACATTGAATGCGATCTTCTACCCAAATACAGATCCATTAATAGAGGGTGGTTGCTTAACAAACCAACAAATAAACCAGCAACAGTAACACTCCCCAGAGGAGGGGATTAGAATCCAGAGTTAATACAATATATTTATCTAAAGTGTTCATCTTTTAACAAAAAATCATGACTCATGAAAAGAAACAGTGAACTATGACCCACACACAGGGAGAAAAGCAGTCAATAGGCATTGTCTCTCAGGAGGCCAGATGTTGGATTTAGCAGACAAAACTTTTAATCAGCTATTATAAATATGTTCAAAGAACTAAAGGAAACCATGTCTAAAGAATTAATGTACAACAACAACATCTCACCCAACAGAGATTTTTGATAAAAGAGATAGAAATTAATTTTAAAAAGAACCAAATGGAAATTCTGGAGTTGAGAATCATAATAACTAAAATGAAAAATTCACTAGAGGGACTTAATGGCAGATCTGAGTTGGCAGAAAAAAGAATCAGTGAGCTTGAAGACAGATCAAAAGAGATGATATGATATGAAGAACAGAAGAAAAAAATGACAAAAAATAAACGGTGCTTCAGAGACCTGAGGAATACTGCAGAGCTCCCCAAGATATGTAAATAGGAGTACCAGGAGAGCAGAGACAAAGAAAGGGGCAGAATAAAATATTTGAAGAAATAATGCCTGTAAACCTCCCAAATTTGATGAGAAACCTAATCTACATGTTGAAGAAGTTCAACAAATTCTAAGTAGTTAAATCCTACATCTTACCATCAAATCATTGGCAAATTGTCAAAAGTCAAAGGCCAGGGCCAGCTTTGCTGTCACCATTTTGAAATTCTTGATGATTGTTCCAGTTTGGAGGTATTACGTCACGCAAAATGCCATGCTCTTTGATATAATCTTGTGGGGGCAGACATATTAGTGTTGATTAGGTTGAAATCCTTTGATTGAGTGTTTCCATGGAGATGTGACTCAATCAACTGTGGGTGAGAACTTTGATTGGATAATTTCCATGGAAGTGTTACCCCACCCATTCAGGGTCGGTCTTAATTGAATCACTGGATTCCCACAAAAAAGTTCACAGACAGAAGGAAGTGCTGCAGCCAAGAGAGAAACTTTGAAGAATGCACAGGAGCTGAGAGTAGAGCTGGAACACAACCTGGGACCAGCAGACACCAGCCACGTGCCTTCCCAACTAGCAGAGGTTTTCCAGATGCCGTTGGCCTTCCTTCAGTGAAGGTATACTTGTGTTGATGCCTTCATTTGGACATTTTCATGGAGTTCAGACTGTAACTTTGTAACCAAATAAACCCCTTTATAAAAGCCAGTCTATTTCTGCTATTTTGCATAATGGCAGCCTTAGCAAACTGGAACAATGATTTATGAACAAGAGGCCCCACATTTTCATTTTAGTTTCTGCTGAAGACAAAGAAAACATCTCAAAAGCAGCAAGAACAAGAGACAAATGACTCACCAGATACAAGGGAACCACAATAATATTAACAGCTTACTATCCATCATAATGGAAGCCAGAGGCAGGGGAATGGCATAGTCAAGGCACTGGTGGCAGAAGGGGGAGAACTGTCAACTCAGAGCTCTATATTCAGCACAACTATTCTTTGGAAATTAAGGCAAAATATAGTCCCAAATAAATACAGGCTGAGAGAGATTGTTGTTAGCAGACTTGCCTTACAAGAAATACTAAAGGAATCCTTGGGAGTGAAAGGAAATGAGGGCAGATGGTAACTTGAATTTGCAAGATGAAAAAAAGAGCACCAGTAAAGGTACTTACGTAGGTGAATATAAAAGACAGTGTGAATATCTTTTCTTAACTAATTGAAAATACGATTGCATAAAACAATAATTATAAAACTGTATTTTTGGGCTTATAAAAGATAAACTTAAAGATACATGACAATTATTACACAAAGGAGAAGGGAGGGAATGAAGGTATGGGAGCAAGGAAATGCATGGGACAGTAACTTGAACCACATGGAAAAATGAAGAGTACTAAAAATGATAAAGAATAGTTGGAGATTTCAATATCTCACTTTCAATAATTGGTAAGAACAACTAGACAGAAAACAGTGATGGTAAAGAAGACTCAAGCAACACTATCAGCCAAGTTGCCCTGGTGTCTATAGGGCACTCCACCTACCAACAGCAGAATACTCTTTCCTTTCAAGACATATGGAACGTTCTCTAGGATAGACCATATGCTATGCCACAAAGGAAGTTGCAATGGATTTAAAATTTTATAGGATTAAAATATTGCAAAGTATATTTTCTGGTCACAATGCAAATAAGTTAGAAATCAACTACAAAAGGAAATTTTGGAAATCTACAAATATTTGGAATTTGAATAACACTTTTTTAAATAACCCATGTGTCAAAAAAGAAACCACAAGGGAAATTAGAAAATATTTTTCACAGAATGGAGAAAAAAAATCAGAATTTATGGGTTGTAGCTAAAGTAGTGCATATAGGAAAATTTATAGCTTTCATAGAAAAGAAGTACTAGAAAAATAAAAATAAACTTAAACCAATAAGAATGAAGGAAATAATACATACCACAGTAAAATCAATAAAACGGAAAACAGAAAAAACAATTTAGAAAACCCAATGAAATTACAAGTTGCTTCTTTGAAAAGATCAGAATATTGGTAAAACTTTAGCTACACCAACCAAGAAAAAAATTAAGAAGATACAACTTAACAAAACCAGGAATGAAAGAGAGGATATAACTATTGACCTTAAACAAATCAAAAGGATTATAAGGGAATACTATGAAGAACTTTATGCCAATAAATTAGACAAATTAGATGAAATGGACAAATTCCCAGAAAGATAAAAATTACCAATACTGACTGAATAAGAAATAGAAAATAAGAATAGAACTATAACAAGTAAAGGAATTGAATTCGTAATTTTAAGTCTCCCCCCAAAGAAAATTCCAGGCCCAGAAAGCCTCACTGGAGAGTCCCTAAAAACATTTAAAGAAGAAATAATACCATCCTTCATAAACTCTTTTGCAGAAAATACAGGTGGAAAAAAACACTCCCCAACTCATTCTGTGAGGCCAGTATTAACCCAATACCAAACCAAAGACATCACACACAAAAAGAAAACTACAGACCAATATCCCTCATGAATATAGATGCAAAAATATTCAGCAAACTATTAGCAAGATGAATCTAGCAATATTTTTAAAAGATTACAGATGATGACCAAATGGGATTTATCTCAGGAATGCAAAGTTGGTTTAATATCCAGAAATCACTTAGTATAATGCACCATATAAGAATAAATTACAAAAATCAACATCATCTCAACAGACAGGAAAAGCACTGGACGAAATCTAAAGCCCATTCATGATCAAATTGCTCTGCAAACTGGGAATAGAAGGGAACTACGACAATCTGATAAAGAGCATCTATGAAAAATGTACAAGTAACATCATATTTAATTGTGAAAGACTGAATTTTTTCCCACTAAGATTGAGAATAAGGCAAGGATGTCAACCCTCACCACTTCTATTCAACATTGTACTGGAAATTCTAGCCATTGCAATCAGGGAAGAAAAAGAATTAACAGGCATACAGATGGGAAAGGTAAATGGAAAACTGTCTTTATTCTCAGATTCATGATCCTGTATGTAGAGATCCTATATGTAGAATCCACATGGACACAAAATAGTTCTATAACTAATAAACAAGTTCAGCAAGTTTGCAGGATACAGGTTCAACATATAAAAATCAACTGGTTTTCGGCCTTAGCGCCATCTTGCTCAGAACCTCTGCGCCATGAGAGCCAAGTGGAGGAAGAAGCGAATGCACAGGCTGAAGTGCAAAAGAAGAAAGATGAGGCAGAGGTCCAAGTAAATCATTAGTGTGTGCACCCATGGAGAACAGGGGAGCAGAAATATGCAATGCCAGAGGCTGGGGATGCTGATACAAGTTGTTGACTGCAGGCTACTGTCTCGAACTTCTCTCTCAATAGACCTAGAACTTCCAGTGTTGTCCAACTTCCATGAGGACCTCTGAGAGACCCACCTTGATTGTACCAAAGCAGTCCCTTTTGGTCCTTTTCCCTGGACCTGTGACATTCTGGACTAGTTCTGTTCTCAGTTGTGGCCCAACGTAACACATATAATATATCATCTCTTCTGTCTTGGCTGAAGAATCAAAAAAAAAAAAAAATCAACTGTAGTTCTATATATATTAGCTATGAAAAACCAAAAAATAAAATTAAGCAATCAATATATTCTTAAGTGGAAAATGTAGTAGTGAAAAACTACACAGTGTATGACATATACTCTGAAAAAATATATACACATATATGTGTACACACACAAACAGACAATCTCAGGAAAATATTGGAAATGAATTGTATAGTAGTTACCTATAGGTAGAAGAATTATAGTTAATTTTGTTTATTCTTATTAATCAAATTTTCAACTATGAGCATGTGTGATTTTATAGGCAGGAAACAAATGATAAATGTCCTTTTAAACTTTTTTGGGTCCTTGATTCTAGAGGATCTCACATTATCTAGGTGGTATAGTGGGTGAACATTTAGCTTTGGGGTAGCCAACCAGGGTTTGAATCACGCCTTAGTCACTTTCTAGCCACATGGCCTTGGGAAAATTGTGTAACCTCTCAGTCTGTTTCCTCATCCGTGACATAGCACCTCTCTGAAAAATGTTATTAAGATTAATGGAGCTAGTGTGTATAAAGTGGGTAGTACAAAATTCAGTACTCAATGAATGGTCATTATTACTGTGGCTCTGTTCCGAGAGGCTTAGGCTTTGCTGTGGGGGAATTATTCTTTTCCTGACTGTCATTTCTCTGCTCTGACTTCTTCACCTGATCAGAGGAGGAATCACACTTGGCAGGCCAACAAGGATCACGTGGAGTTAAGAGATAAATCATTGCAACTCTGCATGGTTAGAGGACCTCTACATTGTGCCACTGTCACTGCATGACGTCAACCCCTAGGGTCACTGCTTGAGTTCAGAGAAGTGGATTCTAGAAGGGTGAGTGGGGCAACCATTGTCCCAAATGGGGTGCAGAAAGTAGGATGGTCCCATAGTGTGGTTTCCTCAACATTTAATGCCGGAGAGGTCTTGCAGCCAGAAGGCTAGGTGTGGGAGCAGAAAGGGTGTTTGGGGGAAGGTTTCCTGGGAGTTGGTAATGTGTAGAAGAGTCTTCATTTAGCACCATGCAGTCATCTCCTCCTTGTGGCTTCCTGCCTGAGTCACCTATTGAACTCCTCAGAGGTTCAGAAAAGACACGTTCTTAGTCAAATTTCTTTGAGCACTTTCAACCCTAGTTGGCTTCACCACAAAAGCTTCCCATAGAACTGAAATGATTCCGTAGGTCATTCAAATTTCATCGGCAACACTGACACACACCATGAGATCACTAACCTTACACAGGCACAGTTAATCTGAAAAACAGTAGACCTATATAGATAGAATCATAATATCTGGACTTAGCTTATATGTCTGTAAAATAAAACTGTTCTCCTGCCTCTTTTATAGTGAGTGATTTGAGACATGATGAAAAGACTTTAGAAGTTGCATATGTTGGTAGAACATTTAAAATATCAATATTGCATGCAAGAAAAATAAAGTTTGACTTGAGATTTAATAGCAAAATAAAAATTTGTGAATATTTCAAGTATGAGCAGACTGTAAAACCAATATTTTTATTAGATATTCTTTGAAAGAGATAAATGTGACAAAAGTATTTTTAGTTTAGATAATATTTACTAAGCTTGTGTCCATATAGCTCCATCATAATCAGCTGAAAAAGTGAAAAAGAAAACAAATATTTTTCCACATCATCAACAAATTCTCTGGTTTTTAATTGAATAATTTTTGAATCAACTAAAGAAATCAATGATTTATTTTGGCATAATTTAAACATAAGTTTTGGTTTTAAAACTAGTATTTTAAAAAATAATTAGATCTTATAACAGTTATTTATGTGGGTTTAGTTATTCATTTAGTATTCATTTCCCTCTTTATATAAAGGTTTGTAACCAGTCCTCAAAAGTTGAAAAGTAAAATTTTAATTTTTTAAAAATTCTTGCAAACAGTTTTTTTTCTCAAAAAAGAATAATATTCTTAAAGTGGTATTGTTGGGGACTTTATATAAGTTTACATGTGTATAAATTTAAATGACATCAAAGAACAAGAACAAAATCATGCTTTGGAAAATAGTACCTTTTTGTATATATGCTGTATTTCATAATAGGAAATAACTGAAACTGGAATTGTAACCTATAACATTCTTTGAAATCTGCTAACTACTTGTTAAATTGCACCTGGAAAGTTATCACTTTTGTGCATATATGTTATATTCTACAATTTAAAAAATATGATTAAAAAAAAAAAAGAACAGTAGGCTGCTCAAGTCACCATACATAAACCAGGATCCAAGAAACGGCTCTTATTTGTTTACCCAGAATTGATAAGATTCAGGGGAAGTGACCAGTCTAAATTTACAAGAGACAAGTAAACCAAAATGTCAGTGTATTTATTTACATTGTAAGATATCCCTTCCTTGGTAGTGGATTATATCTCTCCACTCTCCAGGGTATCCTGTTTCCCAGCATTAAGTCACTGGGAAACTGAATTGGCTATCAATTGGTTGATTCAGTGTGAAAACTGGATGGTATCGGAGATTTTTCACAAGTGAGGGAAAAGTCCAAAGAACTAACTCTTCTCAACAACAGAGTATGTCTTTCTAGTGATGGAAAACTCATGTCCACCAGTTACAAGGCTCTTTAACATTGAAAAATGCTGTGTAAACCTTAACGAATGCGTCAATTGCCCAGTTTCTTTTAGATTATAGGCAGACATCTTAAATATCCTTTGAAACAAGACAGATAATAAAATTAATTAAAATAATTTAATCATAATGTACTCCACTTGGAACACCATCTTCCTAGTACCCCTCCATGATTTCATGTAGCTGGATTCTAGGGTTATTATTTTGCAGCCTTCTTTAGCATGTTTCCGGCTTAGATTGACCTTGATTGAACTTGGCTGTGTCCCATTCCCAGGTTTCCTTCATAACACATTGATAAGCTGACTTGGGACATGTTATGACTCTTCAAGCTATTACAAGTTGATTCTAACCAGCTTCACTCTAAGTTTTTGAAACGTCAGTATATTAAGGCAAATTCAGAAAAACAGTTCTCCATTAAGCTTTTAAATTCCCTTTACAAATCTTATTGTTCTATTTTAGATATAATTTTAAGAGGTCCTTTGATTGTTTGGCCCCATTTACAAACCTAGTTACTCAACTTTCAATGTTAAAATGCCTTCATAAATTTAATATATTTGATTTTTTAGTCACCCGTTTGTGATCTCCATCTTTTCCATTTATTGTAAAGAAAAAAAATAACACCCACAAAAAGATAAAATGGTACAATTTTTGCCTACATACCCCTCACCTAGATTTGCCAGTTATTAATATTTTGCTACATTTGCTTTATTTCTCTCAATATAAATATTTTCTTGAGCTATCTAAAAATAAGTTGATTTCATGACATTTCAAACTTAAATGCTTCAGCATGTACCTCTTGAAAACAAAGACAATTTTTTACATAGCCACAATGTCATTATCTCACTTGAGAAAGTTTACATTGATTACAATAATATGTTAATAGAGTACATACTAAAATTTACCTGATTATCACCAAAATGTCCTTTAGAGTTTTATTTTTTTAAATCCAAGATCCAATCAAGGATCATGAATTGAATTTGGTTGACATTATCTTTAGTTTCCTTTAATCTGGAACAGTTCCCTGCCTGTTTTTGCTTCCATGACATTGATAAGTTTGAAGATTCAGGTCAATTGTCTTGTATAATGTCCCACAATCCAGATTTGTCTCAGCTTCTCATGAGTTGGTTAAGTTTAAATATTTTGGAAAAAATATTACAAATGATGTTGTTCTTCCAGGGGCATCCATAATACAAGGAAGAACATAATATTAAATTGTCTCATTATCGGTAATGCAATTTTGACCACATGGTTAATGTGGTGTCTACCAGATCTAGTAGCATAAAAGTGTCTATCCCCCTTTATAATTAATTGAGGTGGTACTTTGAGAACATGTGACTATTTCGTTTCCCAAGAAATTTTCACCCAATGATGAAAATGCCTGAATCAATTGTGACTTTTGGTGGTTTCAAAATAATATTTCCTTTATTCTTTCATTTTACATTTCTTTGTTGATGTTCTTCTGTATAGAAGACCCTCCTTGTCCCCTTATCTCTGAGAATCCCTATGGACTTGGATTCTTTTTTTATTCAATGGTAGAGTCCTATTCTACTTGATACCCAAATTGTGCCAAATTTGGCCAGTAGGAGCCCCTTCAAGTGGACCCATGTATTCTTTTGACATATCCCATTCATTCTTGAAACAATTCTTTGCTTTCTTGTATAACAAGATTTTCCAGACTCACCTTCCTATCTCCATATCCAGAATTGGCCATTTTTCCAAGGATCCTTGGTTCTTCTTAGTGGGAAATTGTATTTGGAAACCAAGACTTGGGTGCTAGTTTTACTCATAGAGAATTACCTTCTCCTGACTGCACCTCCATATTCTAGGGGATATTTATTTTAGAGCCTCATTTACTGACAACATATTCTATATATTTGAAAATAGGAGGCACATGAATACTAATACCTTAGCTATTTTACCAGTTGATTAAGTTGTGGTCTTAAGAGGATGAAAAAACTTAATGAATGCATGTATAGTCACATGAGTGAAGATGAAAAGAAGTAGAGAGAAGGGGAAGCTTTTAACCATATTCATCTTTCCGAATTCCCTAAAACATTTAATCTCTTCTAGAATAGATTATATATGATGACCATATCATATAAATTATACATGATAACCATATCAAAGTGTTTTTGGTGGCAAGTAAATAAAACTCCAACACAAATGACTTAAAAGAGTGTCTTATTTATCTTAAGTAAAATTATATAAAATATATTATTTTAAAATAACAGAAAGTCCAGAGGTAGGGAAAGCTCCAGATGTGGTATAATCAAGGCTATGGCTCCCTTTGTCTGCATCTTTCCAGCCACTACCCTCCTCTGTGGCTGCTCTCATGGTTGAAAGGTAGGCCACAAAGCAAATGAGCAACATATTTTCTCATTGATGTCCCAAGAAAGAGAGAGAAGCTCTCTGTGGTAGACTACAAAAGATGGCCACAAAGTACTCCAATTCCTATATGTACATCACTTTCCAATGTGACTTTTTTCTTTTCTTCCATTCAGAGCAGAGTCTGTTTTTTCACCCCTTCCATCTGGGCTTGGCCATGTCAAGTCCTTGCATCATGGGCTTGGCTTCGGTCATTGGGATATTAGCAAACGTAACACAAGCACAGGCTTGAAAAGCTCTTGCACATTGGGGCTTATCTTCACATGCTATGAAAGCCCCATGCAAAGAAGCCCAGGCTAGCTCCTGGAGGATGAGAAACCATCCAGAAAGAGGCCCTATCCATCCCAGCTGTCCCAGCCACCCCAGCTGAGGCCCCAGAGATATGTGGGCAGCCATTCTAGACCATCCAGCCCTGACCAAGTTGGCTCAGACCAGAAAACCACTTGGCCAGACCACACAATCATGAGCTAAATAATGTTTATTTTATTTTTCCTTATCTGATTAGGTCTCCATAGGTCACATGCCTACTTCTTTTGATCAATCACAGTTGCCTGGGAAATATCTTGGGCTGATTGACAAAAATCTGGATTTCTGAACTGATTGGCAAGAAGTATGGGATTTCTTGATGGTTGTACTAACCAAAATTGATATGTGGGTCAATGGCTAGGGTACTCCCCTAAAGCCATATGGAGTTTTTGGGAGAAGACTTGATAGTTCAACAAAATCAGGCTTCTTTTAAGAAGAAGAAAGGGTGAGAGATGATAGGTTTGAAGCTGGGATGACAATCAACAACATTTACTACATTCATCAATAATTTAATGTAACCACATATTTTTAAAACTACATGAATTCAGCAAATTCTATTCCAGAGAACTCTGTTGGAGCAGTGGTTTTTTATCCAGCAAGCAAACCTTCAGAAACTTCAATTTTACCTCTCCATGGGTCCCTTGAAATCAGGGAGACAGCCCTTGCCTTTTTGAACAAGTGGGCAAAAAGTCTATTTTTGGTCCCAGAGAACTAGAGGCTCAGTTAAGGACTTCTGCCCTGGCAAGTGCCTAACATCATCCAGTTCCTTAATTTCTGACACAAGCCTGAGGATTTTCTAAACCTAATCATTTTATTTATTTTTTAAATGCAATTTTATTGAGATACATTCACATATCATACAATCATCCAAATGTACAATTAATTGTTCACAGTATCATATAGTTGTACATTCATCACCCCAATAAATTTTTTGAACATTTTCAATACTCCAAGAAATAAAAATAAAAAAGAAAATAAAAATAAAAAGTAGGAAAAAGCACCCAAAACATCTCATACCCCCCTCAATTATTCATTTACTTTTAGTCCCCCTTTTTTCTACTCATCTGTTCATACACTGGATAAATGGAGTGTGAGCCACAAGGTTGTCACAATCACACAGTCACACAGTATAAGCTATAGAGTTATACAGTCATCTTCAAGAATCAAGGATACTGAACTGCAGTTCAACAGTTTCAGGTATTGTCTTCTAGTTATTCTAATACACTAATAACTAAAAAGGGATATCTATAAAATGCATAAGAATAACCTCCAGAATGACCTCTGGACTCCATTTGAAATCTCTCAGCCACTGAAACTTTGTTTCATTTCTCTTCCCCCTTTTGGTCCAGAAGGCTTTCTCAATCTCAAAATGCTGGGCCCAGGCTCATCCCCTGGAGTCCTGTCCCACGTGGGGTGGGGGTGGGGGGTGGGTGCCGTGAGTTTACCTGCAGTGTTGGCTTAGAGAGAGAGGCCACATCTGAGCAACAAAAGAGGTTCTCTTTTGTTGACTCTTAGGCACAATTATAAGTAGGCTTAGCCTCTCCTTGGCAGTAACAAGCTTCATAAGGGCAAGCCCCAAGATGGAGGGCTCAGCCTTCTAAATTGGTAGTCCCCAGTGCTTGTGAGAATGTCAGGGATTCCCCAAGTGGGGAAGTTTAGTATTTCTGATTTTTCCCCAGTCCCTCAAGGGGGCTTTGCAAATGCATTTTTATTCTCTGCCCAAATTACTATGAGATGTTTCAGGGCTTCATGCTAACCTGTACAACCAACCAGATCTCACCCCCTATTCAAGGTCCATGTATTACAATGTTTGAATAAACTAACCATACTAAATTATATAGCATGCAACAGAAAGTAAAGATTTTCCACCAAGTAAACATCAATTCCTTTGATCATACATAGAAGTTAAAGTTTTAAAACATGGTCATATCTTCCTTTTCCCTTTAGTCCAGTTTACCTTAGACCTAACCAAGTCCATTTTGTTCAAATCTCTAATTAAAGTCTGATCTCTTTTTTCAGCTTCTTTAACATTTGCTGTATGGGGTAATGTTGACATTCATAATGCCAAACTTTGGCTCTGAGTCTCAGGTTTCACACAGATACCCGAAGTTCTGGGGACCAACTAGGTTATACACAAATAGCTCGTCATCTCAGAATTTAGAAATAACCATTACAGCTCATGAATATATGTGACTGTTGTAAGAGTTTACAATCTAAGAACCTTTACATAAGCCTTCTCCTGATAACTATGCTCTCAGATTCAGTTCTCAGAGTTTGCACATTATAATTAGCCCATATTATTGAGGCATTATAATGTTTATCTTTTTGATTCTGGCTTATTTCACTCAACATACGAGGTTCACTCAAGGTCCATTCACCTAATTGCATACTTCATTTCTTCTTGCTGCTGCTCAATATTCCATTGAATGTATACACCACAGTTCACCATTCCACTTATTGGTCAATGTACCCTTAGATCACCTCCATCCATTGCGAATCGTGAATACAGCTGCCATAAACACCAGTGTGCAATGTCCATTCATGTCCCTGCTCTCAGTTCTTCCCAGTATATACCCGATAATGGGGTTGCAGGACCATATGGCAACCCCATAGTTAGTTTCCTGTGAAACCACCACACTGCCCTCCAGATGGGCTGCACCATTCTACTTCCCTACCAACAGTGAATAGGTACATCCCTCTCTCCACATTTCCCACAGCACTTGTAACCCTCTATTTTTAAACAGTTTTATTCAAACACCCGTACAATCCATTCTAAGTAACCAATCAATGATTCCCAGTATAATCACATACTTATGGATTAACCTTCACAACCTATATAATGACACTTCCATTTCTTCCACAGAGAGGAAAAGGAGAAAAACAAAGAAGAATAAATATATAAAAGATAGAAGAAAAATAAAAATAAAGTAAAATACAATGAAAAGGTCAGATGCCACCACCACCACCAAGAATTCCATCATCACTCCCTTATATCCCCCTTATAGACATTTAGCTTTAGTATATTGCCTTTTTTACAATTAATGGAAACATCTTACAATGTTACCATTAACTATAGACTCTAGTTTGCATTGATTGTATTTTTTTCCCTTGTACCATCCAGTTCTCAACACCTTGCAATGCTGACATTCATTTGTTCTTCATCTTTAAAAACATTCTTATATTTGTAAATTTAATCACCATCAATGACCACTCTATGTTTCACTGAGTTATACAGTCCCAGTATTTATCGTCTATCTTTCCTTCTGGCATCATACATGCCCCTTTCAACCATACTCACACTCAGCTTTGTTCAAAGTACTTACAATATTGTGCTACCATCACACAATACCATGCTATCGATTTCTGGATCTATACATTCAATCCTGTTTAGCCTTATGTACTCCTTCAGCATCAAATGACCAATTTCTACCCTCTTTCTCTCTCCTGATAACCCGTGTTCTCAACTTTAACCCTCAAATTTCACTTATCAGTGTTAGTTCATATTGGTGTGTCTATTGAGTACCTGTCCTTTTGTTTCTGGCTAATTTCACTCAATGTAATGTCTACTGTCTACCATTTTGACTTTTGGAATTTATATGTCATTTTATTTTATTTTTTTCTCTTTTACTCTCACTGATAGTCTTCATTTCTACTCTCTTCTCCAAACCAATCTCTCCTGTCTTTTCCTATCTGCCTGTAGTGCTCCCTTTACTATTTCTGATAGAGCAGTCTCCTGTTTAGCAGGTGTCTCAGTATCTGTTTGTCTGAAAATATTTTAAACTCTCATTTTTGAAGGACAGTTTTGCCATATATAGAGTTCTTGGTTGGCAGTTTTTCTCTTTCAGTATCTTAAATATATCACACCACTTCCTTCTGCCTCCATGGTTTCTACTGAGAAATCCGCACACAGTCTTATTGAGCTTTCTTTGTATGTGATGGGTCACTTTTCTCTTGCTGCTTTCAGAATTCTCTCTTTGTCTTTGACATTTGATAATCTGATTATTAAGAATCTTGGAGTCAGTCTACTCAGATCTTTTCTGTTTGGGGTATGCTGTGCTTCTTGGATCTGTAATTTTATGTCTTTCATAAGAGATGGGAAATTTTCAGTGACTATTTCCTCCATTATTGTTTCTACCCCTTTTCCCTTCTCTTCTCCTTCTAAGATACCCATGACACATATATTCATGTACTTCATGTTGTCATTCAATTCCTTGAGACCCTGCTCATATTTTTCCATTCTTTTCCCTATCTGTTCTTTTGTGTAGGATTTCATATGGCTTGTCCTCTACTCCCTGAATCCTTTCTTCTGCTTCTTCAAATCTGCTGTCATATGTCTCCATTGTGTTTCTCATTTCTCCTATTGTGCCTTTCATTCCCATAAGTTCTGCCAATTGTTTTTTCAATCTTTCAAGTTCTTCCTTATGTTCACCCAATATCTCCTTCATGTCTTTCATCTCTTTTGCCATATCTTCTCTCAACTCATTAATTTTATTTTTGTATATATTTAGCATATTTGTTTGGAGAGCTTTAATTTGTTGTTTCAACTCTGTATCTCATTTGAAGTATAAGTTTGTTCCTTTGGGCCATATCTTCATTTTTTCTGGTGTGATTCATAATTTTTTATTACCCCAATCAGATTTTCCCAGACCAGATGGGCCCTGGTCTCAAGAGGGTGTAATCAGTATCAGATTTCCCTGAGGATGAGACCCAGCAGATTATCAGAGTTTCCTGTGAGGCCTCTTGACACTGTGCTTTTCCTATCCTGCCCAGCAGGTGGCACTTGTCAGCCTGCAGCTTCCCACCTGTCCCTGTCAGGGCTTTAAGACTGTCAGAAGCCAAGCTTAAGCTGTTTCTGTTTTTTTTTCTTTTTTTCCTCTCCCAGGCCCTGGGGTCTGCATTCTCTGAGGGAAGGCAGCCACTTGAGCTGGGCCCTGCCTCCTCCTCTTCAAAGGGAAGATAAGCCCTTAAGGGATTTATCTCCTACATTTGACTTCTTTTGTTTCTCTAACTATCCTAACTCCACCGTTGCCTGGGTCAACACTGACAATTGAAAATACCCGAGGCTTTCTCTAATGAGATACTTAGAATGAGAGAAAAATAAGGAAAAAAGAAAGAAATCTCCTTTTCAGAGCCAGTCCCTAGCCCTCCAGTTAACAGTCAAGAATCACAGTTGGTGCCCAGTTCTATGTGCCCCTTTTTCTTGGGACACGGCCCTTTTTCAGTATTCTGAGTTCAGCTGACTCCAAAAGCCTCTGTTTTCATTTATTTATGTATTTTTTTTTTTCCATCAGCCATGCCTCCTCTCTGTCAGAAGCCTCGGGTCCTTTCCGGCTTGCTCCTTGTTTGTCTGTGCTTGTAGCTTGTATTCAGTAGTCCAAATTCATAAACTAAAACCACAGTTGGAACTTGGTTGAGTTACCTTCTCTTCCTTCTAGTAGACTGCTTTTTTCCACAGGGAAGTATTTCAGCTCAGCCTGCCATGCCAGTTGGGGGCGGGGCACCAGCTCCACGGTTTGGGGAGCTTTATTTACAGTTCTTATGTTGTGATCTCAGCCATCCCACCCATTCCAGACTGGTGTACGATGTATGTTTGGTCACGGATGTCTCCCAAAAGTTGTTCCAGACTATTTACTAGCTGTTCCTGGCTATTTGGTAGTTGTTCCAGAGGACTAACTAAATTCCATACCTCCCTATGCTGCCATCTTGCCCTGCCTCCTAAACCTAATCATTTTAGAATCAAGTTTATTCCTGAACAGGCTCCAAAGATTTGGTGA
Source organism: Choloepus didactylus (assembly GCF_015220235.1). NCBI lineage: Eukaryota > Metazoa > Chordata > Mammalia > Pilosa > Megalonychidae > Choloepus > Choloepus didactylus. The sequence continues at coordinate 17,968,090 of NC_051322.1, read as the reverse complement.
ACTTCAGGGTTTCTCCAAAAGTTTCAATTAAGAAGAAGGAGAACTAGGGGAGTCTAGTCAGTCTAAGTCCCTAAGAACCTTAATGACAAATAGAACCACAACTCCAGGGAGACTCTGAATTCAGCCCAACCCTGAATTCCAGAAAAGGTACCATACATCAACACTGGCTATGTTACCCAATGGTAACACTGTCCCAGTGAGAATACTGATAATTTTTTATTATGCCAAATCTGTCTTATAGGCTGCTTTTCTTTTTTTTTATTTATTTATTTATTTATTTATTTTCATTTTTCCAGGGCTTATCCTTTTTTTTTTAATCTTCATTTTATTGAGATATATTCACATACCACACAGTCATACAAAACAAATCATACATTCGATTGTTCACAGTACCATTACATAGTTGTACATTCATCACCTAAATCAATCCTTGACACCTTCATTAGCACACACACAAAAATAACAATAATAATAATTAAAGTGAAAAAGAGCAATTGAAGTAAAAAAGAACATTGGGTACCTTTGTCTGTTTGTTTGTTTGTTTCCTTCCCCTATTTTTCTACTCATCCATCCATAAACTAGACAAAGTGGAGTGTGGTCCTTATGGCTTTCCCAATCCCATTGTCACCCCTCATAAGCTACATTTTTATACAATTGTCTTCGAGATTCATGGGTTCTGGGTTGTAGTTTGATAGTTTCAGATATCCACCACCAGCTACCCCAATTCTTTAGAACCTAAAAAGGCTTGTCTAAATTGTGCGTAAGAGTGCCCACCAGAGTGACCTCTCGGCTCCTTTTGGAATCTCTCTGCCACTGAAGCTTATTTCATTTCCTTTCACATCCCCCTTTTGGTCAAGAAGATGTTCTCCGTCCCACGATGCCAGGTCTACATTCCTCCCCGGGAGTCATATTCCACGTTGCCAGGGAGATTCACTCCCCTGGGTGTCTGATCCCACGTAGGGGGGGAGGGCAGTGATTTCACCTTTCAAGTTGGCTTAGCTAGAGAGAGAGGGCCACATCTGAGCAACAAAGAGGCATTTGGGAGGAGGCTCTTAGGCACAATTACAGGGAGGCCTATAGGCTGCTTTTCAAAACCTTAAAAAATAGCTTTTTAAATTTTGATATGCAATCATTTTTTTTCCAACATTGTACATCAATGAATAATTTACTGTGTTGTTTGCAAGATATTTACATCAGTTTTTAAAGTGTACCCTTTAAAGACAAATCATCATTTAGTATGTCTTTCAAAATAAATGTTGTATGTGGCTCAACTAAACAAAAATTTTTTTGAGATACCTTATACCTGTGCCACTTTACATGATCAAACCTAGAGAGTGCGAGAACAATATTAGACACATGCTGGTTGCTTTCCCCTGTTCCCCGCTTCCTTTCCAATATCTTCTGATTTCTTTTGGGGGATGCACATGATTCTGAAGAAGCTGGCTCCATTTCTCTGACCCCAGCAACTGCTCAGGAATGACATGTAGCCTAAGCCAATTCAATTAGGGTCTGGCAACACTGGGACACAGATGTTCTCTCTTGCCTGCTAGACATGAACAAGGATGGAAGTGGCCCAGGAGCTGCTGGCAGTTACTTTTAATTCCTGGAGCATTATTTGTTCATTTGTTTATTCAACAAACACTTATTAACATCTACTATGTGCCGGTGTGAAAATATAACTACTTACTAAATTGCAGTTGAAAAGTTATCACTTCTGTATGTATATATTATATTTTACAATGAAAACTATGATTTATAAAATTAAGACATGGCCATTTCATATTAAGATATTTATATTCTAATGGGGGAAACTGATAGGGAAGACAATTCTTGGTATAGATCAGGTTGGCTGGTTCAGGATATCATCTGAAGTAGAAATGGATGTATTTGGGCATCCCTTTTATGGATTTGGTGTCACTAAGTATATTAGTCTGCTTGGAACTATTTAATTCTCTATGGTTTTGGTGAAAGTTCTTGCAGTAACCCAATCTCAAAAGGGAAATTGTCTATTACACTATTCAAAACTGTAATAGTCTCTTCTGTCACTGGCTATTATCTTAATCCCAAGTGTAACCTAAACTTGAAACCAGCTTTTGGTTTCATATAAATAAATGGAGAGTACTACCAGTTATACCATCATTCATTGTGAAAGAGGCAAATAAAACAGTATACTGAATATACATTTGATATCATTTAGGGAAAAGAGACAATAGCACTTGTGCCCTTAAATATGTCTTTTACATGATATATCGCTTTATTAAAGATGTGGATGCAAACTGCACACCCACTATTACTACAGGAACACTATCTGGCCCATCTGAATTGATTATCCAGAGAATGTGTAAAATACCAGTGTCTAGAGCAGAGTCTCAATAGGAGGACAGGTGGGAGTTTATTAGAATCATCTGGGTAGTTTTTCCCAACTAAACACACACCCACACTTCACCCTGGATTCTCCTCTGGGCCTATCTGAGAAGCACTGCCTTGGGACATCACTTTTACTGAATGTGTCATTGCTCTCATTTATGGTGGGGGTGGGCAGGGATTGAAGCCTGATCTGGTGAGTTGTAGCATGGGAAGAGGACCCAGAAACACTGCACTGAGGGATAAATAGTAAATGGTCCAGCTGACAGATGATAATCAGAATCATTAAATTATAGTACATGTCATTTATGTGTAGGAGTTTTTAACACTGTATTTTCTCAAGTTGACCAAAGATAGGACAAAAGTAATGAATATTGATTACAAAGCTGAATTCTGTTGCAAAATTTATGAATCAAGTATTGTGGAGAGCTCCTACCAAATGGCTTCTTACAGCCAAGGAAAATGTAATGACCCTTTGCCTGGGTCACATGTAAAAATCAACTCAGAGGTAAAGCACTTGCTCCCTGCCTAGACTATCCAGATTTAGACAGGTGACTTGCTATCAATTTATGACTATCTAGCAAGATTAATATTATGTTTAAAGTGTTTCACCCTAAGCTTTAGAAATGAGGAATAGGAGATGAAACAAGAGCAGAGGATTCCAGGGCAGTTGGGGTTGTAAACAAAAGGGGGCAGGGATCTGATCAGGTTCTTTAACTTTCGTTAATAAAAGTCCTTAAAAAGTTTCTGCCGATTGTTTATAACACTCCTTAAACTACATTCAAAGGATATAAGGAAATGGTAAAAAAAAATGCGCATTTTGTCAACCTCAAATGTGTTATGAAACTGATTCATAAATTAGCATCTTTGGGCATGAAGTTGTGAGACAAGCAAAGAGGACTCAGCATACGCTCTCTTAAAGAAGTCCCAACACTTCTGGAGTTACAAAGTGACTTTTTCTGTAAACTCCGAGAACACAGTTGTAGTATTACCTAATTTACAACATTAAGGATTTTTAAAGCCCACCTTTTTTATTAGCTCTCATATTATCCAGCCGGGTTTCAAACATTCGGACTACATTGCTAAAAGAGCAACAGTGAGACATTCTGGAGGTCTTCAAACCTTAAAAATGTAACGAAACCTTCAAACAAAAAATTTTAAGCCTGCCAGTGTGGTAGCTTATTAAATTCTTCGAGTCAGTGTATCAACACAGGGATTCAAAATCAGTGTAAGGCCCCGAAACGTTATTTAGCAAACATAACGATTCCCCAAAGATGGAAGTTTTGGGGGGCTTTTCCTAAACTGTCGTTGAAAAAGTTTGCAAAAGGCGTTACAGGCCAGAGGCAACCGTTAGGTCAGGGGCACCCAGGCAGCGCGTCACCTCGGGGTCCAGAAGCCTTGGAATTCCCGCAGGTGGCGGTCGCTTCGCGCCCCTTGGCCGGCGGGTCCCCGCTGCGCTCCGCGGAGCCCGCACTCGGCCGGGGCGCGCGCGGGGAACCACCCACCGGAACCCCCCAGGACCCTGATCCGCAAGCATGCGCGTAAGCACACAGATCCTTTTACAGGTTTTTGTGGAATTATCCCAGGGCTGAGTTTCAGAAAGTTGACGAGGCTGTGGGGGATTTAGGAGCTTATGCTGGGCCAGCGCGCTCACTTCAAAGGAATTCCCGCTCCAGAGACGCTTCCCACCCCGGGGGAAGGCTGTCCCGCGTCGCAGGAGGAGGCGGGGAGGGCGACGCGAGGTCGCAGAAAGGCAGTAGTAAAGGGGAGGGCCGCGGCGTTCAGGAAAGGTGAACACCCGGCGCCCTCACGTGTCCCGCACGCTCTTCGCCGCGCTCAGCACACCCCGCCGCGGCTCCGCGGTTGAAGCCAGATTCTTCCCCACTCTGCTGCAAACGCTGAGCCTTTTAGGACCGCGCGGAAGCCATGAAAGGAGAGGCGGCCGGGTTGGGGCTGGGCGTGGCTTTGCGGAAAGAGGCGGCCCCTGGGGGCGGGGAGAACTACGTAACCGACGGCTCGGACCGCTGATTGGCTGAGATGCGATGCGGAGCGCCCGCCACCAGGCCCGGCCGCTCCTCCTCCTCTCCCTGCTGCTGGGTCCGCGCCGGCTCGCGAGGGAACCGCTCAGGCGCCGCCGCCCCAGCCCAGTGCGGACGACGGGAGGAGGGAGGCGGAAGGAGGACACGCTCGCTCGCTTGCGCCCACCCGCACCGGGCCCCCAGAGCCGGCGCGGCACCCACCGGGAGGAGCCGCCGCGGGCACGCCCCGCCTCCCGCCCGGGAAGACGTTGCCAGCGACCCCGCCGGCCGGCCACCGCCCCCTTCGCCGGCCGAGACCCGCCCCCGGCCCTCCCCCGGCGGCATGGCGGGGCCCGGCTCCTGACGGCCGCGCCGCCGCCTCGGCCCCCGCCCCGTCTCCTGGCCCCGCCTGGCCGCCCCCGCTCGCATGTCCGCGCCGCCTTAGCCGAGGATGCTGAGGATGAAGCTGCCGCTGAAGCCGACGCACCCCGCGGAGCCGCCGCCAGAGGCGGAGAGGCCCGAGGCGGACTCGCGGCCGGGCGCGAAGGCACCGCAGCGCCGCCGCCGGGACTGCCGCCCCCCGCCGCCGCCGCCCGCGGGCCAGTCGCGGGGCCCCCCGCAGCAGCAGCAGCCGCCGCCGCCGCCCCGGGGGCTCGGGCCGCCTGTTGCTGGCGGAGCGGCGGCGGGGTCGGGCATGCTGGGCAGCGGCGGCGGGCCCGCGGTGGCGCTGCGCGAGCAGGAGCGGGTGTACGAGTGGTTCGGGCTGGTGCTGGGCTCGGCGCAGCGCCTGGAGTTCATGTGCGGGCTGCTGGACCTGTGCAACCCGCTGGAGCTGCGATTCCTTGGCTCGTGCCTCGAGGACTTGGCGCGCAAAGACTACCACTACCTGCGCGACTCGGAGGCCAAGGCCAACGGCCTCTCGGACCCGGGGCCGCTGGCCGACTTCCGCGAGCCCGCCGTGCGCTCGCGCCTCATAGTCTACCTGGCGCTGCTGGGCTCGGAGAACCGTGAGGCCGCCGGCCGCCTGCACCGCCTCCTGCCCCAGGTGGACTCCGTGCTCAAGAGCCTGCGTGCAGCCCGGGCCGAGGGCTCTCTGGGCGGCGCGGAGGACGAGCGCAGCGAGGACTGTGACGGCGAGGAGGACGCCCAGAAAGACGGGTCCGGGCCGGAAGGCAGCGGCGCGGAGTCCCGGGCCGGCAACGGGCTCGGCTTCAGGGCCCAGGAGGAGCTGCTGCTGCTCTTCACCATGGCTTCCCTGCATCCGGCTTTCTCCTTCCACCAGCGGGTCACCCTGAGGGAGCACCTGGAGAGACTCCGCAGCGCGCTCCGCGGGGGTTCCGAAGACGCGGAGGTGGAGGTTGGGCCGTGCAACTTTGCGGGCCACAGGGCCCAGGTAAGGCGCGCGGAGCCTCCCAGGACTCGCTCTTGGGCACCCCTTGACCGAGCCTCACCCCGGCGCAGGTGGCTCGCAGTTCCCACTCCGCTTCGCTTTGCGGTGCCGCTCAGTTCCACCCCCGCCCCCACCCCTACCCCTTGCACACACGGACACCCGCCATTAGCAGAATGCTCTAGAAGTCCCTTCCGTGCTGGAGTGGCCGCGGAAGGCATGGTGCTCGCGGCCCGGGTGCCGGTCTCGGATGAAGGCTTTCGGGGCGTTTTGGGCTTTGAACGTCCCTCGGGCACTGGCGGAGCTTGTCTGTTCGCCGCAGCCTAACCCGGAGCAGCACCTTCCCATTCTTGCTGACGGGCGCTCTGCTCTTGTCACGTTTTAAAGCCCTGCCTTACTCCTCGGCGAGGTGTCCTGAAGGTGCGCTTCCGGGGTGCTGCCCTTGTTTTTGTACATAGGGACTTTTTGCTCACTGGATGCCTGCGTTAAAGGGGCAATTTGGGTCTCTTGGCTCCTGCTCAAAGAACCTGATGTTCCCAGAAGAAATTTGATGCGAAGGCCTGAGAATTAACTCAATTAGATAAGCAGTAACTCAGGTTGTCCAAGTAAAGAAACCTCTGCTAGGGCAGAGGTTTACCCCTGGCAAAACCTGCTTTCTAACGAGCTCGGTTCATGCCTACAGTTTTGGGTCGGGGGAAATTTGTTGGGCCCTTACGATAGTAATATCATTTTCTAAAAGTTATTAGACGCCAAAATGTAGTAGAAGAGAATATAGATGAGCCACTTGTCGCAAACTTTAAAGATGAATTTTTATAGCGCCATGAAAGCAATTTAATAACGATTTGGTCCTGTAAAGTCCTTGAGGATGACATTTTAGGGGTAGGGGAAGAAGGGTATAGTTTCTGTTAGAGTAAAAACCATGTACAAGAAGAGGTTATTTTCGTTGGTTATAGCCTTTTTTTTTTTTTTTTTTTAAATCAGCAAATTTTTTAATATTTTAGAGCAGTTGTAGGCTTACAGAAAAATCTTCCAGGAAGTACACAGTTGCCTTGTTATTCCTCCCAAACACACACAAGTTTCCATATTATTAACATTTTATACTAGTGTCGTACATTTGTTACAACTGATGAACTAATATTATTCTAAGTATATTATTAAGGTCCACAATTATGTTAGTGTTCATTCTTTGTGTTGTATAGTTTTGCTTTTTTAATTTATTGTGATAACATATATACAACATAAAATTTCCCATTTTAACCACATTCAGGTATACAATTCAGTAATGTTAATTATATTCACAATGTTGTGCAACCATTTCCACCATCCAGTACCAAAACTTTTCCATCATTCCAAACAGAAACTGTACCAATTAAACACTAACTCCCCATCCCCCACCCCACCCATGCCCCTGGTAACCTATATTCTAATTTCTTATTCTATGAAATTACATATTCTAATTATTTCATATAAGTGAGATCATATGATATATTTGTCCTTTCATGTCTCTCTTATTTCACTCAATGTGATGTCTTCAAGGTTCATCCATGTTGTAGCATGTATCAAAACTTCATTCTTTTTTACAGCAGAATAATATTCCATTCTACGTATATGCCACATTTTGTTTATCCATTCATCCATTGATGGACACATGTAAATAATATTGCTGTGAACATCAGTGTGCAAATATCTGTTCAAGTCCCTGCTTTCAATTCTTTGGGATATATAAACATATAAAATCAGCAATTTTGGTAGATATTTTCTATACTTGATAAATTCTTGAATTGTGGTAACACATATAACACAAAATTTCCTATTTTAAACATTTTTAAGCATATACTTCACAGTGATATTAATTACATTTACAATGTTGTGCTACCATTACCACTATCCATTACCAAAACTTTTTTATCACCTCAACCACAAACTCTGCACCTATTAAGCAAAAACTCCCCCTTGACTCCTCTCTGGGGCCTCTGGTAACCTCTGATCTATTTTCTGTCACTGCAAATTTGCTTATTCTAGACTTTACATGTATGTAAATCATACAATATTTGTCTTTTATGTCTAACTTATTCAGCATAATGTTTTCCAGGATCATCCATGTTGTAACATATACATAGCAGAACTTCAATGATTTCTGTATATTTTGTTGTATATACATACTGCATTTTGTTCATCTTTTCATCTGTTGATGGACATTTGGGTTGTTTGAGTTCCTGCTTTCAATTCTTTTGGGTATATACCGTAACCATAAAATCATCACAATTTTAAATCTTTGACAAAAAAAGGAGAATATATGATGTAGTTGTCTAGGAAACTGGGAGTGACGATGAGCTAGGAAGATGCAGGGTCTACACTTGCAATGATGAGTCCAGTGGGAGACCTGTCAGCCTGGTTGTATGTTTTCCTCCACCTCTCTTCAGCTACATCCTCAGAGTCTTATTTGTTTCTTCCACTGATATTGTTCTGTTGTGCTTTCCTGTCTCTTTTCTTGTCCCACGAAGATGACCCTGAGGCTTCTTTGGTTCCGGAAGTCATTTTACCAAAGTACACGTGATGTAAGCTCTGTACATGCTAATGCTATCTGGTGTTTAACTCCAGTGATTTGAGAGGGATAATTACATTAATCATCCTTTCTTAAGAAGTAGAGGGTAGAATAGCTTCTCATGCTGCTGCTATCTGGAATTTGTCCACATTTCCAATGTTTCAAGTATGTATCGGTCAATTCTTAGTTGCAGGTAATGGAAACAACTCTACCTGCTACAAGTGTCACCCAAGGCTCCTCTAGGTTGATAGTCAGATGTGAAGTCAGAGGAGCCATGCAGGGCCTGGGGCACACTCAGTCTTCTTTACTTGCTGTGAGTCGGTTATAGCCTTTTAAAAGGTATTAATTTGGATGACATACTTTCAACTTACATGGGCCTTTGGATGATAAAGTGGAAAAGGGGATCCCCTCCCCCCCTTGCTTGAAAGTTAATTCAACTTATGTATCTACTGTCATTCTAATACTCTGGAACTAAAATTGGGCATTATTTTTTTCTAATGGCTCTGTGGACTCAATACCCATGCAATCAAAGAATTTGGGGGCTGGAAAGGTTTTAGAGAGAACAGGCTTCCGTGAGGTGACTAACCCACGTTTTAGGACTTAGGTGTTATCCAGTTCAGAGCTGTGGTAATGCTAGTGCCCAGCATTTTCTTGGTGAGCTTGAAGTTTTATCTTTCATCTATGAACTTTCTAGCATGTAGGGTCTGCATGGATCGTGAAAGCCATTCCACTTCTCAGCGTACTCACTGAAATGACTCAAAAAAAAATTGTCTTAATTGAGAAGCCTGTATACCACAGATTACATTTCGAGAAGACAGCCGAACTCAGTAACAATGCTTAAAGTATCTATTTTTAAATTCTCATAGTAGTGTATATATACAGATAATAAAGACAACCTTAGAACGTAGGTCTAATGAAAATATCCCACAATGGAACAGTTCATTCTATTTCATTAGACAAAAAGTGTACCCGAATTTTTATGTTAATTAACTGCTAGGAGTTTTATTGTTTGTTTGTTTTTAATGCTAAAATTGAAAGGCGACTAGACCAAGGGGCGAAATGCCTACAAGCCGGTGTAATGAGCTTTTTATCTTGCCGGCAGTGTGTGGCCTTTTCTGGCAACCAGTGAATGCTGGGAGGAGTGGATAAAGCGAGGGTGGGTATCCTGCTATTAATTTCAGCACATCGTCACCTCACAGGAAGTGCCCGGTGCTCTGGCCATCTATTGAAGAAAATAAATCTTAGGGGATAAGGGTACCACAGGTGACGGTGAAGGCTATTTCTGGACACTGAAGGTGCTCTGAACTTGTTTCTCCAGAAGGAGTTTAGGGTTACCTTAACAAAGCATTTACGTCTCGTTAAATTGTTACGACCTCACATTTTCTGCTTGTTAAAGAGTAGTCCTAGTCCCCCAGCTGTGGCATGTTCTGGCCTTAAAGACATTTTAACATATCTTGTTGCTCCCAGGCTGTCACTCCAGGCGCTGCTAATTGGGATGGCTTGATTTAAATCCTGATTCGCTGCAGTCCAATCCCGCGGTGCCTCGGCCTTCCGCCACCGGTCCCTTCCTGAGGAGGGAGGGCGCATCTCTGAGTCTGCAGAGAGGAACCCGAGTCCCGCGCGTCACTGGAGTGTTAGAGCCAGAGTCTGCCCGCCGGTCGGCAGATGGCGATCCGCAGCAGGTCCCTACGGCCGGCTTCCTCTTCAGCCGCTGCAAGATGGCGGCAGCGCGCGCGGCCACGTGACCGGCGCGCTCCCGGAGGGCGGGGCAGGGGGCGGAGCCCGGCCAACCAGGGCCGCTCCCGGCCTCTGCTAGAGGAGGCGAAGGCCTCGTGCTGGCTAGTTAGGCAGACTCGGGCTGGGAACCACGTGGGTTGTGTTCTCTGGAAATGCTTGGCTGTGACGATCGTTTAAGGGGTAGTTCGTGGGGCAGCACTTTAATCCCCCGGAAGTAACCTTGCAGACACATGTATGAAACTTTTTAATTGCTTAAGAATGATCCTTGTTCTTACTATTGGCTAAGTGAAGTTTTTCAGTGCTCAGTATAGCGTGCTAAATGGATGATATAGAACTGATTTCCTTTTGCTTTACTTTTTTAAGTAAGGCATGCTTGACCAGAATAGTGTTCCTGATTCTCTCCAGACTTGTATCCAATACCTAATATAAAGCAGCTTCTCTACAAAAAAAAGTTAAAAACTAATGACACAAGTAGAACATATGCTTTTATGCCCATTTTATATTATAGTCTTTCAAGTTAAGGCTCAGCAACTATCTAGTGACAGGGTATGTTACAGTATTGATAGTGGAGGTGGCAAGTCCACAGACTTACTACTAGCATATACTGTATTAAGTCATGATTGAAGATTTCCAGTATGTTTCTACTTTTAAAGATAATATTTCTGTAACATTTTCACGGTTTTTTTTGTGGGGTTTGGATGATTTTATATTAGATATGACATTGGATTATAACTTAAATTTGGCATTACTTTTAGGAGCCTTGTACTTGAAACTTGTATTCTTTACAGCTGCAGTGGACAGCCAGTCACTTGTATAAAATGTGCAAATAGGCCAGTGGGCAGTAGTGAAAATACTCATTAACAGTGTCCTGGTAAATATGATTTAGTTCTGTGTTACAGAGTTACAGATTGCATGTATAGTATAGCTGGAAAAAAAAAATGGATACCTTACAATTAGGAACCAAAACTATAAATGGTGTGTTAACAATAGCAACAAAAAACTCCATAAGTATTTTAAAAGGTGTCAGGTTTGTTGCTGTTTCATTGAAAAGACATGAAATAGACGCAAGCATCCTACCTCTGTATGCTTAAAGGCCCAGTTTATGGAAATGGTTGCTCTAATTTTGGAAGTTTAACCCAGAATCAGCAACACCAATGTGTAAGAAGCATAAAAATGCATAGATTCTCATAGTAATGGTTAATACTGTTGAAAAGATAGTTGCTTGGCTCACAAATAGTGCTCATGCTTGAATGAAAGATAGAAACTATGTTTTTGATGCAAAGGCATGTGCTAATCAAGTGTCTGTGTCATTTGAACCCAGAAAGTTACATTTGAACTTAGTATCATTGAATTCACAAAAATTGAAGTGGCAGTGGGTTCTTACAAACATCAATAGTTAATAAACAGATTAAAAGAAAAACTTTGCAAACATGTTGCCTTTTCATAGATATGTTAATTAGCTATGTAGTATTGTACTTGATAGACCAGATACCTCAAATTATTTTAGTGCTGTGGCCTGAAAAAGAAAAAAACTTTTCTAAGAGTTTTCACATAAATGCTTTTACTCTAAGATAACTTGAAGGTAGATGGCAACGAGAATCCTAGTGTACATTTTTAAAATGCCAAAGGAAGAACAAAAACTTTCCTGTATGTTCTTTCTCTGCCTCTTGAAAGAAGTCAGCTGCCAACCAAAAAGGAAAGGTTAGATATCAGGATTTCAGTTGTCATTGCACTGGGCACTACAAAGATGCTTTTTAAAAAGAACAATTTTAATTATCACATGTCATAAATAACTTATTTAAGTTGGCTACTGCTGAGTGAGTTTAAAGTGAATAGTCTCACTAGAGTGATGGCAGCTTTCTGAAAAGGATTTCCTCACTTACAAGGTGGGAATAATTATAGTGCTTGGGTAGTTAGGATTACAAGGATAATACTCAGAATAATATCTGACACATGGTCTTCAATAATTGTTAGTTATTACAGGCCCATGTTAAGCCTTGTTTGAAAGTTGGTGGTAGAAGAGTGGGAACAGCATTTCACAAATACAGAAATAGCTGTCTTTTAAGGGAAATTTTAAGTTACTTTGGCTGCAGCAGAAGATACAAGTAGTTCTTTATAAAAGCCTTTTGGAAGAGGCTTTTGAATATCAGGGTTAAGCAGTGATTATTTTGGTAGCAAATAGGAGCTATTGGGCTATTGGGTATCCTCCAGTTACCAGTTTCCCATGCAATAGATTTCTCAGGTAAGGAGAACTCTGGGAAAGTGGCACAGCACAGTAGGAAGGAAGAGGTGGTGGAGGTGGAGAGGAAGCAAGTTCCTTTTTTCCCTCTATATATATATATATATATTTCTCCCCCCTACTTTTTTCCATGTAGAGAGGGGGCAGAAAGTGGGTCAAAAGGCCTTGAAGAGTGATAGGCATGCTTAGTAGAACACTAGACCTGAGGCTTAAATTCCATTGCTGCCACTAACTCTGTGATACTAACCAGGCCACTTAAATCTCTGAGCCTCAGTCTTACCTGTAAAATGGAGATAATAACTTCCTTAAGGAGGTTGTGATGACTGAATTAATGAGATAAGATGAAAAGTAGTTCATTTACTGTCTTGAATATGAATTCTCTTGAGAATGGTGCTCAATGCATTTTTCTTTTCCACTGTGATGCAGCCATCCAGATTGTTATAGAATCTGTTTTCTATTTTTTTTTTTTCACTGAATAAAAATCCATATAATGGAGTATTTTGTATATTGTTCTCTGTTACTATACTTATGAATACATGGATGTTCAGGAAGGACACAGATTGAAAAGTTAGTGTTTGGAACATTTATTTGGGGCAGTTATTTTATTTTTGTTAATATTTAAATTGTAAGGATGTGTATATATGCTACAGATAAAATAAACCCAAAGGAAGCAATGCCCTAGGACACAATTTATGAAATACATATTCTCCCCTTAGGATTTGGGAGTAGGAATAGGCAAAATACATATTTTGAATTTGGATTATCATTAATTCCCATGTATTCATAATCTGCTTAAATCTTTGTCCAGTTTTTACATTTAGCTGGAAAACTATAATTTAAAGCTATGTTTCAATTTTGTTAAGTTATATAAGTCTTTGTTAATTCAGAGCACAGATTGGAATTCATTTTTACACCTTTTTATAGAAGCGATTAAATTGGCTAATTTCTTTTAGCTCATTTACTATTTTTGTCCTTCTTTGAGAAATGTTAAGCTAATGTTTTTTTTTTATTTTCAAGGTGAGAGAGAAGAAAAAAGGCCTGCATTATTCTCAAAGCAGACTGAGCTTTAATTTTATTGACTATATTTTTCATTATGGAGAACGGTGTGTCTAAAGTACTTCTTTTACTTTTGGGGAGTGCTTTGTCAAAAAAGCCTCGTTCGTCCAGTTCCTTTTTTGCTTCCTATGTAGACAGTCCCTCTAGAAGGGAAGTACCTGATCATGTGTTTATGTAACAGGTGGTGGCGTGGCTGTACCCTTGATGGTGCGTTTCCATCTGTTCTTCCTGTACTCCAAGGAACATTTGAATTCCCTTCTAAATTTCTTAGCTGTCTTATACAGATTCCCTTAGAAGGGTTTTCTGTTCACTCAGCCACTAATTTAGGTTAGAGTTAGGTTTTGCAATGGTCATTTTGGCAGGTCATGTAGTTTTTCTAGTCTTCAGAGTGCTCATCACCATCTACTGCATAAGACTGTTGTAAAGATGAATGTAATACTGTGTATGAAAATGCTTGGTAAACAAGAGGGACATACATATGGTTTAGCAAGTGAATAGCACAATTTGGTTTCAGTGGACAAGCAAAAAAGTAGAAGTTTGAAGAAATAATAGAAGTTGGGCTACAGAGGGCTTGAAGTTCAGGTAAAAGGAACAGGTTGCCAGTGGGAGCCAGTGAAAATGTGTGTGTATGAGTGTGTGCTTGTGGTCTATATCTCCTGGATGGCCACTGTCACATTAAATTTAATATGTATAAGAAGAAGGCATCGATTAAAAAAAAAATTCCTCCAGACTCACCTGATTCTCTTGGTAGTGCTTTTGTACTTCTAGTCACCCTGATTTGCTTGATAACCTTAATCCTCTCTTCCCCTCATATCCTGTATTCATCCTTTCCTCATCCTTCTTGCTGGCACCATTCTCCTTTGAGACTTTCCTGCCTTGCCTCTTTTACCTGTTGGATACCACTGTCAGATACATCTTCCTAAGTATTATTTTAGTCAGATTACATTTCCTTTCAATGATTGAGGGAGCCTGGCCTCTAACCGTTCTTTGGTCTCAAAAATCCCTTTTTTCTCTTTCTTCGCACATCCTACTTTCCATTCAAGGTTGAACTCATGTCCTTACTTCTTGCATGATGGTCTTTGGAAATGTCACTTTGGCAGCTTTCTCCTAAGATTCTTTACCACCTGTGAATTCCAGTAGTATGCGTATTCTGTGTTATAATTTTGATACTTCTCATGTCGTTCTTAGTATTATTTTTAATATATAAAATTGGCTTTCCCTAGTAGATTTTAAATTCTCCAGGGAACTCATGTCTCATTTTTTTGTCAGTGCTTAGTCATAATTTCCTGTGCTTGAGCTTCTTAGATGTAGTTCTGAGAAATTCCAATATAATAAGTGACTTTAACTGCTGTGATTTTTTTGGTGGTTTTCAATTTCACCAGGTACTTTATAAAAATATTTGCAACTATATTTTATAGGCGCAATTGCTTTGGGAATAAGAAAATGAATTGTTTCTTTAAGTAAAAAGCATGGAACGGTTTAGATTCCTAAATTAACTAAGCTTCTGTGTGTGGGAAGTGCATAAATTTGTGCAAAATCTAGTGATGATGTTTTGGTAAGACCAAAAAAGTCATAAATTAGGAACTATTTTCTTATTGTTTACATAGTTGTCTGTAGGGAATGTTTATTTTTTTATTTATTTTTTTTTTATAATTAGCAAATTTCAAAGAATATTATAGGTTACAGTTCCACTGTTTCAGTTATTTCCTTATTGTGAAATATAGCATATACAAAAAGATACCTTCCAAAGTATGATTTAATAAGTAGTTATATAGGAAATTTCCAAAGTTGTTTTGAGTTACAATACCATCGTTTCAGTTATTTCCTTATTGTGAAATATACATTCGAAAAGGTGATAGCTTTCAAGTTACAATTTAACAAATAGCTATAGAACAAATTTCAAAGGATGCTGTGGGTTAGAGTTCCACCATTTCACTTCTTTCCTTCTAGCTATTCTAATATCCTAGCAACTAAGAAAAAGAAAATTATATAGAGATTTAGTACTCATAATCCTTTGTTAAATTCTTTATCTTGTCTCTTGCTACCCCTTCCTCTAGTTTATCACTTTCCCGATCTTCAGGGATGTCTAGGCAGTGACTACCCTAACTTGTTCATATTGAAAAGGGGTGTCAACTTTATGAGAAAAGGGGACACATCTGGTTGATGTTCTTGAAGAGGCTGTTGCCTCTGGGTTTGGGGACTTAGCTGGCATAGGAGTTCCCTGAAGGATTTATGTTTCTGAAGAACAAACTTAGTGAGTGAAACTTTTATAGAGTCTCAGATAGAGCAACTCTCTGTGCCAGTGTCATATCTTAGAAATAGATCATGCAAACACCTATCTATATTTGTGGTGCTGATCTGTGGGAAACATGCCTTTAAAGAAGCCCTTTCAATCCTATTCACCTTCCGTACATCTCTGATATTATCCATTAACAAACAATCATCACCCCTATCCATTGCTACACCTTTGAATTCACCATCATTAACATATCTGAACATATTAGATTATCATTCCCCCTCACTAGCTTCTATCAGTAGGTCCCCAATATTCCACATCATAAGACATTGATTTTACATTGTTCCAAGAGTTCATAGAAGTGGTAACATACAATATCTCTCCTTGTGTGTTTGACTTATTTCACTCAGTGTTATATCTTCAAGGTTCATCCATGTTGCCATATGTTTCAGGACCTTGTTCCTTCTTACTGCTGCATAGTATTCCATCGTATGTATGTATGTACCACATTCTGTTTATCCAGTCATCTGTTGAAGGGCATTTGGATTGTTTCCATCTCTTGGCAGTTGTGAACAGTGCTGCTGTGAACATGGGTGTGCAAATGTCTGTTTGTGTCACTGCTTTCACATCTTCTAGGTATATACCAAGAAGTGGAATTGCTGGATGGTAGAGTTAATTCAGTATCTAGTTTTCTGAGAAACCGCCAAACTATCTTCCACAGTGGCTGTACCATTATTCATTCCCACCAGCAATGAATAAGAGTTTCAATTTCTCCACATCCTCTCCAGCATTTATTGTTTCCTGTTTGTTTAATGGCAGCCATTCTTATTGGTGTGAGATGGTATCTCATTGTGGTTTTGATTTGCATTTCCCTGATAGCTAGTGAAGATGAACATTTATTCATGTGTTTTTTAGCCATGTGTATTTCCTGTTCAGAAAAATACCATTTCATATCTTTTGCCTATTTTATATAATTGGGCTGTTTGAACTAGTGTTGTTGAGTTGTAGGATTTCTTTATATATGCATCATGTCAGTCTCTTATCAAATATATGGTTTCCAAATATTTTCTTCCATTGAGTTGGCTGCCTCTTCACCTTTCTGGTAAAGTTTTTTGAGGTACGGAAGCTTTTGATTTTGAGGAGTTCCCATTTATCTATTTTTTCTTTCGTTGCTTGTGCTTTGGGTGTAAGGTCTAAGAAGCTATCTCCTATCATTAGATCCTGAAGATGTTTCCCTATATCTAAGAGTTTTATAGTACTGATTTATATTGAGGCCTTTGATCCACTTTGAGTTAATTTTTGTATAGGGTGTAAGAAAGGGGTTTTTAGTAATTTCAGTAAATTCAAAAAAAAAAATCAACAAAGAAATTCTTAATTCTTGCTTTGTTTTTATATTGAGAATGTCTTGGAACTTTTAATGGTCTATATCAAGGGCCCCAAGGAAACAGAATATTGTTGGGTTAGCTAAAACAAACTCCATCTACCACTTGACTTTTGTTAACAAAATAAGCTTCAATGAGGCAAATTGACCTTTGTTCTAATGGTATGCTTCAGAGAAGTGTTTTTTTTAGGATTGTCCAGCCACTTGACTAGTCCAAAAACTTTTCCCACATTGAAGAAATCTTCTGAAGTATTATATAATCATGATGTGTGGAAGTTAAATCCGAATACTCTCTGTTGGGAATAAGATGACAAAACTGTGTCCAGATCACCTGAGTTATAGGACTCAAAGATTTTAGATAACCAGTAGCTGTTGAGGAGGCAAGTCATAGGACAGAAAAAACTTTGCCTCAAATAAGTTTTAGAAAGGAACAGGGTATGCACATCCAAATGGGCTTTGTGTTCCTGTGCATATTTTTGCAGGGTTAGAATTTTTAAACTATCTTCCTTAATCCAATCAGAGAAAAATTACCTGCTTCTCATTTGGTCCAGACACTTTCACCTAACTAGTCTTTGTGAAATGTCAATTCTAGCATGTCATCTGTGTTACATTTTTATGGGAAGTTGAACTTAATGGACAAATTGGATATGATTCCTCTCAATGAGATCCCCATTAAACTATTTCTCAAAATTTATGGCACACTTCCCCCAACACCAAGTATAGAAAAGCATATATGACATGTGGAAATGGGAGATAGAATTGCTGAGCCATCATTCTCTTTTGTGGCTAGTAAACCCATAATTCTGATCTCTGCAACTTAGGAGACAGTGTGTGTAAATTTTAGAAATAGCTTCTAAACTTAGTCTAACTGATTTTATAGCATTGAGACTTGGGATAGGGTTGAGAAGAATCACTTAATTAGAAGATATTTCATGGGTTGGTGAATTTAGATCCTTGGGTAGAAACTTAAACTTCATTTTCCTCCCCAGGATATTAAACAGGAGGCTTTTTCTTGCTTGTTAGATTGTGTCTTTAAAGTAGCTTCAGAATTCAAAAATGTGCTTTGATTGTAAAGCCAACACTTTCTGACAATTACTTCAATAGTATAATGTCTGTGAAGACGGCATAAAACTTTTCTTTTTTGCATATTTTGCATTAATTTGTCTTTGAAGGTTGTATTATTTTTAATTTTTGAACCATATGAGCAATGTAGAAAAATATTCACTGAAACCAATCAATGACTACAAGTTGTGTAATGAATAATTTAAAATTACAAATGCCCTTACATATGGGGGATAACTGTGTTCCTTCAATTCTGGTTTATTTTAGTATAGAATTGACATCATTGGCAACTCTGAATAGCAATATGAAATTTTTATATGTGCCCTAAGAAAGCTGAGGCAGTGAATAATTCCTAGAATATAGTTAAATGAAAATAAAAGTTGGTATTTCTTTTCCTTGCTACTCCGACACTTTGTGCCTTTCAGCCCCTAATATATAATCACATATTTGATCTCTAAAAGTTGCTAGTAAAATGGTTGCTATTAAAAGTATAAAGCTTAAAATTTAACTTGTTTACTTTAATGGGATTTATTAGTCTGTGGTGTAGATTAACACGGTTCCCTTTCTCATCTAGAATGACTCTGCTCATGGTGATTACATGCAAAGTAACACGACCAGCTTCATAGAACAAGCGCCAGTGCCCCAAGATGGACTTACTGTGACACCTCACAGAGCCCAGCGAGAAGGTATGCTGTATTTTTTTGTAAACTTAAAGCATTAGTGCACCAGAAGATTGCAGGGTAATACACTGATTAACTCTAACTTTTCCCTCTCCTTTTTGGAGTAGGGAAATACTGCTGGTCCTTCTGGGTTTAGCTCACATACTGGTCCTTCCCAGTTCTGTGCCCTTTCTCTGCTCCTGGAGCACTTTCCTTGTCCTAGCACACACCTGCTTGATTCTCCTCGTATTATCAGTCATCTGTGTGACTGTACCTGAAACCTGGTTGTGTGCTTCTGGAAAGTGGCAAAGACCTTATCATATTCCCAGAGCATTTAGTATAGTGTTTTAATCTATAGAATGTGCTCGGTGTTGATTGAACAATAAATTTCAGAAATGTTCACTGTAAGAGAGTGAATAAATTTCTTACAAATTCATGCTTCCTGCAATAATAGCAGTTTTCAAGAAGGCTGGGATGGGAGAATGAAAAGACATTGCCATCTAAAAATAAAGGAGTTCAGGTATTCTCTTCTCTTTGCATTTCGGAAGTCCATTAACCTGTGTTGGAGAGGATAATTGAAGTGGGAAACTTAGACTGTCATCTGTGCCTTAGAGGAGACAAAGATATGCAATAAGCATCATACTCAGTTGTAACCATTTTTAACTTATGTTACTCTGTTTCTAGTTAGTCCTGATAATAATTCTTTTTGTGTAATACATTTTCCTCCCAGAGAAGAAGTAGACATGAATGTTTAATGTTTTTAAAAGTTTACATAATTACTACTTTTAGTCAAGACATTTTCACAGTACTCCTCTCTCTCCAATTAATCTACTTCAGTCACAGACTGTGTCACTTAAGCTCATTGAAGATATGAGTGATCTAAAGCAGAGTTTGGTTTTACAAGGAAGGTCTCCTCTTTTTTTTTTTTAATAAAAAAATATATTTTCTTGAAAAACCTAAAGACTGCATCAAAATGTTATCAACTCTAATGTGGTACTATAGGTGATTATTTTTACATACCTAAAGTATGTTGTACATGCTTTTTAGTGTCAATTAACAGCACTAAAGGGGATCTCCTGTTGTCATCCATTCCTCATTGTTTAGTATCCTGTCTTACTCATCTTGATTCTGATAGATAATGGCAGGTATAACTTGGAATTGAAGCTGAAAATAATAGCTATGTTCCCATACCCCACAATGTCATAGTGGCTTT